>NC_052073.1:11905080-12221580 GCF_015852505.1 Tachyglossus aculeatus | reverse complement strand
AGGCACTGGGAAGTGAAGTGATTTGCCCAAGACCACACAGTAGACTAGTGGCGGAGCCAGGATTAGAATCCATGACCTTCTGACCCATTCATTCATTCATTCACTCGTATTGAGCACTTACTGTGTGCAGAGCACTGTACTAAGCGCTTGGGAAGTACAAGTTGGCAACATATAGAGACTGTCCCTACCCAACAGTGGGCTCACAGTCTAGAAGGGGGAGACAGACAACAAAACAAAACATATCAACAAAATAAAATAAATAGAATAGTAAATATGACTCCTAGGCCTGTGTTTTATTCACTAGGCCATGCTGCTTTATCTGCCCCACCTCCCCAGCCTAAGTTCCAGTTCTCCTAGAATAAATTGTTATTATCCCTGGGGATATGTAAATAGCCACTTACAAGGATCTTCTCTCTATATTAACAAATAACAATTAATGAATGAATGTGCAAACAAAGTACAGTGAAAATACGCTGGACTGTAATCTAGTTTTTTGGAGATATGAATGACATCATACAATAGGCTGCCAATAGTCTATTCAATTGCTTAACTATGTTTCACTCTTCCAGAAAGTGGGGCATTTTCTCCTCTAGGCACTATTATTATTATTATTATTTATGACATCTGTTAAACTGGCTTTGACTTTGTTCAAATTGCTCTGGAGAAAGGTACAGGGGTATTAATTCAGTCACAATTCTTGGCGGAAAGGATGCCCACAGTCTGAAAGGGTGGGAATCGTTAAAATACTCAAAAAAAGCAATAACATTTGGACATTCAGCAAGAATAATTGAACAACAACAGGGATGAAGCCAGAAAGAGTAGTTTTTGCCCTCCTTATTATGCCAGACAGGTCCATTCTCGTTGCCGACTGTCACAAACTTGCCAATGGTCCAAATGTTCAGAAAATAGAATTCTGCCTACTGAGTTTCAGCGGGCAGGTCTTCAACTGGGTGATGGTGGTAGGGGAGAGAAGACTCATGGTCCCCGGAGTCCAGGTTCACGGAAAACACTGGAGAGTGTGGGCATAGGTTAAACTCGAGTATATTTCAATCTGTGGGATGAAGACTCTATTGCTGATGGCCATCAGAGTGAGCCTAGCTCCTCAGAGCAGCTGGGGAAAATTTTTAGGATGTTAAAACGATTGAGTGAGGCTTTGCCTGGATACTTCCGGGGCAACTTTTCAGGAAGCAGGGCCTCAAGTGTTCCAAATTTATATCATCCATCATTTCATTATTTGTTATTCATCTAGACTTAAAAATTATAAAATAAGATGTAATTGAATTCTTACAAAAAATTCATTTCCCAGCCACAACCTTCCCAATATTCTAAAAACTGAGAAAGCCTCGTATGGCTGGAGCAAGATAGGTGAGGACAGCTACAACTCACCAAAGTTGAGATCTTTTAGCTTTTTTTTCCTCTATTTTCCTCCACCAGTCCTCCTCAGTTAGGCACTGCAATTTTATCCCAACTCTAATGATCCACCTTTTCCAAATCATCTAGGCATCTCCATCCCCTTTATAGCACACAGGTGAAGTTTATTGAGAGAAGATGTGGTACTCCTCTGGTCTGTCTACTCCCTGAAACTTCATGGCCACAAAAAGAACAAATTTCCATTTTGTGCCTTTCTCTGACTCTCTCTATTTCCCATTCTCCCTCCCTCCCCCTCCCCATTACTATTTCACTTACTTCACCCTTCCTTTCATAGTGGAAGATGGGTTTGCTCCATCTCCCAAATTTCAAGAACTAATTTTTATCTCAATACAGAAACCAGGCTCAGAAAACATTGCTGAATATTTGAAAATGCCAGTTTTCAGGGTAGAAATAGTCCCTCTTGAGTCTGCTGTTGCAATTTTCCAGAAGAGGAGGCACACAGATATACACAAACACTAGCATAAGTAGAAAAAGAAATGTTAGGAAGTACGCAGGGGATCTGTATTGAAACGTTCAATTGCCTAGGTGGAGAGGCAAGCCATGGTTCCACAAAGTCTTTTTCCAACTGAAATTTCTATGTTATAAGAACACATGTGTTTGTCCTTCACTTGTGAAGGATCATGACAAATACCCTATATAGACAAAGGCATTTGTTTTTCCCTTATTCCAGAGTGTTTTTACACTTAGAATGCTTGTTCACTTCTGCCAGAGCTACTGGCATAAATCTTGCAAGTAGCCATTGATGAGCAAGACACCTTGTGAGTAATTACATGTTCTAGCACATTATTTGGTAATTGTACATGAAGGAACAATATAGTTCAAAGATTAATTACAATGTAATTTACTGATTTTAGATCCTATGCTCAGAAGACAAAAATTGCCTGATAATTCCTTGGTGGGAATGCGGTATTTCAAAAGTTGTTGCATAGTTATGGAGTGTGAAAAACTAGGTTTTGCCTTACTTTTAAATTGTGCCTGTCAAATTTCCATTGAAATCAATAGATGTTTTGCATTTAGAAGGATTGCAGGCTTTAGACCCATAGTTGAACTAGCATGCAAAGGGAGACTTGGTCATGAGAAATACAAGGTGTTTCCTTAATAAACCTTATTGGAGTCTCTTTCTTAATAATGGGATATAATTATATTTATGCATGTAAATATTGCATATTATTGGAGTCCCTCTGGGTTTTTCTGCAAATAACAAGATCTTCTACTGTATGGTATCAGAGTGGATGCTCCCATACCTAAAACCATCTCAAATCTGGAGAACGTATAGGGAGACCCAACACCATGGTGGAAATTACCAAACTATTTCATTAAATGATAATATTTTTATTAGGTTGTTACTTTCAAGTATCTCTAAGTTGTTACACTTTAATTAAATGTCTTGGAAGGAATATGTATTCAGAAAAAAGTAATTACACACTGTAATTCTAATTTAATTATAAGGGAATAGGCATATATCCTATGGTAAATCTTAGTAAGTGCTGTTTAATGATATATTTCATTAACACGCATAATCAGTCTGATTTCAACCCTGTCAAAAGGGAGTGGAGGAGAGGTTTCCCTTGGGGTCCCTAGCATTTTGGAGTCTTCTCTGTTAAATCAGGCCAGGGCAACAGTGCTGCAGCTCAAATCAGAGGATAAATTCAGCCAAGCAGGTGGAGAAGGGGATGATTGGGTTGCGATGGAGCTGATCATATATCCAGGCTGGCAAAATGTTATGTAGTTGTGGACTTAGAATAATAATAATGGCATTTGTTAAGCACTTACTATGTGCAAAGCACTGTTCCAAGAGCTGGGGGATACAAGGTGATCAGGTTGTCCCATGTGGGGCTCACAGTCTTAATCCCCATTTTGCAGATGAGGGAACTGAGGCACAGAGAAGTTAAGTGACTTGCCCAAAGTCACACAGCTGACAATTGGCGGAACCGGGATTTGAACCCATGACCTCTGACTCCAAAGCCTATGCTCTTTCCACTGAGCCACGCTGCTTCTCCGTGTCTTAGAAGACACTTTGTATTGTAAAAACGTTTTATATGAGTCAGTGAATCATTGGAAATTTGGAGGTTAGATTTTTGAAGTCATAGATTTTCTGTAATTAAAAAATACTATTCGAATAATAATTTAAAATAGGACAAACAGGAGATAGATGCTATGACTAACTAATCCAAGGGCCCCCAAATGGTAGGGATTGGCAGTGGGATTGTGGCTCTGGGCAGGGTGGCGGGAGAGGTGACCAGAGGCCATCAGCATAGAGAAGATTGGAGGAGAAGAGGCAGGCTTACTGAGATAACACTTTCCCCTGCAAGGCACTTCCTCCCATTCATATCCACCAAGCCCCACCCTTCCCCACTAACAAAGTCCTCCAAAAAGCCACCTCCTCCAAGAAGCATCCCCTAATTAATCCACTTTCCTGCTCATGTCATCCTGCTCATGTCATAGGAAGCAACATAGCCTAGTGGAAAAAGCATAGGCTTTAGAGTCAGAGGACACCTGGGTTCTAATCCTGATTCCACCCCTTGTCTGCTGTGTGACCTTGGGCAAGTTACTTCACTTCTCTATGCCTCAGTTACCTCATCTGTAAAATGTGGATTGAGACTGCCCAACCTGATTTGCTTGCATCTGCCCAAGCACTTAGTACAGTGCCTGGCACATAGAAAGTGCTTAACAAATACCATTTTTAAAAAAAGTCATCCCTTTAACTACTTTAGTAGTCGTGGTCTTGCTATCTATTTAACTGCTTACCTTTCTTCTTATCATTCGTATCTTTACTTTTAATAGCAGGATAACTAATTGATTGGCCATAGCCTCCTGATTCACGCCCAGGAGTTTCTGAGACAATACTGTAGATTCTCAGTATATCTGAGTTTGTGACTATATGATTTTTGGATTAGTTTTTCTGGCTTTCTCTGTCATCAGTCATCACCGTCGTCATTATCACTTCCACCACTACCATTAACAACATTTACGGAGCATCTAATAAGTGCACAGAACTGTATTTAGATGCTTGGAAACATTCGATTGAATTAAAACAAATGGTCTGCCAGGCAAAGCAAATCAGTGATGCTTTATCCATGAGTAAATGTGTGTGTGCTGAGTTTAGCTTTACCTTCCTGGTATTTCTACATTTTTGTCCCTGTCTCTGCTACTTTAACTCTGTGTAGTTAACAGTAAGTACCCTGTTGCTTCTCAATGCATTCCCGCCTGCTGTTCCCTGCAATTCTGCACAGCAGGGAAAATTCATGATAAGCTGAAGTTTTTACTAACTACAAGTTGGAGCAAAAGCTTTCTACTGAGAGCAACACCTGTTTTTGGGTTTTGTTTTGTTTTTGTTATTTTTTTGAGGGCTATGGAAAAATAGAAACTGTGTTTTTTAAAGGAGTCCCTAGTGTCCCAAGAAGTAGGTAGGAATAGGCAAGTGGAAAGAACCATTTATACTTTATAGAAATTGAACTGGGTAAATTTGCTTGAACAAGGTTCTATTGTATTTTCCTATTGCAAACAATCTGTTCTCTGTGTTTGCCAGCTTCCTTACTCAACTTCAAAGTGTTCTGATGATAGTGGGAGACCATCATTTTTCCAGGTGAGCATTCTCTGCTTGGTCCTTTCAACAAGGGATGGTATAATCCAGACATGTGGCTGAAGGATTCTCCCCCAGCCCCCTGCCTCCACCCCGACTTCTTCCAAAAGGTCAAGCAGATTGGGCCCTTCAAAAAATTGGGTAAAATGACTGGCATGAAATCTAGAGGGTCAAAATGATTCTAGCTGGCTGGGAATGTTCCTTGACGTGCCATCTCAGAGATTCCATCGGCCCAGGTGCTTCTTTCGGAACTCGAAGCCTCCTGTGATTTTTTAAAAGTCCGATCATCTAATATTAACTGGCTTGTGAGCAAATAAGATTGAAAGAGGGAGAGGAACAGTGGCTTCAGGCGTCTTTCAGCACTCCACTGCCCTCAGCCATCTTTATCAACTCCAAGCATTCCTCTAAATATGCAACCCTGTTAGAAGTGATCAAAATAGACAGAGGTGGCTAAACCAGTCCAGAGGTGAATTCTCAAATCTTCACACAGAAGTAGAAAGCCTCAGGAGTCCAACAGAAAATATTTAGGTCAAGCTTTCAAGCAGAGCTGTAGTGCAAATATTCTGCATCTTCCTTTATGCATAGATGCTCTAATTAATACCTGCTTGAAACTTGGAATTACTTCTGCTGGACAGATACCTGGAGATTTACTCTCTGAGAGAGTGCTGTTATTAACAGGTCATTTTTAGATTCAAAGTCTAATTAATTTTTGTGCAAGTTAGAGTAAGAGACATTCTCCCCTTTCCCAATATTTTAAGAAACTGTTTACATGTAGGATTCAGGTTTTAAAGCAGGTCTCTGTGTGCTTCTATTGCAATAGAGGATCTAGGGCTATTATAGCTGAAACGAGAGCAGTCCCAAGCCTGATCTTACTCAATATCTTTATCAGCGACCTGGACAAAGAAATTAAGATCACCGAACAGGCTGGCAGATGACCCTAAATTGTGCACAGTTTTTTTAACACTAGCGAAGATGGAGATAAATTCTAAGTGACATGGATAAATGAGGAAACTGCTCCTGCCCACAAAAGATAAAATTCACTGGGGGCAAGCACATTGCGGGAGAAAAAGCAAAACACACCGATGCAGTTGGGGATAAAGGCTGGCTAGTCAATATACACAGCAAAAAACATCCTGGTGGGGGGGTCATAGTAAATCACAAGTTGAGTGTGAGTCAGCAATTCAGTGCTATTATTCTAAAGGCCAGCATGGTACTGACGTGTTTCAACAGATGCTTGTCATGCAAGAGCAGAGAAAAAACCATCTCTCGGTCTGCAATGTTCAGACTCTTTTTAGAATTCTGTATCTGTTTTTGCTCATCACGTTTCAGAAAGGATGGGGGAGAAACTGGGGAGGATGATGAGAAGCAGCATAGCCTAATGAAAAGCCTATGCATCTGGGAGTCAGAGGACCTAGGTTCTAATCCGGATTCTGCCACTTGTCAATCAATCAGTCAATCAATCATATTCATTGAGGACTTACTGTATTCAGAGCACTGTTCTAAGAACTTGGAAGAGTACAGTATAACAGAGTAGGTAGATATGTTCCTTGCTCACCATGAGTTTACAGTCTAGAGGTGATCTGTCTGTCTGCTGTGTGATTCTGGGCAAGTCACTTAACCTCTCTGTGCCTGTTACCTCATCTGTGAAATGGGTATTAAGACTGTGAGCCCCATGTGGGACAGGGACTGGTTCCCACATGATTAGCTTGGATGTACAGTCTTCTAGACTGTGAGCCCGCTGTTGGGTAGGGACTGTCTCTATATGTTGCCAACTTGTATTTCCCAAGCGCTTCGTACAGTGCTCTGCACACAGTAAGCGCTCAATAAATACGATTGATTGATTGATTGATGTACCCCAGTTCTTAGTACAGTGCCTGGCACGTAGTCAGTGCTTGACAAATACCACAATTATCATTAACAAATACTATCAAAAAATGATTAATGTTACAACGAATGACTCGTGAGAAAAGGCTAATGAAATTGGGGAGTTTTTCCTAGAAAAGAAAAAGTTAAGGGGGTCTTCAAGTATCTGAAAGGTTTTCATAGGGAAACCTTTCATATGGACTTCTTACTTTCTTTCAACATCCACGAAGGACGAAACAATAGGAAACAAGCTTACATGAAAGCAGGAGGGAGTTCAGTTGGAAACAAGGAGGAAGTTGCCTGTAAGTGTGATAAAGCACTGGAGGGTTCTGAGTTTCTGTCTTCAGAGAGCTGGAAAGGAGAATAGGCAGCCATCTGCCCTAAGTGGTTAGTCATTCATTGTCTGGAGGCAGGGAGCTCAACCAAATGATCTCCTGAGGTCTCATCCAGCTCTACTAGCCTTTGAAAAATGATACGGGCCTGTTTTCACATTCCAGTTCTCGGCGTTTCTTCATTGACTTTAAGCTCAGTTGGATCGGCATTGGTCCCTTCATCCCCTTCCTCCCCGCCAAAATAAACAACATTTCAGTTGCCCGGTAGACCTTCTGTAACCAGGTCCAAGTTGGATCAAGCCCAGACAACAGTCTGTTTTGATACGAACGAGCCTCTCAAGTCCAGTTGGCAGCCGAGACAATTTGGCAGAGTACCCCCACCACCCCACCCCACCCAAAGACAAGGCAGGAGGGGGAAATGAAAACCTTCTTTAATCAGCAGCTCCTGTTCCTTGCCCTGGATCAGAGCAGGTGTGAGACATTATTAATAGTTTTCATTCATTTGACATGTACTAAGGGTTTATTTTGACCTGAAGGGATTTGTGAACCCGGGGCCAACGTCTCCTCCTAGGCAGGGAACGGTCTCTGAGAATTTCCCCACCTCATTCCAGAGGCAGTGAAGGGGGCCTGCTGAGGTAGGATTGGATAAGGAACAGATTAGAAGCAATCCCTTTGCTTCAACCTCTGGCCTGGTCTGATTTAGAAGCTGTGCAGTGAACTGCACAGAGAGGTGGTGGTCAACGCCGGTCCATTTTCGCCTCCTCGCTTCCTCATGGCTTCCTTGTCCAATAAAGGGAAGATGAGGATGCACATTCATAATTTAAATCAGCCCTTTTTTTCCTGCACTCCTCCAGCACGAACTGGATGCTAAAGGGAAAAAAAAATGGAGCACTCTCTCAGGATACACTGAGGATCAAGCAGAATCTCATTAAGGACCACTTCAAAGATCAGCTCTTTATTTCCATACAAACAAGTTTAAATTATCTTGCGTGAATCCGCTGTTAGCAGTTGCTCTGTTCCATTATGCATGATTCCTCACTGCTCATATCATGAATAATGGTACACGGTTCTCCATTAGCTATTTCCAGCGATATGCTAAACTTTGGTATTGGTCATGTTATTGGGTTAAAGTTCTATATTTTGCATATTTATTTGATTTATTACTCCTGATATAACGCTCAGTTTCATCCTGATCACGAAAGCTGTTGTCTCTGTAATATTAATATAACAAAACCATTAATATATGATATGTATAAATATAAACCCAGATATACTACATCACAGACTTATTTTATTACATGGTAAAAGAGGGATCTAACTTTATTTCAACTTTCCTTCCCAATTTCTCTTCCTCCCTTCCCTTAGTTCCTTTCTTCTATTTACTTGCAAATATATCTGAGTGAGTGTTGTTCCCAAATGGTCATTTGGTACACCATCAAGTGAAACGATGTAAATGATATTCTTAGGGAATCTGCTGGAAATGATATCTAACTGTACAGGCTTGGACTGTAAAAAGACAGTTGAGGAAGGAAGAGTTTGAAACAGTCACCAGTTCACTGTGAACACTAGACTTTAAGCTTGTTGTGGGCAGGGAATGTGTCTACCAACTCTGTTACATTGTATGCTCCCAAGCACTTGGTACAATACTTTGCATACAGTAAGCGCTCAGTAAGTATGACTGATTGAACTACTTTTTTGTTGTTGTTAATCAGTATCAGCTATAATAAAAACCCTTTGGCAAATATCTTTGCCATCTGGTCACTGCCTTTTTTGAGGATCTGGGCATTTTGTGATCAAATGACTCTTTTTATTTGGAATTTGACCAAAAGCACAGGAGGTGGGGCATAGATTTTGGTGCTTCTCTGCCCACAACTAGATTGAAGGACTCGTTCCTTGGGTGGAGATGAGGGTCGGAGAGTAAGAGTGCACTGAATTCTCTCAGGCCTAGTGTGGCTGTATCCAGCTATGCACAGAAAAAAAAAAAAACGTGTACAAGAAAAATCCTACTGTTTGCCTTCACCTGACTGCAGAAGTATCCCTCTAGCAGCCTTTAAAGTCTAATGCTTAGAGGGCTAGATTCAAAGAGGGACCAGGATGGATTTGGCCCATGGGCTGTAATTTGGATGTCCCAAACCAAAATAAGGGAGGAAAATAGGAGCGGTCAATAAGATTTCCCTTTACCTGTGCTTGGCTATGCCTAGTTATGAGCTAAGAGGAGAACTATGACCTAGTGGAGAATTCATTTGCTCCCAAAGCTTCAGCCACCATCCCTACATGGATGATTCCCAAATCTACCTCTCCAGCCCAGACCCCTCTCCTTTTCTACAGTCTCAGAATTCCTTTGCCTTCAGGACATCTGTACTTGGATGTTACATTGGCACCTCAAATTTACTATGCCGCAAACAGGATTTCCCCATCTTTCCGCCCTAACCCTATCCTCCCCTGGTCTTTCTGATCACTGTAGACAATGCTACTATCCTTCCTGCCTCACAAGCTCCTAACTTTGGCTTTATCTTTAACTCAGCTCTCTTATTAAATGACATATTTGGTCTATCACTAAACCCTGTGGATTTTACCTTCACAACCCACTGACAAAACAACACTGCCCTTTCCTCTCTACTCAAACTGCTACTATGCTGATCTAAACACATCAGCATCCTCACTGACTTCTTTACCTCCTGTCTCGCCACTCCAGTCCATACTTCACTCTACTGCCGGATCATTTTTCTTAAAAAAGTTTAGTTTGCATCGCGTCACTGTCACTCAGTCCAGTTTACTCATGGAGAGCTTGCTGTATGCAGAGCACTGTACTAAGTGCTTGGGAGAGTACAGTATAATGGAGTAGGTAGACATGTTCCCTTCCCATAAGGAGCTATAGTTTAGAGGGGAAGACAGACATTAATATAAATTACGATATATACATAAGTGCTGTGGGTTGAGAATGGGGTGAGTAAAGGGAACAAATCCTTGCAAGGGCAATGACTGCAGAAGGGAGAGGGAGTAGGGGAAATAAGGGCTTATTTAGGGAAGTTTCCTCACCTTCAAAGCCTTATTAAAACCACATATTTGCCAAGAGGCCTTCCCCAGCTAAGCTCTAATTTCCCTCTCTTCCTCTCCCACATCACCTCCCCCATGAGAAGCAGCATGGCTTAGTGCAAAGAGCCCGGGCTTGGGAGTTAGAGGTCATGAACTCTCATCCCAGCTCTGCCTTTGATCCACTGTGTGACTCTGGGCAAGTCACTTAACTTCTCTGTGCCTCAGTTACCTCATCTGTAAAATGGAGATTAAGACTATGAGCCCCACTTGGGACAACCTCATTACCTTGTATTTATCCCAGTGCTCAGAACAGTGCTTAGGACACAGTAATCACTTAACAAATACCATCACTATTCCAGCGTTTAGAACAATGCTTGGCACATACTAAGTGCTTAACAAATACTATTACTATCACCTACACACTTAGATCTGTACCCTTTAATCATTCGAAATTCACCCTACCCTCAGCCCCACAATGCTTAGAGAAGCAGCGTGGCTCAGTGGAAAGAGCCCGGGCTTTGGAGTCAGTGGTCATGGGTTCAAATCCCGGCTCCGCCAACTGTCAGCTGTGTGACTTTGGGCAAGTCACTTAACATCTCTGTGCCTCAGTTACCTCATCTGTAAAATGGGGATTGACTGTGAACACCCCATGGGACAACCTGATCACCTTGTAACCTCCCCAGTGCTTAGAACAGTGCTTGGCATGTAGTAAGTGCTTAATAAATGCCATCATTATTATTATTATGTACAGATCCATAATTTATTTTACAGTCTGCCTCCATTTCTAGACCGTAGGCTCCTGTGATTGAAGGAATGAATGGTCACCATGGAACGTGTCTTCCAACTCGATTGTATTGTACTCTCCCAAATGCTTAGTACAGTGCTCTGCATACAGTAAGTGCTCAATAAATACCATTGATTGATTGATAGATTGATTGAAAGAGAATTGGCCTGGAAGTCAGAGGACCTGGGTTCTTATCCCAGCTCTGTTATTTGTCTGCTGTGAGACCTTAGGCAAGTCACTTAATTTATCTGAGCCTCAGTTTCCTCTCTTGCAAAATGGGGATTCATTTCCCGTTCTCCTATCTACTATAACTGTTAGCCCCCTGGGAGACAGAGACTGTGTGCAACCTGATTATCTTCTATCTCCCTAAGTGCTTAATATTATGCTCATCATATAGTAAGCACTGAACGAATACTACAATCATTACTATTATTCAGGGAGGAGTCTAAGAAGATGCTGGCTTCCTTCCCTGTGTGTCCTTGGGAGTGAAGGGGAGCAAAATTGAGTCTCATAGGATTATCTTCCCTGATGTCCTATGGGGACAATCACACAAAGCAACTACCTTATTATCTCTTTTATGTTATATGAAACTGAAGAGGTAGAGGAGGATTGTTTTGGTCCCTCAGAGGACATCTTCAAATAAATCTCCTGCCCTCACAACTTTTCTTTGTCACCTTGGGATTAACATCAAGAAACCCGGGCTCAGTGGGAAAAGATTCTGATGACAACTTGGAACTTGTCACTAGGGCTTGAACGTATACATTTATAAGGCCAATATTCCCCTATAAAGTTTTTTTCTCCACCACCTCTACTCGAAACCAAACAAGAATTCCAAAAATATACTCATTTCAGGAAGCAAAGCTTCATGAAGTTCATGTTAAAAATATGGAACATTTTGATGTATACTGGGGATAATCCTAAAAGATGAAACAAAAATTATGACAATGGAAGGGGATTAATTTTGTTGTCTACAAAGAGTTGGAATGTTTATAGCAGTTCAGTGTGATTTTTCATCTTTTTCCTTTCTCTTCACTGCCACAATTCCAAACCCACACTTTTCAATCTGAAGGCTGAAAGTGAATAATTTAAGTTTCAGTTAATGATGAAAGTGATAGGCCATGTTGGTTGCTATCCAAGTAGCATATTCAGAACAAACAGCACCAGATCATTTTAATTCCCTCCTTCATTTTCCCTAGTCATCCTTGGCTAGAGCTTTGAGACACATAATGGCTCATAATTGTTTCATCGCCATTGCCAACCAGGTACCTAGTTATCCTGTTTAATTAAAGCCACAGAATAAAGTCCAACGTAGGAAAGATTTCCTGTGTTTTGAGATTATCGAGAAGGCTTCACACCGAGTGAGTGTGATGTAAGTTTGGAAGACACATGATGTAGTATTTGAGAAGACACCCTGAAGTGGCAAACCAGAAAAAAAGACTGTATTATAGAGGTGCATTGTACATCCCTAACTTTCCAAATTCCCCGGTATTACATCATCATCATCATCATCATCAATCGTATTTATTGAGCGCTTACTATGTTCAGAGCACTGTACTAAGTGCTTGGGAAATACAAATTGGCAACATATAGAGACAGTCCCTACCCAACAGTGGGCTCACAGTCTAAAAGGGGGGAGACAGTGAACAAAACCAAACATACTAACAAAATAAAATAAATAGAATAGATATGTACAAGTAAAATAAATAGAGTAATAAATATGTACAAACATATATACACATATACAGATGCTGTGGGGAAGGGAAGGAGGTAAGATGGGGGGGATGGAGAGGGGGACGAGGGGGAGAGGAAGGAAGGGGCTCAGTCTGGGAAGGCCTCCTGGAGGAGGTGAAATAAGGCATGGGTATGAGGAAATGTATGCTTTGGAAATTTGCAGATGGGACACTAACGAAAATATAAGTGAAAGCCATCAGTACACATTTCCTGAGCCCCTCTGTGTGTGGGCATGGGTGCAGTTGAAGCAAAAGGAATAATAAATAACACCCATCTTCCAAGGGCACAAAAACCTGGGTGACATCAGAGGCTATTTAATTCCAAGGCTGCCTCAACAGGCTATTCACAAAGAAAGAGGAAACAAGAATTTAAATCCCTTTCATAAATAAGAGAAAACAGATGTGATTTTCTTTACAAAGGACCATTTCTTTTTTACTTTCTTTCTCTCGCTCCTTCTTACTTTCTTTATCTTTTTTTTTAAGGAAAGGCAGAGTTAACATAACCATTATTCTCATCTCGGGGAAAGCAAATCCTATTTTGCCTGTCATTATAGAAGGTAGAAAAATCCTTTCATCCAGTCATTAGTTGTAAACATTCCGTAGCCTTCTGGGACTAGGCCTCTGTTTCCCATCCTACACTGAAGCCATTTTCTAATACTAATGTTTTATACACACATCTCAGATACAATGCGAACTCCCCCAACCCCAAAGGCAACGGGGCATTCGTTTATACTAAATCAGAAGTGTCACCCTTGGCAACCTGCAGCACTGAAACATTTATTCAGCTTCGCATTCCTGGCACTTAGAATTATTTCTTTCATGCCTGATAGCCAAATTACAATATGGCAGGCTTCCCCGGAGCCACAGGATCATTAGTGCCAGCTCACAACATACTTTCAACTGATATGGCATTTCATGTACAGCTGCCAATCAAAAATGGGAAATGTAAATGAGGGTGGGACCACTGGTGTACAATCGCTGTATAGTGAGCTCCTTACAGCTTCACTTAATGACTGGCAGTCATTTTGCTGAGTGGAAGAAGAGCAGAGAACAGAGAGAAAAATTCCCCAAGGAAGCTAGTTGCAAGAGCAAGACATTTTTACATTTGATTTCCATATTTATGCTCTCTCTCTCTCTCTCTCTCTTTTTTTTTTTTTTTTTTGCATGGGTATTTCTAAACATTAAGCCTAAAAATATTGGGCCGGCCTTGCTTTGCAAGTCTGGATTCCTGTCAGCGGAGTTGTGCTTCAGGACCACAAGAGGAGCTGGACGTTGGGTTCATTCCAAATTGGCAGTGTTTTTTTTTTCTTTTGACTGTGGCTTATTCCGGTCATAAGACCCAGGACCTTTAACCTCTACAAAGTGGGACATTTGTAGTTAACTACTGCACTGCTTTAAATGGATCCTCCCCAACCAGGGAAAAACAAGCCAATCTTCGTTGCATTCTGACCTTTGCCATCCACTTGGTAGGGAGGTTCTGTTGGATAGCTGTTGCCAACTTGTACTTCCCAAGCGCTTAGTACAGTGTTCTGCATACAGTAGGGACTCAATAAATATGATTGAATGAATGAATGAATGAATGAATAGCTGGCATATACTGACAAGCAGCATGGCTTAGTGGAAAGACTTGGGAGTCAGAGGGTCGCGGGCTCCACCACTCGTCTGCCAGTTGTGACCTTGGGCAAGTCACTTAACTTCTCTGTGCCTCAGTTACCTCATCTGTAAAATGGGGATTAAGACTGTGAGCCCCACGAGGGACCACCTTGTATCTAACCCAGTGCTTAGAACAGTGCTTGGCACATAGAAAGTGCTTAACAAATACCATAGTTATTATAAAGAAAGGTGGTGACACTAAGACAAATGCATTTTCCTGTTCTGAAACGTGAAGGCTATTGTGGTGCATAATGCTGCTATCACAGGAGTGGCAAAACCAGAACAGTATTCATTGTCTCACCTTCCTGATCTTTGTTTTATCCTCCTCGCGCAGCAGTCAAAAGCCCTTCGGTTCTAAACGGATTCTCACCATTTATAAAAATGAGGAAATGTGGAGTTGGATAGGAATGTGAAAAGTCAGGTGAAATCACAAAGAATCAAGGAACATTGCCTCATTAACCAGAGTTGTTTTTTCACCCTTTAATTATGTACATTCGGAATAGTAATTATGAAGTTTTAGTCGTGCTCAGGTTTTATTACCTGATCCAATCTGGCTCAAAGATACACCTTTCTCTTTCTCTACGTCTCTGACTTTCTGTCTGACACCCAAGCCAAATAGTTTTTCCTGAATAATGACTCGTTACTTTTGTTCTTCTAGCTCTCTCCTTTTCATACATAAATAGGAGGTGAGCACAACCTTCACTCAAAATTCTCATTACATTTCCTGGCTAAATGTTTCCTTATTTCCAGGAAGAAATCCTGTATTTTATTCATCACCCTGGGGACCTGTTCTGTTCACACCTAGGACAAGTCACTCATTCTTCTCCTAACCTTACCTGAATCAGAATTTCTCATTTGTCTGCCACTAGTCTACATTTCATGAACACTGGAAATATAAATTGCATATTCTTGGACTAGGTAGTCTGATGAGGAATTACCTAGGAGTAATTCAGTTGTGAAGGTGTACTAGCTTCTTCAGTTTTCACTCACAAAGAGAGTGTATTGGGAACAGAGTAATCACTAACAAAGCCAATACTGTGGGGAAAAAAATGGAATTGCTCAGGAAAATAGATGTGTTCTTCCATAAGCTTTAATTGAAAGGAGCTGTGGATTTTAAATAATAATAATAATAATGGCATTTATTAAGCACTTACTATGTGCAAAGCACTGTTCTAAGCGCTGGGGAGGTTACAAGGTCATCAGGTTGTCCCACAGGGGGCTCACAGTCTTAATCCCCATCAAGAGTACTTACAGTGCAAGTACTAGTAGCATTGGAATTTACTTGGTGTCCATTAGGAGTTGGGAAAATACATGATACGTTCCCTGGCCACAAGGAGTTCACATTCTAATGCAGAAGACAGACCTGAAAGCTTTATCAGTAATTACGCTCGGTATTTGTACATTTATCAATTTACAAGTTCCATCTGTATATTCATTTATCATTTTTCCCAACTACTGCTGCCGCCAATTGCATCTCTGTTATTTCCTCCTGCTCCCTCTGATCGCATACATTTTTGTGAGAACAACTTTGTAGATCACAAGACAGGGAGGCAAAAATAGAAACACTATTCCAGGTACTACAAACTAACAAATATGACAATCCAGCTTGGGACAACCTTTGTGTGCTTTTTCAGTTAAACATACACCAACAGATGGATTTCACTGTCAGTGAGATCAACAAATGTGAAGAACAACTGTAACTAATGGTGCAACTTATGTCTTCCTGTCTACCGAATAGATGGCAAGCTTTTTGAGGGAAGGGACTATGCCCTTTAGCTTTTTGGATTTTCTTGAACACACAGCGTGGTACTGTGCAGTCTTAGGTGCTCAATAAATGATGCTGATGATAATGATGAAGACGCCCTGCTGAGCGTTCATTTTCACGGCTGAGACTAAACATTCAAAGTAAATTTACTGCTGACAAAAGTCACCTGCAGAACACCCCTATTGCTTTCCTCTCTCTTTAGACCGCTACATTTGTGCCACACCAGCAATTTTTAGTATTTAAGTTTATTTCGTTACATGGGCAAAACCATGGCGACAACATAAAAGGTTTTGACAGAAGAGCACTGTTACCATAGATAACTCTGACAATTGTCAACAAGATCCTGCAAGTAAAACTTTCCTTTTCTTAAAGACAAAAAACAAAACCATCATCTCTTTATTGTCTCGGAGTTAACTGAACGTTTTCCTCCACGTGAGACTTCCTTTAAAAAAAGTTAATTGCTGCTTAATTTCTGAAATATTGTTTCAATTAAAGCAGACCAATTTACAGTAGTGTCAGAGTTATGCTAGCAACAATATCCCAAGGGGCTGTCCACGTCTAATTGACATATTATGCTCAAGCTCATCTCTCTTTCTTTGGGGGTTTAACAGGGCTCCCTCAAGGGAAGGAGAGGCTGATGTATTGCTGCCCTTAGTTCATGTTAGATTAAAATCAGTGCCCAAATTTAACCAAATAATTGCAATGGCCCATGCCTCCTCTGGCACAAAAAGAACACCCTTGATCCCGGCTTGTGCCTAATTTGCCTCGAAAAAAATCCCTGGGAGTCTGTGGCCTTCCTGTCTACCCATTCCTAGTATTTGCAGGCAATCTAAGCTTGGACAGTCGAGAAATAAGAAGAGAATTATCCTCTCCATCCCCCTCTCCGCCTCCTTAAATGTAATCACCTCCCCTCACAAGTTAATAGAGTACTTTCTCCACATGTTAAACTCCCTACCAAAGTCAGTGTGGCCTAGTGGAAAGAACAAGACACTGGGAGTCAGAAGGTTCAAGTCCCAGCTCTGCCATTGATTTGCTCTGTGACCTTGGGAAAGTCGCTGAACCTCTCGGGGTCTCGGTTTTCTCATCTGTAAAATGGGGGTGAGGAGAAATGAGAACTTCATGGGGGTCGGGAATTGTTCCTTTTACTCAAACTATTAACACATTTCAAGTATTCAATAAATGTCATAAATATTAATTCTAATTATTATACCTGTGCTGCTGAGGAGAAGGATGCATGTGTCAAATTCCAAATGAGGGAAAGAGCTATTCTGGTCTAATTAACAGGCAAGATTAGGGCTGTTTGTGTGGAGTTGAATATCAGGTCAAGCATGTCAATAACTCCAGCCACAGTTCATTTCTCCCTCTGGAACACAGCCAAGAGAAGAAAACTGTAACACCTCACATATAATGTGATAATATAATGGTCTTCAAAAGGAATGAAGGCAATCTAAATCCAAAGACAAACCCCTTCGTGCAGTCTTGGAGAACACCCAGGAAATGTTATATCAATCACTACTTAGGTGTATTGCTACTTCTGAGGTGGGCAATAAAGATTTTCTGTGGTCTAAACTAATGCTTGTTCTTAGGTGACCACCCAGAAAGAACCAAATTTCCTCTGATTTCTTAATGTCATACCTTGGGATTCTTTCACTGTTCCGCCCTCCATTCTAGCTACTGGCAACGGGCCCAGATACATTAAAAAAGGTTGGGTTATCACACCAATGTACAGGCTGGAAAACATACCTGAGAGACAGGGTCTAGCAATTATACAAATGAACTCAGAAACTCAAGTTTCACTCCTCGTTTTGTTGTGTGGCTTTCAAGAAGTCCTGGCACTTCACTCAGTTTCCCTCTGTAAAATATGACATTACTACATTCTCTTTACCTAGGGGGATTAGGGTATTGTGATGATTACCGATCCTAACATCCTCTCCCTTGAGTGCCCGGATTATGGATTAGGGCAGTCCTTCAATGCCTATCTCACTTCTGATCTATTTTCACACTTCTTTAGAATGCTTACAGTCTAGGCCTCAAAAGAGATTGACTTTGATGCAAACTGAACGTAGCTGTTCCTTCTCAATAATATGAGTCCTTGGAATTACCACTGAAACATACCATGGAAACTGCAATTTGGCTTCAGTACTACAGTAGAGTATGGTGGACATGATCTCTGCAGCTCATCACTTAATTCAGGTGGAGTTTCCGCAAAAAAACCTCTTAGATGTACATAATCAACATCATCAATACACCTGGTCCCTAGAAGCTACTAAAACAGTTTGAACGTCCTGAAAAGTTTATCAAGATCCAGGGATTGCTCCATGTTCAAGTGAATGGGGATCCTTTCTCTGTCTCCAGTGGAGTAAAGCAGAGTTGTTCATATAGGGGATCTGGTCGTGTTGGATCTATTCTATATGTCAGTGCTCCAGAACAATGCAGTGTCTCACTCTGAGGTTGACTGCAGTTTGCAGCAGGGAGGAGGGAGGAGAAAGATGCAAGGGAGATGTCTCCCTTTGATGGAGACATATATGTATATATGTTTGTACATATTTATTACTCTATTTATTTTACTTGCACATTCTATTCTATTTATTTTATATTGTTAGTATGTTTGGTTTTGTTCTCTGTCTCCCCCTTTTAGACTGTGAGCCCACTGTTGAGTAGGGACTGTCTCTAGATGTTGCCAACTTGTACTTCCCAAGCGCTTAGTACAGTGCTCTGCACACAGTAAGCGCTCAATAAATACAATTGATTGATTGATTGATTGATGGAGCATTAGCTCGGCTACTTGATTGGCGCAGGAGGGCTGCTTCTGCTATCTCTCTTGTCCCACCTACCATAACAGAAATCTCGGAAAATAGTAACAGTATTAGTAGCAGCCACCTCTCCAACCCAAGTAAGGAGTTGGGATGCTTGGGAGAGGCAGGGCAGGGGTGAAATCTGTGACATTTCCATCCTGCCTCTGTGCAAGGGCAATAAAATAATAATAATTACAGTATTTGCTCAGTGCTTACTATGTGCCAAGCACTGTTATAAATGCTGGAGCACTGTTTATCTGGGTAAGTGTGCTTTAGACTGCAAGCTGGTTGTGGGCAGGGAATGTGCCTACCAACACTATTATATTGTACTCGCCCAAGCATTTAGTACAGTGCTCTGCACACAGTAAGTGCTCAATAAATACAACCGACTGACTGGACCGTATATGAGAGGGAGTCAGACTTGTGAGGAGAGGGTGTGTCTGCCTCTTTCGGTGATTCTTATCTGGGTCTGTGTCTTTGTGGGCGCAAGTGTGTATCTCTTGGCTGTCTCCCTACATCACTCCATCGGTTTCTCTGTTTTTGTCTTTCTTTAGAGAAGCAGCGTGGCTCAGTGGAAAGAGCCCGTGCTTTGGAGTCAGAGGTCATGGGTTCAAATTCTGACTCCGCCAATTGTCAGCTGTGTGACTTTGGGCAAGTCACTTCACTTCTCCGTGCCTTAGTTCCCTCACCTGTAAAATGGGGATTAAGACTGTGAGCCCCCCGTGGGACAACCTGATCACCTTGTAACCCCTCCAGTGCTTAGAACAGTGCTTTGCACATAGTAAGTGCTTAATAAATGCCATCATCATTATTATTATTATTTATGCCTATCTGGTTCTGGTTGTCTGCCTCTCTGGCTGTCTCTTGACTCTCCTTTATCTGCTTCTCTTACCCGTCTCTGTCTTTCACTCATTCTTCTCTGTCTCTTTGACATTGTCATTCTCTCTAATTCTCATCCGTCTCCATTTCTTTGGCTCTGTTCCTCGTCCTGTTCACTACCCCTGTTGTCGCTCTTTTGCCGTCTCCCTTTCCTGTATTCTTCTTCCTCCTAGTCACAGACCACTGTTTTCTCCCCCACGGAAGCCCTGCTTTCCTTCCAATTTGCAGGAAGATCATAAAGGCAATAGATTCACCGTTTTAACACCGTTCTATTTAAAAATAACATATTAGGTTGCTAACACTTTTTAAAAGTGTGACTGATATACAAATGTAACGACACATAAATAGCCCATCAACAGGATTGAGTATGTGGTGTCTGCTCTAGAACATGACGAGGAAACCGGACGTTGGTGTCAGAATTCAATTCTAATGATCCAGAAAACAGTTTCAGTTCAACAGGCTGAGCAGATGATTGAGAAAGTCCTTGACTCAACCATACAAGGAGCTACTGGTGACGGCAATAAAAACTCAGATACGAAAAACATGCAGATGATTCTGAACTACTTTTAAGACTCAGTAAAGCTTTATGGACTGCCAATTCAGCCGAGGAAGACTGAGGTTATGGACCAGTCTGCTCTCTTAACCAAGAATCTCTTTGGGCAATACAGAGTTGAATGTTATCACTGACCTTTGCAAGGCAACTCAATGTCCAATGGTCTAAGGAGAGATGTAAAAGCAGCAAACCCATTAAGATGACTAGTGGGTCCTTTAGCAGTCAGCAGAAAAGCATCACATTTCCTGCCTAAGTGAAGGCCTGTATAACAATTCTGGTGCCTGACTTTATGCTGCTGTAAAACCTGGATTTATCAGAAGTCACACTGGGACTTGGATCTGGATTCCTAGAGCAATTTTACTAGGACCACCTACAAGTCATACTGAAGATCAAATACCAAGATAGGATCACCAACGATGTGGTCCTGGAACACTGAAGTGATCTGCCGTGCAATACACGTTTTCTGTGAGGGACGCGTGAGAAGAATGGATCAGAGCAGTATACCCAGAGAGCTGCCGTGTGATGATACAATACAGTAACATAAAAAAGAAGGGCAGAAGAAACTCTTTAAGGGCATAATGGCTCCAAGCCTCAGATGATATAACACATCTTTGAAGTTGGGAGATTAAAGCAGCAGAGAGATTAGCCTAGTGTATAGCAATTACAGAAGAGGGGACTAGAGGCTCTGAGAAGATCACACTAGAAGAGGCAGAAGTTAAAACAACACTCAGGTAGTGTGACATGACAGGAAATCCTATAAATGTAGTTACTCCACGTGGAAGGAACTACCTGTCATACACTGATCAATCAATCAATCAATCACACTGATGAGAAACAGTGTGGCCTAGTGGAAAGAGTTTAGGCCTAGGAGTCAGGGGACCTGGGTTCTAATGGCGGGCCCCACCACTTGCCTGCTGTGCGACCTTGGGTAAGTCACTTAACTTCTCTGTGCCTCAGTTCCCTCATGTGCAAAGTGAGGATTTAATGACTGTCCTCCCTCCTACTTAAACTGGGAACCTGCTGTTGGGACCTGATTACCTTGCATCTACTCCAGCGTTTCGTACAGTGCTTGACACATAGTAAAGAAGTTAACAAATACCACAACTGTAATAATAATAATGATGGCATTTATTAAGCGCTTACTATGTGCAAAGCACTGTTCTAAGCTCTGGGGAGGCTACAAGGTGATCAGGTTGTCCCACATGGGGTTCACAGTCTTAATCCCCATTTTACAGATGAGGTAACTGAGGCACAGAGAAGTTAAGTGATTTGCCCGAAGTCACACAAGCTGACAATTGGTGGAGCTTATTACTCTTACCATCTCCACATTTGTGTACACTGATAAAACCACATGCAGAGCCTGTATACACACACACACACACACACACACACACACACACACAGAGTCAGTGTTTTTAGAATTGTCTCATAAGCAGAATCCTACCAGGAGCCTGCTCACTGCGAACCTGTGTGGGCAGCCAGTAACTAATCTGTTTCCATTTCTAACCCTTGGATGGAGAGAAACTAAATAATAAGTTTAATAATAATAATAAGTTTAATAATTTAATAAGAATAATGAGAATAAGAGAAATAATTTTACATTTTCAAACAGACACTCATGATGCATTTTTGTACATCTCATGCAAATAAACTGTCATTACTGAAGAGAGAGACAATTTAAATACCTGAGACACTTAGAACACAATTTAGATAGTAAAAAAGACTAGAATTATTGTGCTATGTTTCATTGTTTCTCAAGTGAAAATCCAATACTCCTTTAAAAAAAAAAATACCTTGTCCAATTTCTGTTAGTAATTCGTAATCCCTCTTGGAAAGAACAAACAGGGTGATTCATGAAATCTATTCAATAGGGGAAGAAATAGTCAAAAAAGCTCAGAAATGTTGAGCATGGGCACAGGACCTCAGAATTGGCTCTAATTGCTCCATTTCCCAATCTCCTTATGATCATTTCCCTAAGAATGGATTCATCTTGGCTCATTTTCTAGTCTCATTAAATTTTTTCTCATGAGAACAAGACACAGAATTTTAACAGTCATCGTATTATGTCATAAAAAGTGGTAAAGCCAATCATGGGAAAATTATATGGAAAGGAGCACAGCAAATGAACCATCTCGATCGCTTTCGATGAGGCTTGGAGTACTTCCTCAACCTTTTAAGTAACTTATTTCCATTGGATGGCCCAGAAAAAATATAAAACCGTAATCATGATCCACCTCGGTCCGTTTGAAAGTCCAGAGAGAAGTTTTTTTTGGCAGCACTTGTCAAACGTCAGCTAAAAACAGAGTAGGAACATTGTGAAAAGGAAAGAATGAGAGGCGACAATGTTCTCCTAGATCAGTCAGTAGTATTTATCGAGGGCCTACTAAGTGCTTGGGAGAGTACAATAGAGTTGGTAGCCATGATCCTTGCTCTCAAGGAGTTTGTAATCCAGTAAGGGAGACAGACACCAAAATAAATTTCAAATAGGGAGAAGTAATAGAGTACAAATATATATTTATACTGATATATCATCATCATCATCATCAATCGTATTTATTGAGCGCTTACTGTGTGCAGCGCACTGTACTAAGCGCTTGGGAAGTACAAATTGGCAACATATAGACACAGTCCCTACCCAACAGTGGGCTCACAGTCTAAAATGGGGAGACAAAACCAAACATACTAACAAAATAAAATAAATAGAATAGATATGTCCAGGTAAAATAAATAAATAGAGTAATAAATATGTACAAACATATATACATATACAGGTATATATATGTATATATATTAAAGTACCATGGGTTATGACTAATTTTTTCTTTTTTAAATTGTATTAAGTACTTACTACGTGTCAAACATTGTTGTCTAAGTGCTTAGGTGGTGTGGAAGTGCTGAAACATCTGGAGGATAAATAGTGGGAAGATTAGAAATGTGGACTGGGAATGTGTCTGTTTACTGTTATATTCTCTCCCATACGCTGAGTACAGTGCTCTGCACACAGTAAGTGCTCAATAAATACAATGAATGAATGATTTCAGAAGGGCTTTGACAGCAGGGATTTTTTTTTGTTAACTACATTTTCCACTTGGATCTCTGAGAGACACTATCAGAACAATCCCAGGTTTCTGCCACAAAGACTTCAGCAAGGAAGGCCTTCCCCAGTTGGAAAAATCATGATTGAGTACACTAAATAATCCTATAATGTCTGAAGAGCAGTTAGAATTCTTTGGAACAGGTGAAATTTTATAATAACGGCATTCAGAGTTTCAAAATTGCTACCCTGTTAATGGACTGTCTCTGATTCCCTAGAGACCCAGGAGTGGGGACCCAGATTACCCTGGAATTTGCACCCTTAGTTAGTCACCCCCTCTCTCAGCCTCAGCTCCACTGTACTTATGTACATTGGAGAAGCAATGTGGCTCAGTGGAAAGAGCCGGGGCTTTGGAGTCAGAGGTCATGGGTTCAAATCCCGGCTCCGCCAACTGTCAGCTGTGTGACTTTGGGCAAGCCACTTCACTTCTCTGTGCCTCAGTTCCCTCATCTGTAAAATGGGGATTAAGACTGGGAGCCCCCCGTGGGACAACCCGATCACCTTGTAACCTCCACAGTGCTTAGAACAGAGCTTTGCACATAGTAAGCGCTTAATAAATGCCATTATTAAGACTGTGAGCCCGTTGTTGGGTAGGGACCGTCTCTATATGCTGCCAACTAGTACTTCCCAAGCACTTAGTACAGTGCTCTGCACACAGTAAGTGCTCAATAAATACGATTGATTGAATGAATGATTAATATTACTAGTATCCATAATTTATTTATTTAGATGTCTGTATCCCCCTCTAGACTGTAAACTGGGTTCTAATCCCAACTCTGCCACTTTTCTGCTGTGTGACCTTGGGCAAGTCACTTAACTTCTCTATGCCTCGGTTCCCTCATATGTAAAATGATGATGGCATTTGTTAGGCACTTACTATGTGCAAAGCACTGTTCTAAGTGCTGGGGAGGATAGAAGGTGATCAGATTGTCCCACATGGGGCTCACAGTCTTCATCCTCATTTTACAGGTGAGGGAACTGAGGCACAGAGAAGTTAAGTGACTTGCCCAACGTCACACAGCTGACAATTGGTGGAGCTGGGATTTGAACCTATGACCTCTGACTCCCAAGCCCGGTCTCTTTCTGTTGAGCCATGCTGCTTCTCTGGGGATTAAAATGGGGATTAAGAATGAGAGCCCCATGTGGGATGTGGACTGTGTTCAATCAAACTGATTAGCTTGTACCTACCTTAGCACTTAGTACAGTGCCTAGCATAAAATAAGTGCTTAGCAAATACTGTAAAAAAAGAAAAAAAAAACACTCATTATGGCAGGGAACATCTCTACCAGTTCTGTTGCATTGTACTCTCTCAAGCAGTTAGTACAGTGCTCTGCACACAGTAAGTGCTCAATAAATATGATTGAATGGAGAGACTGAGCTGCAGGGAGCCCACCTGAGTTTGCCTAGACTGTAGCATACTCCAGCTAGTCAGGGACACTTCATTTTTCCTAGGCAGAATGTACCAGAATAGAATCCTTCCCGGGCAGATTTTCCAGGCCGAACCTATTTGGGCCTGAACTTATTCCCATCCCGATCCGTCTGATTTTAGCTTGGCACACATTCCAGTCCAGTTGGATACCGAATGAGGTCTGGATCTCAGTTTGGGGGGGACGGTTTTATGCCCTCACAGTGTTTTTGCATGGTGTTTTCCAGCAGTCCACTGCAACAACTGCCCCCATGTGAGCGAGCATCAAAGCTACTACACCCTTAATAACCCATAATAGCCACATAAGCAGGAAGCAGCATAGCTTTGTGGATACAGTAGGGGCTTGGGAGTCAGAAGGAGCTGGATTCTAATCCTGCTCCCCCATCTATGTGACCTTGGGCAAGTTGCTTAACTTCTCTGTGCCTCAGTTACCGCGTCTCCCTTCTTTCCTTCACCAGCCCAGCCCGCACCCTCCGCTCCTCTGCCGCTAACCTCCTCACTGTGCCTCGGTCTCTCCTGTCCCGCCGTCGACCCTCAGCCCACGTCCTCCCCCTGGCCCGGAATGCCCTCCCTCCACACATCCGCCAAGCTAGCTCTCTTCCTCCCTTCAAAGCCCTACTGAGAGCTCACCTCCTCCAGGAGGCCTTCCCAGACTGAGCCCCTTCCTTCCTCTCCCCCTCCCCATCCCCTCCGCCCTACCTCCTTCCCCTCCCCACAGCACCTGTATATATGTTCGTACAGATTTACTACTCTATTTATTTTACTTGTACATATTTGCTATTCTATTTATTTTATTTTGTTGATATGTTTTGTTTTGTTATCTGTCTCCCCCTTCTAGACTGTGAGCCCATTGTTGGGTGGGAACCGTCTCTATATGTTGCCAACTTGTACTTCCCAAGCGCTTAGTACAGTGCTCTGCACACAGTAAGCGCTCAATAAATACGATTGAATGAAGGAATGAATGAATTAAGACGGTGAGGCCTATGTCCGATTTAAACTGTGTCCAACTTGATTAGCTTGTATCTGCTCCTACACTTAGTACAGTGCCTGGCACATAGTAAATGCTTAACAAATGCCATTTTTTTTTAAAAAAAGGCAGGTCTGGCAGGGCTCTCAGCTTCAGCTTAGACAGAGCCCACAAATCTCACAGGTTGTCCAAGGCCATCCAACAACTCCACTCAGGGACTGGGCAGC
This sequence comes from Tachyglossus aculeatus, assembly GCF_015852505.1. Taxonomy (NCBI): domain Eukaryota; kingdom Metazoa; phylum Chordata; class Mammalia; order Monotremata; family Tachyglossidae; genus Tachyglossus; species Tachyglossus aculeatus. The sequence continues at coordinate 12,195,462 of NC_052073.1, read as the reverse complement.
TTTATACTGCTCCTGCAGCCTCAGATGGCCAACCTGAGGAACGGTCAAAATGACATTTTTAAGTCAGCTCTAAACATGATAGACATGAAAAATAAAGGGCTCCATTGCGAATACAGTTCATTTTTACTTTCCTTTAATACTTCATATTTTGGTAACACATGTACAAATTGCTTGGTAAAATTAGTAGTAATAGTATTTACTTAGCACTTACTATGTGCAAACCACTGTAAAGTACTGGGAAAAAATACCTAGGTGAAGATTAGATATAGTATCTGGCCATTCAAGGGCTCACAGTCTAAAAATAATAATAAGGAGGCTGGTGATAGACACATCAGTTAAGATGAAACAATAACAACACAAAAGTAATATAAAAGGTAAGGACTGGGTTGAATACAGTCTTCTAGACTGTGAGCCCACTGTTGGGTAGGGACTGTCTCTATATGTTGCCAGCTTGTACTTCCCAAGTGCTTAGTACAGTGCTCTGCACACAGTAAGCGCTCAATAAATACGATTGATTGATTGATTGGTTGAATACAATAAGAGCGATATGGAGGTACTCTGACTAAAAGAGCCGAGTTTCAGGCTCTTCACAACTCTGAGTCAATCTCACACAAACAACACAAACAACACACACACACACACACACACACAGCCCTTGACCCTTAAAATTACTAAAGAAAGAAAACCCCTCTTTTAAATAAATTCACTGTTAAGGAAGCTAACTTTCCTATCCCTTTTCAAAAACTGATCACTCACTTCTTGCTGAGAGGCAATGATTATGTATAAATATGCAAAATCACAGGGAAACCAGGAGAAAAATGTGAAGAACTGTGCTGAATTGTAAGATCATGAAGCACAAGATGAAACTGAGAGTTAGGTAGGTATATTCCACACATCCATATGAACTTTGTGACAGATGAGTCATGGCAGTGAGCGAGAGCATGAGATAATTGGATTTTTAATGATAATAATAATAATGGTATTTGTTAAGCACTTAATATATGCCAAGCACCGTTCTGAGCACTGGGTACAAGGTGATCAGGTTGTCCCACATGGGACTCACAGTTTTAATCCTCATTTTACAGGTGAGGTAACTGAGGCACAGAGAAGTTGAGTGACTTGCCCAAACTCACACAGCAGACAAGCGGTGGAGCCGGGTTTAGAACCCATGTCCTCTGACTCCCAAGCCCATTAGGCCACGCCGTTTCTCAATAGGCCAACCATTTTTGTGGTTGGCCTCCAAGAGCCGACACTTTAAAATGGTGTATGGTAAGGGAAAAACAGTTACTCAAAACTCTTAGCTTGGTAGCCAAATGGAATACAGAATATTGAGGGTGATCATCCAAAATGCAGCTAGTAAAGGAAAAGTATATTTCCTAGTATAACAAGTTCTAAAATGTATTAGATGGCCGGAATTTTGCAGCTAATGGCTGAGAGTTTAGGAAAAAAAAGGTTTAATGCGTACTTTATGGATAATGAGAGATTTGTTGAGTGTATGGCTTCTTCAGAAATATTGAAAAGAAGATGCTCAATGGTGAAATATTAGTAATTTTCATGACCTTTCAAAGTCTGCTATTTTGACATTTCATCCAGGGTCTGAAGGCCAATTGAACAAATTGTACAGACCATCACAAACAATTGTGTGCAAATTATTATTGCTTTGATGTTCTATAGGCTTTGGCATCTGAAGTTCATGAAATTGTTAAATTATTACAATTTTGAGCTTTTTAGAGAAACAGTAAAAGTAAATGGGTTTGTCCTTGTTTTCTTTTCTAGTTGAAAATTGGCCCTCTAATCTGTAGCCTATTCTTCTAAGGGACAAGGTGATACAGACTGTAGGATGGGATTCAGGTGAGGACCATTTTTTCTTGAAAAAGGGGGACAGTTATGTAAATTATATATTTGAAAAGAAACAGATGAATAGTATTACAAGAAGTCAGGAATTCTTGCTTCCCTGCTTCAGAGGTCATGGGTTCGAATCCCACTCCGCCACATGTCTGCTGTGTGACATTGGGCAAGTCACTTAACTTCTCTGAGCCTCAGTTACCTCATCTGTAAAATGGGGATTAAGACTGTGAGCCCTACGTGGGACAACCTGATCAACCTGTATCCCCCCAGTGCTTAGAATAGTGCTTGGCACATAGTAAGTGCTTAACAAATGCCATTATCATTATTATTCCCATTCTTCGTTGCCATGCTGGGGGAATTGGGCAGCCCTGACCTTCACCAACAGGTAGCACAAGGTTTAGTGGAAAGAACAGAGGACTGCAAGTCAGGAGAATTGCGCTTAAGCGCTTAGTACAGTGCTCTGCACACAGTAGGTGCTCAATAAATATGACTGAATGAATGAATTAGAGTAAGGCTTTAGTCCTGGCTCTGCCTCTTCCCTGCTGTGTGACTTTGAGTGTCACTTAACCTCTCTGGGCCTCAGTTTTCTCATATGCAAAATGGGACACCATGACAGCTATTTTAAAATACAGGGAACAAGTCTACCAACTCTGTTAAATTGTACTCTCCTAAGCACTTTGTATAGTGCTCTGCACAAGGTATGTGTTCAGGAAATACAATTGATTGATGGTTTTCCCTTCATCTTACACTGGAAGGCCCATGTAGGGCAAGGACTGAGTTTAATCTGATTTCCTTGTATTTAACCCAGTGCTTAGCACAGTACTTTTTAAAATGGTATTTGTTAAGCGTTTACTATGTGCCAGGAACTTTGTACTAAGTGCTGGGGTAGATACCCACTGTTGGGTAGGGACCGTTTCTATATGTTGCCAACTTGTACTTCCTAAGTGCCTAGTACAGTGCTCTGCACACAGTAAGCGCTCAATAAATGCGATTGAATGAATGAATATAAGATAATCGAGTTGGAGACAGTCCCTGTCCCACGTAAGGCTTACATTCTTAATCCCCATTTTATTGATGAGATAACTGAGGCACAGAACTTACGCACTATGCCTACCAAGTACTATACATTTGGTACGTAGTGAGCGCTTAACGAATACCATGGTTATTATTATTTTTATCAGGCAATGGCAAGCATTCCATAGGTAAGAAAATGACACGGGGTAGTGTTTCCTTCACTACACGAAGTGATTCCCAAGCTGGGGAGGTAAGAGAGGCATTTGTCAGCGTACTGGCAGAACCTGACCTTTCCTTTGCCTGAACAGATCATATCATGGAATTTATCAAACAGTAGCCAGCCAGTCCTGAAGCTGTCAACAGAGCCAAGGGACTCTGGTATAAGGAAATTTAGCGTCACTCTTTCCTGGATTCTGTAACCAAGTACCTGAAATGCATTGTCGGAGCCAACTGAAACGAATCCCTCGCTCATGCTCCTTCTGAAAGGAAGGAAAGACCGCTCCTTTTTTTTTTTTTTAATGGGGCTACACCTGGTCAAAAACTGGTTCGTCATTTGGGTAGCATATTTGAGAATGATGTAATCAGGTAACATCATCACTTTAGTAATACATGCAGGGTGAGCCTCACCTAAATTGTCTCTAGAGTACACCTTAATCCCATTATGAGTCAAAAAAACTCATTGAAGGGCCCTACATTTCCTTTATTACAAAGAGCATGTTTGTCTTCTGGTGGGACCAATTATTCTGTTTTTCAGGCTGGCTTCTGAACACTCATACTGTCAGTTTTGGCTGTCGGAGTCACTTGACAGTGTCGGCCAGGCAGTCTGGGGGAGGAGGTTATCACCTTTTGTCAGGTAGCTTATCCTGCAGATCTTTGGCTAATTTTCGAGCAATTGCAGGAGATAACAGAATGATGGAGGACTTCGCCATGGTCGTGGAAATAGATTCATTAAAAATAATCAGGCCTATACCCCAAAGGTAGCTTAGTTTGAAGAGGCCCTTGAACATTCCAATGGGTAGAATGCCAGATTCGTCGCTGTGTTTTCTGACTTTTGAATAGAGAACTGCCAACATGGAACAAATTGGCCAAGGCCTAGAAAATGGCTTTTGTACGTTTGATTCATGCAAGGGAGCCTCTAAGTATATATAAAAAAATCAAAGTGGAGCTTCCAAAAGAAAGGAGAACCACAGCCTTCTTTCTTCGCACGGCAGAGCTTCTAAATCTCCTAACATTTGTGACGGCGGAACACTAGATTTGATGGTTAGACAAGGGGCTGTGGAAAGAAAAAAAGGAACTGGAGGATATTGTTTTGAGGAACTTCTATAAAGACTGTCATTTATCTCAGAAACAACAACTGTCTATTATATTGCAGGGTTGGGAAAGATGCTAAAAAAAAAAATCATTATCCCTGAAGGACAACCTCCTGAAAAACTGTCATTCTTTTTTGACCCAGCCTCTAAATTCAAAGTTACTGGCAAAATGGTAGAGGAGTTAGCATATCATCTTGGGGTGTGCAGCAGTGCAGAAGAATCTGACAGTCTCTTCGATGGGTTCTCTATTTACCAACCCTTAGACATTGACAGTGCTATGAAAAGGCCAGTAAACACAGCAATGCTCAAATTCTTGGGCTCTGTTCCTAGACTGGCATGCAAGCCTAAGGATTGAAACCTTTGTTTAGGATTCAACTCAGGTTGATTCTTTTGTGCTCACCTCACTCAAATGCAAAGCCTGAGTTGTGCTCATGATGGAAAAAAAAAACTTAAACTGGGGTGTTCCGAATCACCATTTCTTCCAGAAAGTGGTTTTGCACTATTTAGAGTGTTGAGGAAAGATCGTCTGACTCTTCTATCAACTCTAACCTTTAAAATCATAACCTCGGCGGAAAAAAATCAGGTACAATTAAAACTCATTTTTTCGCTTTCTATGCATATCTGCTCTTCATATTCAAAGGTGATGCTTCTGATAGTGAGAGCCTATTTACTCATACCTGTGGGTGTGGTTGAAAGGACCTATATGTGACTGATGCTCCATTACACACTGTATATATACGTGCAAAGACTGTTATTGCCTCACTGGATGGTTTGGCCATTGCAACAGCTGGCCCTGTTTTCCTGTCTGCCCCTAGATATCCTGATCTTCCATAGAGATTTTCTCGAGGAGGGCAATCCCTCTGCTGATTGCTAATGTGATCTTGTCTCGAGATTTCATTTTGCGTATTGCCATACATCCATACGTCCCTCATGAAATTGCTGAATTTGGATATGTCTTCTAAAACACAGTCATTTGGGAGCACAGTCATTTGGGAGCTTCGACAGCACGATGACTCTGTAGGCCTCTCATTTGTTATGAAGCTTAATGTCTAACCTTGCCACATTTTGTCAACTGCCAAATCAATCAGTCAATCATATGCAATTATTTAATCATACTCCCAAGCACTTACTACAGTGCTTTGCATTCAGTAAACGCTCAATAAATGATTAAATGAATGCATGAATGAATGTTTTGCACACAGTAAGTGCTAACAAATGCCTTCATCATTATTATTACTACAATATAACAGACACATTCCCTGTGCACAATGAGTCTACAGTCACTAAGGCTTTGAAGTGAGGGAGATTATGTCGAATATGAAAAGAGAGGGGCGTTCAAGGCCAGACGTAAGATGTGGACGAAAGCTCAGTGGCTAGATAGATGAGATCAAGGTACAGTGAGTAGATTTTCACTAGAGGAGTGAAGTGTGTGGGCTGCACACTAGGAGAGTAGTGAGGTGAGGTAGAAGGGGGCAAGGTGATTGAGTGCCTTAAAGCCGATGGTAAGGAGTTTCTATCTGATACGGAGGTGGATGAGCAATTACTGGAAGTTCTTGAGGAGGGGAAAACGTGGACTGAACATTTTGTAGAAAAACGATCCAACCAGCAACTGAAGTATGGACTGGAGCAGGGAGAAACAGGAGCAGGGAGAGACAGGAGGCAGGAAGGTCAGCAAGGAGGCTGATACAGTAATCAAGGAGGAATAAGATAAGTGCCTAAGGACATACAGGCCCGGTTTCTATTTTATTATCTCTTTGTTCATTGTTAGGTAGTGGATTGCTTAAGTGAGAGAATTTGGTGGCAGCATTAAGCTTTGTGTTGCCATGACAACTTAATCTAGATTGAATAGAACCGGACCTAATATACAGCTCTTGCTATATTTGCCTGGCTGAGGAAATGATCAGACAGGGTACCTTTGACTCTGACTCAGTTATCCTATCATGGAGTAGCCTTGGGGTCTCGGTGAACTTCCTGGGATAACCAAATTTGCTTAGTAATTACCAGAATCCTGGTCTGTAAAAGGTGGAATAAAAGGTTTTCGTGAAGTCTATGAATGTAATTCAGATGGCTTGGTATTTTCCTCTGTATTTCGCCTATGTATGTTCTGCACAGATCATGTATGCTGAGCTACATTTTGATCTGCAGTTACATTTTGATTCAGAGTGTGTACAGTTACGGATATTCTTCCATAAGAATGATAGCCAGGATCTCAGGAGGTGATGTGGTCTAGTGAAAAAGTGCAGAAGTGGAGGAGTCAGGAATTTGGAGTTCTAATCCCAGTTCAGTTACTGGCACGCTGTGTGACTGCAGGGAAGTCACTTAACCTCTTTGAGTCTCAGTTTCCTCATCTGTAAAAGGGGAATAATAACTGCCACTTATTTCTTCATCCTTATATGTTCTGATGCTGTAATTAGATAACTGACATTAGCCTCTGGGAAACAAAAAGCTTTGGTTTTAAAGAGCGGCAGAGTTCACAAACCAGAAGAGCCCTTACAACAGCAAACTCTACCTCTTTGAAATACACACACACGCACACACGCCACCCCTCTGCCCCCCGGAACCCCTCCCACCATTTTTACCCAGGCTGCACTTTCTGCTACTCAGAGTTCCAGCCAGAAGACTTGGGTAAATACCACAATTATCATTATTATTTTTTATTGTTAATAATAAAAAAATCAATCAATGCTATTTTTTTGAATGCTTACTCTGAATAGAGCACTGTTCTAAGCAGTTAGGAGGGTATAACACAACAGAATTGGTAAACCCAATCCCTGTCCAAAAGACACTTACAGTCAAGAGCCTTGGGTCCTAAATGGGCACAATCCCCTAATGTTCCCAAGCTATATTTTTACCCCCGAGGACTAGGCATTTAGGGGAGGAGAACTTGGGCCTGTTTGATTCTCATAGCTCCTTGCACTCTTCCACCATGAAGGATAGCCTCAGTTCACTCCACCACAAGTTAACAGGGGTTGAACTGGATGCTTTGTGCTGGACTTCAAGGCCTTTAGCTGACCATGGTTAAGCTCATCAGTATTCTCTTTATGGCCCTCTGAGACAAAATGCACTCGGCATCCCATAGACAGACACATGTACACACATCCTCAGTCTTTGCAGCCAATTACCACAATTAGTTTTTATTATTACTTCAATTATTACATTTCCAATACATTGTCATTTCTCATACACAACACCTACCACCAGCACCGCCCTGCTCTCTCCAGTAGAGTTATTTATTCAGATGGATCACAGCAGTAAGCAGGGAAAATCCAGTAAATAATAATAATAATAGTGATGACATTTGTTAAGTACTTACTATGTGCAAAGCACTGTTCTAAGCTCCGGGGAGGATACAAGGTGATCAGATTGTCCCACATGGGGCTCACATCCCCATTTTACAGATGAGGTAACAGAAGCATAGAGAACTTAAGTGACTTGCCCAAAGTCACACAGCAGACAATTGGAGGAGTCGGGATTTGAACCCATGACCTCTGACTCCCAAGCCCGGGCTCTTTCCATTGAGCCACGCTGCTTCTCTAGGTGAAGTGTCGAACCCCAACGGACCAAACATTTTGCTCCAGGTTTGAGTCTCACAACCTTATTTCCTGGAAAACCTGTATGCTTACAAAAAATGTAAAATATGTTATAGTACTTACTAGTAGTTTATGATGGAGATCCCATTCATTATCTAGGAAAAAACCCGGACAAATTGGATATTTTTATCCAAAAGAATCATAAATGGCAATATATCATGTACCTTGAGCCACCTGCCATAAATGAATTGTTCCCAAAATACAGAAGATTTTTTATCAGATTCGAATGTTTTTTAAATAATGAAAATTATTGCCTTCTCTAATGTAGATATTCAAATGAACTGAATAAAGAAGAACCTACAAAAATCAAAGTGCTTGGGGAGTGGTAGGTGCACTTCTCGGTATCAGTCAGGGTTGCTACATTTTTCCTTTGCTGCATGGATTTGCATGCTAAAAGAACAGTGGTTTATTTCCACCTAATAGGTGGTTTTTTGTAATTTATTCACCACCTCAGTCTAATTTTCTTTTGTGTTTTTGGTACCAATAGATACAGTTTCCCACAAATGAGTTAAGACGGAAAACAGAATTTGTAAAAAGAACCTCCTCTTAGTTTCATTTTCAGGGTTATATTCCAGTCCATTGTAGGTTAGTGAAAAATCTGATTCTGCAGAGAATAAAACACAATTTTATTGAAAAATAGACCTATCATATCCCACATTTCTTAATGGACAAACATTTGTGGTTTTGTTTCTACACAACAACGAGGGGATTTGAAATCAGGAGCTGGTTTGTTTCAGTTTATATGGATCAGCCGAGACTTGTTTTAGGCCTTGCATACAGCTCATTGCTTTGAAAAGTCCCTCACATTTCTTAATGGGCAAACATTTGTGGTTTTGTTTCTACACAACGATGAGGTGATTTGAAATCAGGAGTTGGTTTGTTTCAGTTTATCTGGATCAGCCAAGACCTGTTTTAGGCCTTGCATATGACTCATTGCTTTGAAAAGTTTGAGGTCATAGGTCTGTCTTCCAATTAATCAATCATTCAATAGCACTTTTTGTGTTTACTCGGTGCAGAGTAAGCACTGGGAAGAATATAAGAGAGTTGTAGACACAATCCCTGCTCTGCAAGAGATTACAATCTATTAGTTAGCCCAGTGCTATGCTAGATGGACAGCAGGTGCTTGGGATGCTGTGATATCTAAAGAAGATCTAGAAAAGTTAGTTAAAAGCCTGGGTGTTATGCTTCAAATAAAACTATGTTCTTTTCAATCATTAAAGAGGGCAAAGGTCTTGGGTCACCTCATTTCCTAAGGATTTATAATTCGTAAATTAGTTGAAAGAGAACAAGACCGGGAATCAGGACATCTGAGTTTTAATCCCAGCTCCACCAATGGCTTGCTTGGTGACTTTAGGCAATCACTGAATTCATCTGTGCCTCAGTTTCTTGTCCGTGGGACTGCCGGGAGTTAACTGAAAAAAAGCGTTGCTCCTTTCCAACTGCACACAGCCTTCAATCCCCGATTTGTACTTCCCAAGCACACAGTAAGCGCTCTGCACACAGTAAGCGCTCAATAAATACAATTGATTGAATGAATGAATGAATGGGATTCAATACCTGTTCTACCTCTTCCTAAAACAGTAAGTCCTATTTGGGAAAGGAGCTATGCTCCATGAGCTTGAATTTAATTTATTTCAGCACTTAGCAGGGTGCTTGGTAAGTGATCAACAGTTACCACAATTATTATTATTGTTATTAATAACATTAGTACTTTAGAAATAACTAAATTGTAATAGGATCCTAAATCAGGAAAAGGGGCACGTAGATTAAGGAGCCAGCAGGGTTAGAGTCAGAGCTAGAGTTGCGGTCAGCAGGGTGATGGACTGGAGATGCAGTCTGTCAGTTGACCGGACGTACTGAGCAGAGTGGCCCAGTGGAAAGAGTCCAGGGCTGGGAGTCAAGAAACTTGGGTTCTAACCCTGGCCTGGCCACTTGTCTGTTATGTGATCTTGGGTAAGTCACTTAACTTCTCTGTGCCTCAGTTTCCTCATATAATAATAATAATAATGGCATTTATTAAGCGCTTACTATGTGCAAAGCACTGTTCTAAGCACTGGGGAGTTTACAAGGTGATCAGGTTGTCCCACGTGGGGCTCACAGTCTTAATCCCCATTTTACAGATGAGGTAACTGAGGCACAGAGAAGTTAAGTGACTCGCCCAAAGTCACACAGCTGACAGTTGGCAGAGCCGGGATTTGAACCCATGACCTCTGACTCCAAAGCCCGGGCTCTTTCCACTGAGTCACGCTGCTTCCCACTGTACTAAGCGCTTGGGAAGTCCAAGTTGGCAACACATAGAGACGGTCCCTACCCAACAGTGGGCTCACAGTCTAGAAGGGGGAGACAGAGAACAAAACAAAACATATTAACAGAATAAAATTAATAGAATAGATATGTACAAGTAAAATAAACAGAGTAATAAATCCGTACAAACATATATACATATATACAGGTGCTGTGGGGAAGGGAAGGAGGTAAGGCAGGGGGGTGGGTGGAGAGGGGGAGGAGGGAATGCCAGGGAGACCTTTCTACACGGTAAGCTTGTTGTGGGCAGGGAATGCATCGGTTTTATCGTACTCTCCTGAGCTTCTAGTACAGTGCTGTGCGGACAGTAAGCGCTCAGTAAATACGGGGGACTGGACCAGTTCTGGGAGTTAAATACCCATTCTCCTTACCTCTTAGACTCAGTGCCCCATTTGGAGCAGGGACTCTGCCTGACCTGATGGCATTGTATCTATCCCAGTGGTTGGTACAGGGTTTAAAACATAGTAAGCACCTAGTAGATAACAAAATTATTATTACTGGATGGGTCCCAAATAAGGACTGGAGTACTATTAGCAAAACTATAGGCTCTGTCTGCACAGAACTATGCTTACAAACCTTCAGTTGGTGCAGTCAGATTGGTCCCACGCCAATTTTAAGGGGTGGGGAGTGGAGTGGGTATTTCCAACTACACTGCCTGCTCTGAGCAAACTCAGCCACTATGTAGAAAAACAATTTGCTTTAGAATGTGGATAATGTAGAATCAGCTGAAAAGACATGTGGGGCCATAGCTCAGCACTACTGCCTGCCTTGGCACACATTATTATATTTCTTAAAAGAGAAATCATCCACGCATCATGAAATTTGCAGAAAGGGTATTTGTGTCAGTTGTTTCATAGGCTTCTTGAAAAACGGAGTCTAATTTTCCTTTTTGGAAATTCAAACCAGGCTTCCTGAAGAATTACTTTATGGTTACAGCAATGTCTCCTAAATGACTAGGAATTTTAGTAGCCTAGGCTATAACATCTTTTGTTTGTGTGTTTTTTTCAGTTTTAGAATCAAAAAGGCACAACTTCTTAAGGTGAGAGTTTTAGAAACTTTCAGTCATCTGGCAGCTCAGAGATTTTGGTATTTTCTATTGGAAAAATTGAGTGAAACCAGCAGTCAGTCCACAAGGGATGGAGCAAAAAGATGCAGTCTCAAACTCAAATTTTAATCCCCCAAACACCAGTAAAATCATAATTTTGGAACATTCCATTTTCCTGGGGAGCATATAATTTCTTTCTGCAGTACAAACATCCTCCTGAGAATTTTATGCCAAACGGTAAAAATCTTATCACAGTTAGCAGATGTACACAAGCTTTGTCCTGCTTAGAAATAAGGAACAGCTCTCTACTATCTCCTTTTCTTTTCCTTTCCTCTTTTTCTGCAATTATCTCTTTGTTTCTCTTCTTCTCTCTCCCTATTACTCTCATCCCAACCCAGTGGCACTCCACTTTTCTGTTAGTCCTCTCTCTTTTTCCTCTCTCCTTTACCTAACTCTCTCCTTGATATCACTTTACCCATACAATTTCTTCTTCCAACCACCACAACAACAATAATAATAATAATTCTTCGGTGTTTACTATGTGCCAAGCACTCTTCTAAGCACTGGAGTAGATATAAGCTAATCAGGCTGGACACAATTCCTGCCCTACGTGGGGTTCACAGTGTATGTAGGAGGGCAAACAGGTATTGAGACCCCATTTTACAGTCGAGGAAACTGAGACACAGCGATGTTAGGTGTCCTGCCCACAGCAGGCAAGTGGCAGAGCAGGGCTATGCTCTTTCCCCTAAGCTACTCTGCTCCTCCCCTTCTTTTTCTTTCTTCATGCTTATCCGCATTTCCCTTTTCACCCTCTTTCCCCATTCACTTATGCATTGATTTATACCATCTCAGCACTTGTACAATCAATTGCAGAGTCAATTATTTATTCTTATAAATATCTTTATGTCTGTTTCCCCCAGAGAATTTGTCTCAGGCATCTGTTGTACTTTTCTAAGTGTTTCAAACAGCTCAAATAGTGTCCTTTTTGGGTCACTATTTTCCTGCAATTTCCCTTTCTCATCTTCTGCTCTCTTTAGCTCTGTCCTCTCTGGGATCCCATTTTCAACCTTCCCAACTCCAAAGGCCAAAGGGACACTCTAGGAAAGTAGGGAAAGATACCCTAGGCAAAGTGGTTATTGGGAGGAAGTGGCATATCCTGTCATCAGGCACTTCTGGAGAAGTGTTGGTTCCGTGGAGGAGGTGCTATACTCATTTACTGGAAGGGGTTAATATTAGTCCCAAAGTACGGTAATGCAAGTCCAGATCACCCATTTTTAAGATCTCTAGACTGCAAACTTGTGGGCAGGAAGCGTGTCTACCATCTCTGCTGTACTGTACTCTCTCAAGTCTTTAATACAGTGCTCTGCACACAGTAAGTACTCAATAGATACCATAGACGATGATTGATCATGGTGACCACACACACACGGCACAGTCCCTGTTGCATGTGGGGCTCACAGTGTAAGGAGATCAGGTATCTAATTCCCATTTTACGGATGAGGAAACTGAGGCACAGAGAAGTTAAGTGACTTGCCCAAGGTCACACAGCAGGTAATTGCCAGAACCACCTTTAGACGTTCACTCTCCCATGCCAAATCAGCCCCAAAGTTTGCGCATCACACACCGGGCATGTGGCAAGAGGGACGTTTGGCGTATTTTGAATAATGTTGAAAACCTGGCTTTCTTCTAGACCCACATTAAAATATACTGTAAGATCTCATGAAAAACTAAGAAACAAACCAAAAAGGTTAGGAAACTGATACTCTAAGCTGTGGCTCCAAATTGGTACTCCTTAAGGACTCACCCCACCTTCAGCCCGAAGCACTTAGGTACATATCCTTACACTCGGACATTTACCTTACATGGAATTTATTTTAATGTCTGTCTCGCCTTCTAGATAGGAAGCTTCTAGTGGGCAGCATCATATCTACCAAATCTAATGTATTGTACTTTCCCAAGTGCTTAGTACAGTGCTCTGCACACAGTAAGCACTCACTGAATATCATTAATTGACTGACTTTGTTTTCTTAGCACAAACCTGTTCTCCCAAGATGGAAGTTTCCTGAAGTGTTTAGAGAAATTAGATGACTTACTGGTTTCCTTCTAATCAACGAGGGAGCCACCCTCCAGGAATCCCTCTCAACAAAAGCAGGGTAACACCTTAGCAGAAACTCCAATTGGACGTAACCATGAAATGCTGAATTTGGAGTGCTATCCAAAAATTAAGTAGCTACTGTGTGTTCCCCAATTCTGCTGTAAATGTAACTGTTGATTATATGCCTTAATATGAGTCACTTAAATGACATTAATTAGTTTGTGTTTATGTGGGGTCTTGATAGGTGAAAAAAATGCACTCAGCTTCTCCATTTGCTAGCCAACTCTATATATGTTTGCCTTCCCCTGTCTTTCTTAATTATATCATTTTACATCTCTGATTGCAACATCTATGTTAGTGCTCCGGTTGTCTAATATAATGCAGAGCAGTTCATTATGGAAATTCATATCTGCTCAGTGCCATCTGAGCCAAAAAGTAACATTATAGTTCTGATTTAAATGATAATTTTCCAAACCTAGTTATACTTCATAAAAGGTTAATCAAGAAATATAGCCAAACACATTCATCTTGTAACTGCTTGTCCCGGAAAGCTCTGCCTCCCATGTTTTGTAGTTGAATCTATGGATTTCCACCTTTGGTAAAAACAGCAGTTCATAATATATCTAAAACAGTCTTATGCATATTGGGTGTTTAAAAAGACTGCCGATATGGATATCGAAACCTAAGTCAGCCAGCTTTTGTCAGTCAATCGTATTTGAGTGCTTACTGTGTGCGGAGCACTGTACTAAGTGCTTGGGAGCATACAATATAACAATAAAGAGACACATTCTCTGCCTGCAACGGGCTTACGGTCTGGAGGGAGAGTTAGACATGACCATAAATCAATAAATTACAGATAAGTACATAAATGCTGTGGGGCTGGGAGGGGGTAAGAATAAAAGGAGCAAGTCAGGATGATGCAGAAGGGAGTGGGAGAAGAGGAAAAGAGGGGCTAGTCAGGGAAGGCCTCTTGGAGGAGGTGTGCCTTCAATAAAGCTTTGCAGAGGGTTAGAGTAATTGTTTGTTGGATATGAGGAGGGAGGGCGTTCCACATCAGAGGCAGGAGGTGGGAAAATCTAACTCATTAGCTTTACTACATTTTCCCCTTGCTCTGCTTCTTGCCAAGAGAAGGTCCAGTTTGTGCCAAATAAATAGTGATTTAAACTGAAAGGTGTCAACACTTTGGATCCTCATTTTGGGGGTAAATGTTGAAGCCTCAAAATGAAAGATTAGAAATCCTTGAAACATGGTATAACTTGGCAAGTAATTTCACCCTTAGGATAATATTCATAGAACATTTAAATAATTTGCTTATTTTATAAGATTGTTATAGTAGTATATTCACTGCCTATGATCCAATTTTCCACAATTGCATCGACAAAATACCCTAGTTTCTGGAAGAGCCGATATTTGAGAGGCCCCATTAATGCATTACTAATAATTTATCATCAGAGACAAAACCTCTTCAATAATTTTCCTTTTCATCTCTTTCTCTTCCTTTGGTTCTGTATCTTTTGATCACCTTAAGTTATTTTGGTAGAAATTATTTATAGTTGGCAATTATTACGGAGCAAGAAGAAGGAAATTCAAATGCCATTTAAAATTTTTATTCATAGGTGATATTTAATAATTCATCTGTAGCCAAACACCAATGCAGGAATGATTTCCATTCAGTACTAAATGATACTAATTGATGGTTATTTGGCTTGAGTTTAAAAAATTTAATATCAACAGATCAGACGTTCCCAGAAGTTATCTGGTGCAATTTATGGATCAAATGCAAATAGTAGCTCTCTGCCAATTCTAATGGAGAACCATTGAAATGTTACATTTTCATTTTTGACAGACAATGAAAAAACACCCAGTAATATTCTAAGCCAAAATTTTTGCTGGAACTTGTAGTCCTTGAATAATAGCTTTGTTCCTTGTTGCTGCCTTATCCAAAGTAACCAGGATTTTAGTCAAGTAAACAATTCTTACAGAAAGAACATTTGATGAATGGGCAGCATTCCTAGCACAAAGACTTCCCCATTTCCAAACTGCTAATTAGGGAAATAGGCAGAAGTAACAAGATGGCCCCAGATTAAAGTAATATTCACAGAAACCATTATTTTCCAGGTGGCATAGTGGCTCTTTACGTTGCCTAAAAAAGACAAATTGTGTTTTCAGTATTTAAAGCACAAAATGCCTCCCTGTTGTTTAAAAACAGAATAATAGGGTTAGGTGGTGATAAAACTCCTAAACCAAGCCTCTGACTGTCTTTGACGGTGACAGAAAGAAAGACAGAGACAGACAGAATGCATGCCTGAAAGTCCCTCCTTTACAGCTGATTTATCACTGTTCTCCCCAGCTTCAAAGCCCTTCTGAAATCACATCTCTTCAAGAAGGCTTTCTTGATTAATCTCTCATCATCCCGCTGTACATCCCCCACTAACTGCCATTTAAGCACTAAAGTAAATATCCTTATTCTCTGTTTCTTCTTTCTATCTGTGATTTATTCTAGAGTCTGTCTCCCCACCTAGACTGTAAGCTTCTTGAGGGCAGGGATCAGGTCTGCTAATTCTAGTGTACTCTCCCAAGTGCTTGGTACAGTGCTTTATACACTGTAGATTCTCAAAAAATATAACTGATTGATGTGTGATGAGTAGTAGGATGAGTATGTATGTGTAAGAGAGTGTGTTTGTGAGTGAGGGAAGAAGAGGAGGAGGAAGAGGCAAAGTGAGAAGACTATAGTCTCCCAGTAGCTCCAGTGAAACCACTGAGTGCCAAGCAGAGGAGATTGGTAGTGTCCAGGAAGACGTCTGGAAACTAAGATCTGAGAAGTAGCTCATTCCCTTTTCCAGAGCAATTGCATTCCGTTCTAGGACTGCCCTCCTATTTCTTATCAGTGATGAGCCATTCTCTGTTCTTACCTGCTATAAGACACACCAAAGAATTAGAATATATAGAATTAGAGCAAAAACGTGGCCTAGTGAAAAGAGCAAGAGCCTGGGAATCAGAATACCTGGGTTCTAATTCCAGCTCTGCCACTTGACTGCTGTGTGACTTTGGGCAAGTCACTTAGCTTCCCTGGGCCTCAGTTTCCTCATCTGTTAAAATGGGGATTTAATACCTGTTCTCTATGTTTCTTAGACACTGAACCTCACGAAGGACAGGGACTGTGTATGACTGACTGCCTTGTATCTACCCCAGCTATCAGTACAGTCCTGATCATATAATAAGTGCTTAATATCACAGTCATTATTATTATTATTATTATTATGAGAAGTATGTATTATTAAAGAAGCAGCGTGGCTCAGTGGAAAGAGCACGGACTTTGGAGTCAGGGGTCATGGGTTCATATCCCGGCTCTGCCACTTGTCAGCTGTGTGACTTTGGACAAGTCGCTTAACTTCTCTGAGCCTCAGTTACCTCATCTGTAAAATGGGGATTAAGACTGTGAGCCCCCTGTGGGACAACCTGATCACCTGTATCCCCCAGCGCTTAGAACAGTGCTTTGCACATAGTAAGCGCTTAATAAATGCCATCTAAAAAAACAAAGTATGTGAGAAAATCAATTTGGGCCTGGAAATCATGACTTCTTTTTGTCGTGGGAAGAAAGGGGATGACTATGGTGCAGAAACACACTTTTGCCACTGGCACAGAAATACCTAATCCCAAAGCCATATGACTTTTTAACCACAAATAATGTTCTCACTGAAAATGTAATATTTCATATATTTCTATGGTTAATATATGTGTAAATATCACCCAAGCAAAATCATTTTCAACAGTAAGTCTAATTTGCAAAGCCAAACTAGACTCCAGGAAGAAACAAAGAGCATATCAAAGAGCCGGAGGTATAAATTTATCCAGGGCCTGATGCAAAGTATCCCACAGTAGTTAAGGACTTAAGACTTGATGGATGTTTTGCAGGGCTACCAGCCATTATATTTAAGAACCCTGAGGAGGACAAGAAGAACATGGGAAAGGGAAAATGTTGTGCCCATCTTTAAGAATGGGAAAGAGGATGATCCTTTATAATTACACTGGTGTGATTAATAGTGAGGACTAGAAGACATTAAAAAAAGTGTCTAGGAAGTAGTCAACATGACTTTGTAAAGAGCAAACCATACCACACAAATTAATTTTCTTTGAGAGGCCTTACAGAAAAAAGTAAGCACTACATATGAATGTTATCTCTATGGTACTATCATTATTAATATGTAATACAGATTGAATATTTGATTCCTCCCCTTGTGACATCCTGATTGATAATCCAGGAATTTACGGTCTGCTTTGAGTGTTGCCCCCAGAGAGTAGGAATCTATGACTCAATCCAGGGAGAGAGTATCAAGTGATGGTTCCCAGGGATTGTTCCTGAATATTTTTAGTGATGATCTGGGCCAAGGAATTTACAACAGATAAGCTCACCGTACTGGCAGGTAACAGTAAATTGTGTGGGATTGCTATCACTTTTAGAAAATAAGAATAGAATTAAAGATGATGGCTACATTGACAAAATAGGCCTGCAAAAACAGGATGGAATTCAAAAGGGACCAGGGCAAGATGGAATACTTTAGGAAGAAATGAGGAAAAGACTGATTAAGCACAAGTACAGTAGAAAAAAACTTGGGGTGAACCAGAAGCTAAGTATGAGCCTGAAATGCAGTACCAACGTTATAGAAACCAACACTGGGATATCCCAACAGGCATAAGTCCTGCAAGAATCAGGAAGTAATTGTTCTAATATATTCTGTGCCCTTATTAAAGTACGGTGTCCAATCTGGATATAGGCTTAAAAACAGATGGAGCTAATCCAAAGGGGAGAGAAGAAGGGTGATGAGTCACCAAAAGATTGGAAATTTTGAAAGGTTAAACAGTCGGTGTCACAGTATTTATTCTCGTAAGAGAATGCTAAGAGGTGTAATGAAATATAGCTACCTTAAGGAGAATACTGACCTAAGTACATGAGAATGGGTTTAAATGGTTATTTCAGTTGGGCATTTGGATGGATTTCTTGATTATCAGGTAACTAAAAAATTAGACTTGGCTTCCAAGGGAGTTTTGTGGGATCTCTACTCCTGAACATATTTTCTGCCTTGAATGGATTACCTTACCTTCCTGATGGCAAAAGGATGAACTAGATGATCACGTTCTAGGACCAACCTAATTTTAAGTAGGGTTTGCTATTTAAAAGTTTTGGTGATCAAATATGTGACTACAGGAAATTTTTTTTTTTGAGTGACTCTGGTCTTCAAAAATGGAAGACTTGTTAATTAATGATGGTATTGATTAAGTACTTACTGTGTTCATTCATTCATTCACTTCATTCAGTCGTATTTATTGAGCACTTACTGTGTGCAGAGCACCGTACTAAGCGCTTCGGAAGTACAAGTCGGTAACATATACTATGTTCTCCCCCTTCTAGACTGTGAGGCCACTGTTGGGTAGGGACTGTCTCTATATGTTGCCAACTTGTACTTCCCAAGCGCTTAGTACAGTGCTCTGCACACAGTAAGCACTCCATAAATACGATTGATTGATTGATATACTATATACTACACTATATACATAGTATACACATATACTATGTGTCAGGTACTGTTCTAAGCACTGGGGTAGATACAAGCTAATCATTCATTCATTCAATCATATTTATTAAGTGCTTACTGTGTGCAGAGCACTGTACTGAGTGCTTGGGAAAGTACAGTACAACAATAAACAATGACTATCCCTGCCCACAATGAGCTCACAGTCTAGAGACATCAATTCAAATAAATAACATTACGGATGTATACGTAAGTGCTGTGGGGCTGTGGCGGTGAAGTGGGAGCAAAGTGAGCAAGTCAGGGTGACGCAGAAGGGAGTGGGAGATGAGGAAAAGTGGACCTTAATCTGGGAAGGCCTCTTGGAGGAGATGTGGCTTCAATAAGGCTTAGAAGCAGGGGAGAGTCATTGTTTGTCAGATTTGAGGAGGAAGGGCATTCCAGGCCAGAGGCAGGATGTGGGCCAGGGGCCAGTGGTGAGACAGGCGAGATCGAGGCATAGTGAGAAGGTTAGCACAGAAGAGTGAAGTACGTGGGTTGGGTTGTAGAAGGAGAGAAGGGAGCTAAAGTAGGAGGGGGCAAGGTGATGGAGTGCTTTAAAGCCAATGGTGAGGACTTTTTATTTGATATGGAGGTGAATAGGCAACCACTGGAGATTTTTGAGGAGAGGGGTGATATGTCCTGAACGTTTCTGTAGAAAGATGATCTGGGCAGTGGAGTGAAGCATTAACTGGAGTGGGGAGAGGCAGGAGGATGGGAGGACAGCAAGAAGGGGTGAGTGATTATATTAATGTGGTAGTAGTTTGGCCGGTGAGGCAAGGGCAGATCTTAGTGATGTTGTGAAGGTGGGACCGACAGGATTTGGTGATGGATTGAATATGTGGGTTGAATAATGAGAGAGAGTAGTCAAAGATAACACCAAGGTTATGGGCTTGTGAGACGGGAAGGATGGTGGTGTCATCTACAGTGATGGGAAAGTCAGGGTTGGACACAGTCCCCGTCCCACAGGGGGCTCACAGTCTTAATCCTCATTTTACAGATGAGGTAACTGAGGCACAGAGAAGTTAAGTGACTTGCCCAAGGTCACACAGCAGATATGTGGGGGATCCAGGATTAGAACCCATGTTCTTCTGGCTCCCAGGACTGTGCTCTATCCACTAGGCCATGCTGCTTTCTTCAAGTGCATCAGAGAACTTAGAATTTTATAGGCAAAAAGATTATTCTCCCTTGCATACAACCCTGAATAGGCCAGATATCCGAGGCTTGACCCAACCTGCTCTAGGTTTTTGGCTCGCCTGGGCAGAATCAGTGTGCCAGGAGCTGAACCTGATGAAGCAGAGAGGGCAGGCAATTCCAATTGGTGTTAAACACTCACTTGAAACTACAGACACAGAGAGGATATGGGAAGAAATTATGGTCCTGAATCCAGGTAGGACTTTGGGCCCACCTCCAGCCTCAGCAATTACTCTCTCCCCTTTCAAAGCCTGATTGAAGGCACATCTCCTCCAAGAAGCCTTCCCAGACTAAACCCCAGTTCATATCTATCATTTTATTTATTTGCATTGATGCCTGTCTCCCTCCCTTTAGACTGTAAGCTCATTCTGGGAAGGGAATGTCACTGTTTATTGTGGTATACGTTGCCAAGAGCTTAGTTCAGTGCTCTGCACACAGTAAGTGCTCATTAAATACATTAATGAAGTGCTTGGTCCATTCTGGTTTTTTAAAGGTGGTACAAAGTTGTACTTTCTAGCTTGAAGGTTGTACGTTTCCAAGTAGGTGGTCTTTTTCAGACATTTAGTCTCTTGTTGCCAGTCATGCACTTGTAACTCCTTATAGAATCATAAGTTTTGGAGTGAGACCTTTAGGGGCTCATTGAGTCCATTTCTTTGTCTTGAGGCAAGCTACTTCCAGAAAGATGAAGATTTACCTGGTTTTTAAACTTTCTCAGCAAGGAAGGTGAAAAAAAATTTCCATTATCCACACCCTATCAAGGTGAAGCTTGACTGGGTGGATGGTTTGAAACTGCTGTCATTTCACACTTCTAACTTGGCTGGCTCACTTGCAGCAATAGCTGATTCAGGGTAAGTAGGTACTGCATTGGTCCTTCCCTACTGGATTTCCAAGTGCAGATTGTGGAAAGAGAATCCTATTGAAGATGAGATTGTCTTGCTCTGAGGTTAAACAACACACTTTGGGCATTGTACCTATTAAATCCACTGAAGGTGCCCTTCTTAACTCACCTACTTACCACAAGCTGTCAAAATGAGACAATTACAGGACCTAGTGATGGGAGCCATCTTAGTTTTCTCCTCCTCGGGCATTTTTCATTGCCTCTTGTTTCTGTCTTCATCCCCAACTGAATTTGAACCTTTGAAAAGGAATATAGGTGTCCCCTTAGGCAATTTTCGAAAATGCTCTGGGTTGCTTTCTAGTCAGAGGAAAAAAAAAATTCAGCTGACCTTTCCAGCATGGTCCTATTGCCTGTTTTTTTTTTCAAGCCTCCTCTTCCAGTTTGTTATGTACCACATGGCTTAACATTACCCATTAATAACAAAATAATCTGAGATTTTCTCTGATAAATCTTAGTTTCAAATTACCACAGAAGTGACTCCTGAGGAAAGCTGAATAATATATATTATTTGTACAGAAACTCTCTGGGCATGTCACTCCCCTCCTCAAAAATCTCCAGTGGTTGCCTATCAACCTTCGAATCAAGCAAAAACTCCTCACTCTCGGCTTCAAGGCTCTCCATCACCTCGCCCCCTCCTACGTCACCTCCCTTCTCTCCTACTGCCCAGCTCACACCCTCTGCTCCTCTGCCGCTAACCTCCTCACTGTGCCTCATTCTCACCTGTCCCGCCATCGACCCCCAGCCCACATCCTACCTCTGGCCTGGAATGCCCTCCCTCCGCACATCCAACAAACTAGCTCTCTTCCTCCCTTCAAAGTCCTACTGAGAGCTCACATCCTCCAGGAGGCCTTCCCAGACTGAGCCCCCCCTTTCTCCTCTCTTCCTCCTCCCCATCACCCCCTGCTTTACCCCCTTCCCCTCCCCAAAGCAATTGTGTATAGTTGTACATATTTATTACTCTATTTATTTTATTAATGATGTGTATATAGCTATAATTCTAATTTATTCTGATGGTACTGACACCTGTTACTTGTTTTGTTGTCTGTCTCCCCATTCTAGACTGTAAGCCCATTGTTGGGTAGGGACCAGCTCTATATGATGCCAATTTGTACTTCCCAAATGCTTAGTACAGTGCTCTGCACACAGTAAGCGCTAACAAATATGATTGAATGACTGGATGAATATAGGGTTCTCTTTGTAAAAAAAAGACTTTCAATGAGGGTTTCAAATCTAAAGACTAATATTCTTGGTATTTGTAATACTCCAATAGTGTTGCCAAATTACACGTTTTCTTATTTGGTGAGTGCAGAAACACCTATAAAGGACCAGTTTAAAAGGTCATTTTTAATTTTTCTGCGTGTGTTATGATAATGGAAATTTCAATCTTCAGGGTTTTAACTCACCACCACAGGGGTCAGGAAGAATAGTGGTTATCTATGTGCAGGATTGTACGTTTACTAGCTCTCTTCCAGTATTCTGTTCCCACCTAGTACAGCATACACAGAAGAATGAAGGTATTACTGCCTTAGTTGACTTTAAAAAGCGGAAAATTTTCAAGATTAAATATGCCATAACCTGCAAAGGGCAAGTTTCTAGAATTAAATAGCAAGTTTTTATTACAGATTTCAAAACCCTCGGAAAAAATCACATGCATTCCTACAATAACACGTCCGAGATATCCCTCTCCCGCCCTACTACAAAACAACAGAACGTTAGAAACAGACTCTCACCAACTAATTACAAGTGCTGCTAGCAGATTTTAAGATGGGCACTCTCTTTTCTCCCAATACCTTCTCCTGTATACTCAGTGAAGCTGGAGTAATTCAAATATTCTGCAAAAGCGTAAAAGCCATAGAGGGGAAGCTTACCAGCAGGCCACACTTGATGGTTTTGTTTGGTTAGACGGCGGCCTATATAGCTTGCCACTGAATAATCAAGAGCACTGGAGAAGTTTTCCTTTCAAGAGATTCCCCACCACCGTAAGATATTTACTGTATGTATCGGAGAGATCAAACCCACACACAGATGTCACATTTCTCGAATTCCATCAGTAGATCAGACAAGCAGTCTCTGGAAAGAGGACATTACAGCCAGAAAGTTCAGAGCAGACTGGCTTTGAGGGCCATTCCCGTCCCATTTTCTGTCATGCACCCTGAGCCTTTGTTGTCTCTGCAATGCTGATAAATCAATCCATCAAAAAATCTCCTCAGTGAAACTCAATCAAGAAAGGTCATGTCAGCGGGAGAGGAACAGATTAAATTAGCATCAAATTAGACATGGAAAGTGAGTTCTGTCAAAATCATCACAGCGCTCAGCACAATTAGAATATGTTAATTATGCATTTCATTAAGGTAGTGCTCTTTGAACGTGAGATGAAATGTCACTGGTGTAGGCATCCGAAAAAAGGAAGATTGCCAGGCACAACTTTCTCTAGACAATGTGTGACACCTTCATTAACATCAAGAATCACAAGTCTGTCTTGACTTTTTCTGTAAAGTATTAAACCATTAACTGTTTGCTGCCACCCCATCATTTCTGTTCACGGCCCCATCCTCCAAGCTGGACCCCTTCCGAATGATTGGCTTTCTCTTCCCCAGCCATAGCCCTCGGGGCTGCTGGGAGTGCCCGGTGGGTACTGAAAAGGTGGCATTTTAATGAACCCTCTGTGAACGGTACTGGGATAATGCCACTGCCTAAGGGGTGCATTCTGCTAGACTGCTGAGGAGGCTGTGTGAGGAGAGAAATGAGGGGTGAGGATTACAGAATCGGAAAGGAGGGGAGGGAGGGGAGGGCTTTTCCCCTTTTCAGGGGGATGAAATATATAATCAACTGAATGTGAAAAATTTGATTTACAAACTTGCATTTGACAAACTCTAATTTCAGGGAATTATTTTGCAACTCACACTACACACTTCTGACTCATAGTAATAAGCTGCTTTTCAGCAGGCAAAATATTCCCTTATGAGTTTTAGGGCTGTGACTTCGTAAAATGCTAGTCAGGTTAGGAAGAGTTTCCTGAATCAGGCGGATTTTCCTTTCTCTGCTTGCCTCATCCTACCTTCTCTTTCCACCCCAATTTCTTAGGCCATTGTATCATCATCATCATCATCGGTGGAATTTATTGCGCATCTACTGTGTGTGAACACTGTACTAAGATCGGAGAGTACCAGAAGCAAGGCATAACCTCTGCCTTCCAGGAGTTAATCTAATGGAGTACATAGACAGATAAAAAATGATTTACAAGTAGGGGGAGCAGGAAACGGAACAAGGATACAATGGACAATAGTACAAATGTATTAGGATAATCCTTGTTCCAGTTAAAATCAAACCTAATCAACTTTCTAATACGTTTTTCTTCCCACTTTATATTATAAATTCCTTCAGGAAATGTACTCCGTTTATTAAATATTTTCTATTTAACTCTCTTAAGAATACAAAAACATAACCAGTGGCACTATTAGGTCAGACTGATAGTCCCCCTCCCCCAACCCAGAATTCTATCTCTGACAGTGGCAACTGTTGGATGTTTGGAATAAATATGGAATGGAAGTCCTCCTTGATATATAATCTTAAACATAATCCCTCTGATTTCTATCAATCAATTACGTAGCATCTATTGAAAGCACAACACTATACCAAGTAATTGAAAGTGTACAAAAGAAGCAAATTCACAAATTCCTGGCCCTCAAGGAACTTACAATTTAATTGTGGGGGAGGGACAGGCAAAAATAATTTACAACTACTGAAAGTTAGTCTCAAGACTGTAAACTCATTGTGGGCAGAGAATGTGTCTATGTATTGTTATATTGTACTCTCTCAAGCACTTAGTACACTGCTCTGCACACAGTAAGCACTCAATAAATACTATTGACTGATTGACTGAGAGCAGGAGGAAGAACAAGGATAAAATAGTTAGTAGCATGACTATGCCAAAATGAAAGATGAGTGAATAAATCTACAGTTGAATTTACACACACACACACACACATATATATATATACACATACACATACATGGGTATACATACATACCCGTACCTACACAAGGGCTGAGGATAAATGCTCAATAAATACAGTTGATTGGATTGACTGATTAAGGATAGGTAAAAATACATTGGTGGCCTGGGTGACTCTAAAATTGATGTGATGGAGAGCTGCTAATTAATCTTGGAAGGCTACATGGGATTTTAGGAAGGCTTTGGAAATGGGAAGGCCATGGTCTTGAGAATATTGGATTGGAGGGAGTTCCACTGTGAGCAAGGGGCAGAAGTGATAGAGTCTAATTTAGGAAGATTCCAACATCATCATCATTTTCATTGCTTTGTCCCAAAACTCCATGATTTTGCCTACTTCAATTATGTCCCTTTCCATGTGTATATCCCCAAACCAGAGTCCTAACTATTCCAGTCTATCCTTATAAAAAGCTTAATTTTCTTGGCTATCTTGCTCACTCTTCTCTGTATGTTTTCTAGCTCTTTACTTTCTTCCTAAAATCTGAGGAGCAGATTATCCCAGGTATAGGCATATCATGGTTTTATTTGTCTTTTATTTTCTCTCTTCTTACTTGTGGTACCAGAATTCAGTTGGTGTTTTTGACTGCTCCCACCCATTGGGTTGATTAACAGAATAAATCAACAATGCCTCAGAGAACTCTTTCCTAAGTCAAGACTGATAACTCTGAACCCATCATCACATGGATCTAATTCGGATGACTTTTCCCTAGGTGGACTTCCCTCCCTCCCTCCCTATAGAGAAGCAGTGTGGCTTAGTGGAAAGAGCACAGGCTTGGGAGTTAGAGGACCTGGGTTCTAATCCCAGCTCCGCCATTTGTCAGCTGGTGACTTTGGGCAAGTCACTCTGTGCCTCAGTTACCTCATCTGTAAAGCGGGGTTAAGACTGTGAGCCCCAAGTGGGACTACCTGATAACTTTGTATCTATCCCAGCACTTAGAACAGTGTTTGGTACATAGTAAGCACTTAACAAATACCATTATTATTATTATTAATAACAAAGATCATCTACCATTTTTTTTCAGTCCATTCATCCAGCTATCTAATGTCTTCCTGGAGTTTATCCCCAGAAGAGCTTCATGTAGCATGCAAATTTGAAGATTTCACTGCTCACTTCCATTCCAGTTCATTTATGACGAAGTTACACCAAACTGGCCTCAGCACAGATTCTAGGGGGGCCCCTTTGTTTAGTTTTTGTCCAGAAAAGAAGCAGCGTGGCTTAGTGGAAAGAGCTTGGATCTGGGGGTCAGAGGATCTGGGTTCTATTTCTGGCTCTGCCAACTGTTTGCTTTGTGGCCTTGGGCAAGTTACTTAACTTTCCTGGGTCTCAGTTTCCTCAACTATAAAATGGGGATTAAATCCCACTCCCTCCTGCTTAGACTGAAATTAAAATGAAACCCAAATCAACTTTTTAATATGTTTTCTTCCCACTTTATATTATAAATTCCTCCACGAAATGTACTGCATTTATTAAATATTAAATAAACTTGTATTTACTCCAGTGCTTAGAACAGTACATGACACATATTAGGTGCTTAACAAATATAAGAGCATTATACAGTATACTATTAGAGTAATTAGAGTACTACTATTACTCTATTTATTTATTACTCTATTTATTTATTACTCTATTACTCTATTTCTTTTACTTGTACATATCTATTCTATTTATTTTATTTTGTTAATATGTTTTGTTCTCTGTCTCCCCCTTCTAGACTGTGAGCCCACTGTTGGGTAGGGACCGTCTCTATATGTTGCCGACTTGTATTTCCCAAGCACTTAGTACAGTGCTCTGCACACAGTAAGTGCTCAATAAATATGATTGATTGATTGATATAAAAAACCCCAAATGAACACTATCCCTAGCTATTGCTTAACCAGTTTTGATCCATGACACATTACCTGTAATCAAATGACTGCTTTAAAAAAACCCGAAATCAAAAAAAGATGTGAAATTGTCAAAAGCCTTTAAAAAACAAAACAAAAGATATTATATCATCTGGTTCCCATCTATCCACATGCCTGTTGAGCCCTTCAAAAAAATTTGCCAAGAGTATTAGTACTTTCCCAGATTATTTCTGAACCTCCTTGAGAGGTGGAAGATACAATTGTAATCCACTAGTCCTTTGGGTCAGTGGCTATTTGTAATGATATGCTGTATATGTTGCCAACTTGTACTTCCCAAGCGCTTAGTACAGTGCTCTGCACACAGTAAGTGCTCAATAAATACAATTGATTGATTGTATAATCCATCAGGAGTTCTGTACCTTCTCTGAGTTCCTCCAGAACCCTTGGTTGGAAAACAGCCAAACCTGACGATTTGTTTATATTTAACTTATACATGAGGTTTAAGACACCCTGTGAAGGTCACCAGAAGTCACTAAAATTTGAACCAATACTTCTGACCTGTTTGCTATGGCATGTGGGAATTTCTACCAACATAATACCTAGTGCAGTAGGCACCGTATCCAGTACTGTGCTAGGAGTGGGAAAAATATATTTTCAGGGGTTGATTAAATAAAGGACTCTCAAGCTAGTCCCACTTATAGAGACGGGGGAGAAAAAAGATCTCAGAAATTAAAACAAGTACAGCATACTCCTAACGACCCTCTTCCTGAAAGACAAATAATTGGGCTAATCAATCAATCACTGGTACTTATTGGGCACCTACTGTGTGCATAGCACTGTAAGAATACAATACAAAGGAGTTGGTAGACATATTCCCTTACAATATAGAGAGGGAGACAGACATTAAAATACATCATGGATATGTACATAAATGCTGTGGGGCTGAGGGTGGGCTGAATATCAAGTTCATTCATTCATTCAGCTAAATGACTTTGGGCAAGTCACTTAATAATAATGGTGGTATTTGTTAAGTGCTTACTATGTGCAAAGCACTGTTCTAAGCTCTGGGGAGGGTACAAGGTAATCATGTTGTCCCATGGGGGCTCACAGTTTTAATCCCCAATTTACAGATGAAGTACCTGAGGCCCAGAGAAGTGAAGTGACTTGCCCAAAGTCACACAGCTGACAGTTGGCAGAGCCAGGATTTGAACCCATGATCTCTGACTCCAAAGCCCGGGCTCTTTGCACTGAGCCACGTAGCTTCTCACTTAACTTCTCTGTGCATCAGTTCCCTTGTCTGTAACATGGGGATGAAGACTGTGCGCCCCCTCCACCCCGTGGGACCACCTGATCACCTTGTGTCTACCCCAGCCTTTAGCACAGTGCTTGGCACATAGTAAGCGCTTAATAAATGCCATTATTATTATCATTATTCAATTGTACTTATTGAGCATTTACTGTGCCGAGCACCATTCTAAGCGCTTAATAATGTATTTGTTAAGCGCTTACTATATTGTTCTAAGTGCTGGGGTAATAACAATAATAATTATGGTATTTGTTAAGCTCTGAGGTAGATACAAGGTAATCAGGTTGTTCCACATGGGACTCACAGTCTTAATCCTTATTTTGCAGATGAGGTAACTGAGGCCCAGAGAAGTTAAGTGGCTTGCCCAAGGTCACACAGCAGACAAGTGGCGGAGCCAGGATTGCACATGTTGCTATTTAGTTGGTGACTCCATCCAGAACACAGTCAATCACAGGAGAGGACTGGGAAAGAGGTGGGGGGCTAGTTAACCGGGGAGAAGAAACTCCTTGGCCTTGTTGCCGACTTGTACTTCCCAAGCGCTTAGTACACTGCTGTGCACACAGTAAGCGCTCAATAAATACAATCGAATGAATTTTTAATTAGTTGGGACTAGGGAACAGGATACAGGAGAAAGGGATCTCTAGGTTGGAGTCCAGAGGTTAGGATCATCTTCAAATCAGAACATGAACTATCTATGCAAATGCACAATGAGGTTTTTGTTATCTGGCACCTTGCCAACCAGAAAGCTCTAGTTACTGGCATTTCTAATATTCCTCACCGCAAGAACAATCTGAGCCAATAGATCTCAGGTGGGGAATGCCCCCATACCTGGGAGGAAATTACCACCGTCAGAATGTCTGAATTCACTCCTATTCTTGGGAAAGAACTGATACAAAACAAATTCTAACAAAGTTCCTGTGGAAATAACTGAATAAGTTCTCCCCTGTTATCCCAGAAGGACTACCTTGGACAACATATTAGACTGTAAAATCCTTGAGGGAGGGATTGTGTAATAATAATAATGGTATTTGTTAAGCGCTTACTATCTGCCAAGCACTGTTCTAAGCGCTGGGGTAGATACAAGGTAATCTGGTTGTCCCACGGGGGGCTCACGGTGTTAATTCCCATTTTACAGATGAGGTAACTGAGGCCCAGAGAAGTGAAGTGATTTGCCCAAAGTCACACAGCTGACAAGAGGCAGATCCAGCATTAGAAGCCATAACCTCTGAATCCCAAGCCAGTGCTCTTTCCACTAAACCATGCTGCTTTTCCCAAGTGCTTAGTACCCTGCTCTGCATAAAGCAAGCACTCAATAAATGCCATTGATTTATGATTGATAACTCAGATTAGGCAAGTAACTATATGCTTTGCTGACAGGATTAGCAAACAGTCCACTACGTCTTGCTTGGCAGCAGGTGTGGCAGGATTTCCAGGGGCTACATCCTCACCCAAAACTGCTCTTAAATATGGTCCAGAGGAATAAGCGTCTACTCTCCACTAACGTCTACAATCCTTAGGTTAGCAGGGATTCTGATTTGAAGTCCTCTTCAAATATGACCTCTGCAAAGCCCTCTCCTGAAAGTGATTCCAGATAACCCTGGCTCTTCCATTTAACTGGAAATTTTTACTAACTGAAACCTGCCCATCACCCAGCATTGCAGGAAATAAAGCCTTTTTTCTGTATTCTTTATATAAGTAATTTTTGACAAGTGTGCCATTTTTTTCCTTTGCTCATTCATAATGTCTGGCCATTTGTTTCTAGGCATATGGATTAAGTTGAGTATTAATGATTATTGACTGACGTGGGAGATTCTTAATCACTTTTTATTTTAATTCTCGTGGAAGCAGACAAGAGAAGTTTGACTTGGCTGCAAATGAAGTGATTTTACCCCTATGGGGGAACCCAGCACAGCTCTGGAGAAACACCCCATCCCTTTAACGGCAGGATGTGCTCTCTCAGATTTTCCAAAGTAGGTGCTGCCAGACTTTCCTACCAGGCCTTGCCTTTAAATGGTGAAGAATATCATCGGTGGAGTACTGTGCCAAACACCATCCATCCCCATCCGAGTGGAATACATGAAGAACTGTGATTCTCCCTTTCCTCCCTGCTTAAATCTGCTTCAAACTTCTCTGTTAATCAATTAGTGAATGAAGCAATCATATTTAATGAGCTTCTTCTGCAAACAAAACATCATTAGAGGACGTAGAACAGAAGCAAAACACACCTTCGCTGCCATCAGTGAGTTTCCAATCTAAACTCTTTCCCTTTTTGAGGAGAATAGGGATCCTTATGGCTGTCCCTGAGTATTTAGTAAAGAGGGGAGGAGGGGCGTCTACAGGGTTGTTCATTGAAGGATGCTGACCAGATGTTCTCCATCTCCACCCAAGCCAGAAAAAGAGAAAATGGAAAAGTTGCAATAAAAGCTTTTTGGTTTACTAATACAGATTAACTTTAAAAGCTGATTTAAGTGTCAAATATGAAAGTCAAAAGAACATTTACTTTTCAAATATCGAGGAAGGAGAGGAATAGAGCAAGCCACTGGGAAAGGGCAAGGAAGGACTACATTTTTGCCACCACTCTGTATTAAAAGGTTCATTCATTTATTAGGAGGCCTAACACTTTCCTTTCAACATGCACATCTACGGACATGTCTTCCCAGGTTTAGCTTGTTTTTTGAAGATGATTTTTTTTAACAGAACAAACAGATTGTGGTCCAAACTCTATGCCATAAATTTACTGACTAGTGCCAACCTAATTCTCTTATGCTGAAGATCAAAGGTTCTGGAGCCCCAAACCTTCAAACTTCTTTAATCAATTAGTGAATGAAGCAATCATATTTAATGAGCTTCTTCTGCAAACAAAGCATCATTAGAGGATTTAGAACAGAAGCAAAACACACCTTCGCTGCCATCAGTGAGTTTCCAATCTAAAGTCTTTCCCTTTTGGGGGAGAATAGGGATCCTCATGGCTGTCTCATCCTCATCCTGCCTCTAACATCAGATAGTAGAATTTCTCCCCTCTTCTCAGAAACCCGTCTCCACAGTGCATTGATATGCTGGATGACTTTTGGCAAACCCCATCAGTCATTTACTAGTCCTTATTGAGGGTCCCCATGCATTCGGCCTCATCTCAGGATGGCACCTGGACATTTTCTGGTACTTTACCAGTCTCGGCTACTGGAGAGAGAGTCGAGCAGAGGCATACCCAATCCATTTCTAGCGAGGGAAATGGCTAGCAAGTGGAAGGCAATGTGCTACAAGTCAAAACTCTCCTGTGCTGGGCAGCAGCGGCATGGATGAGAGTTGAAGTGGTGGAGACTCAAGTTTACTGCATGGAAGAAGGCAATGGTAATACACTACCAGAACGGTTGCAGATGGAGGTGGGGCATTATGGAAGAGATAATAATAATAATTATGGCGTCGTCGGGGGTCGGAAACGACTCGACAGCATAAGCCAAGCCAAGATGCCTGCCGAGTACTATACTGGGCACCTCAGAGACTATGATAAAAGTAGACATGATCGGTGCCCTCAGAATTTTTCAATCTAATTGGGGGAGACACACGTAAAGTAATTAATAAACTAGGAGGTGATCAAATTCAATCGTATTTATTGAGCGCTTACTGTGTGCAGAGCACTGTACTAAGCACTTGGGAAGTACAAGACGGTCCCTACCGAATAGCGGGCTCACATAGCGATTGTGAAATACGTACACGTTGAAGGGCTGAGGAGAGAAGCATCACTTTCTAGAGCCCTAGAAGACACCTGGATTCTCACAGGAATAATAACAATAATAATAATAATAATGATAATAATAATAATAATAACAATGATAACTAGAAACAGCATGGCCTAGTGGATACAGCATGGGCCCAGGATTCAGCAGGTCATGGGTTTTAATCCAGGTTCTGCCACTTGTCTGCTGTGTGACCTTGGACAACTTCTCTGTGCTTCAGTTACTTCATCTTAAAATGGGGATTAAGACTGTGAGCCCCATGTGGGACGAGGAATGTGTCCAACCTTATTATCTTGTATCTACCCTAGTGCTTAGAAAACTACATGGCACATAGTAAGTGCTTAACAAATACTATTATTATTAATAATACAATGCACTATTAATAACAATAAATACTACTACTACTATTACTACATTAGGAATTTAAGCATTTACTATGTGCCAAACTTTGGCTGTCTCATCCTCATCCTGCCTCTAACATCAGAAAGTAGGATTTCTCCCCCTTCTTATTAACCCATCTCCAAGGCGAAGTGGGGAAGATGTAAGATGACCAGAGCTGACCCAATTGCTGTCCCACAGTCTAAAGGAGAAGGAAAACAGACACTTAATCTTCATTTTACAGATGAGAATACTGAGTTAAAGGTGAGGTTCAGGTGAGGAAACTGAGGCACAGATGAATTAAGTGACTGCAAATTAAGTTAAAAGGCTGCAAATGTGTACCATCTTGTCTTATGCTGTCGAGTCATTTCCAACCCATAGGACCTCCATAACTATTGCTATTATTAGGTTTTCCGGAACGCCCCACCTCCATCTGCAATCATTCTGGTAGTGTATCCACACAGTTTTCTTGGTAAAAATATGGAAGTGGTTTACCATTGCCTTCTCCATGCAGTAAGATTGAGTCTCCGCCCTCGACTCTCTCCCATGCTGCTGCTGCCCAGCAGAGGTGAATTTTGACTTGTAGCAGATTGCCTTCCACTCGCTAGCCACTTCCCAAACTAGGAATGGAATGGGTATACCTCTGCTTGAGTCGCCCTCCCACAGCTGAGACTGGTAGAGTACTGGAAACTCTCCAGGTGCTCTTCTGAGAGGGGGTGCCCTCTCTGCACCGGTACAATGTTTTATTTCTTCCTTGTTGAACAGAGGCAGAGAAAATATTAAATCTCACTACTGTAACTGGCTAAAAAGCAGTGCAGATACAGGCATTCAAGGTCTGAACATTTTCAATCTGAGGCTGGGTTTGCTCCATGCAGGTAAGCCTAGGCCCTATAGTCCACTAGCCTGTAAGCTCCTTGAGGACAGGAACTGTGTCTACCAAATCTATTGCATTGTACTCTCCAAAGCTCTTAGTGCAGGGCTCTGCACAGAGTTGGACTGCTTTATAGAAGATGCAGGACTGCAAAGTCCAAATAAACCATGCCTTAGTTAATACACAAAGCAATCTCTGATTTGTAAAACCCACTAACCTCTCCGGTGCCTGTCCCTTTAAATCTCTGCAGCCTTTCGCTTTTACGGTAATGTTTTAAAAAAACCCAAATGCTTGTCTTTCACTAGCTGGGAAAATAATCCACTCTCAAACGCTACCATTTTGAACCCCTCCCCACCCCTTTGAATTTGCTTTCCAATCTTAATGCAGGTTGAAAGGATTTTTTTCTACTTCTGAAAATATCATAGGAATTAAAAATCAAACCCATTAATATCCTGATTAGACTTCCCATGTTAATTGCATATTCTTTCAGGCGACAGAACGGGTCACTCTCTTGGTTTAATGCGATAGGGTCTAATAAAAGCAGTATTTAGAAACAGCATTTAGCGTTTATAACTTTTGCAGCATTGCAAATGAGCTTGGGAAGTGATTCACTCTCCAACGTTGTGAAAAATAACAGCAGTATTCCAGAGTGTTCCCTCTGGGGAAGGTGAACTAAATTGGAAATAAAGAATCAGAGAACTGGCTCAGTTCTCTCCTCCAACTTTCGATTCAAACTGGAAACAATATGCCACCTCCCTTC
Source organism: Tachyglossus aculeatus (assembly GCF_015852505.1). Classification (NCBI taxonomy): domain Eukaryota; kingdom Metazoa; phylum Chordata; class Mammalia; order Monotremata; family Tachyglossidae; genus Tachyglossus; species Tachyglossus aculeatus. The sequence continues at coordinate 12,161,691 of NC_052073.1, read as the reverse complement.
ATGAGTCCCATCTTTGGGCCCTACCCTTTAATTCTAGCGTCGTTGCTGCGATATCCTGAAATACTGGCATACACCGGGTTTAACTCTAAGAACTTCTGAGCTCATCCCTTTCAAGCTACCATAAGAAACTCCCAAGTGTCCACTGAAAAGAAGTAGGTGGGTACAGGTGGAAATTTGTGGGGAGAAATGGAGAACAAGCCTTGAATATGGCAGATAAATTCCAGACAACGTATCTGAATAAACTGCACTTCACCTCTCCCTTTCTCTCTAATCTCATTTCTCTAAGGAGCTGGTGCTTTCTGGACATTAGTAATGCAATGTCAATTTTGATCCCCCAAACACATTTCAATTTAATGTCAAGGGGTACGAAAAGGAGGGATGAGAACTGTAAACAGAAGAAATAACAGAAAGGAAAAAACAAACTCTTGGCAGTTAGTTCGGAAAATGCTACGTGGGCACAACACACCCTGCTGATTTTCTCGAGAGGGATTTCTTTTCCTCCAACAATTGCATCAGACAGGATACTTACCACGATTTCAAGAAAGTTTAATGATACCCACTTTTCCTTCACTTCGCTTTGTACGTTAAATTACTGTGGTTACATTCTATACTGATAGAACATTCATGAGGTTCTTCGGGATTTAAACCAACCCTGGATGAGGGGGTAATACCCTGATCTCATCATGCTATCCTCAAGCCCCCAAAACACAGGGCAAATTTCCCTCCTAATCAGTGCTGTTCACTTAGGAACCTTGAATTCTGGTCAATCTTAAATGGGACAGGAGTGGAAACTGACTGTGGGTGGGGTCAAGGGAGAACAGAAAAAGGGAAAGGGACAGAGAAAGGGAGTGAGGGAGAAAGGAAAGAAGAGGGAGAAAAGAAGAGGTGGAATGGGAAGGAGAGAAGGGGAGAGGAGATCATCATCATCATCAATCATATTTATTGAGCGCTTACTGTCCATCAGTGGTATTTATTGAGTGTTTACTATGTTCAGAGTACTGTACTAACCTTTGGAGTTGAGCAGAAAAGGAAAGAAAAGCAGCAGAGAATAACGGTCCCATCTCAACCAGAAGCTAGTTTCATGGGACCCAGGGCTCGGGGCTGCCAGGTTGGCTCTGCAAACCACTCCCCGTAGAGCAGACCCCAACAACGAAGCAGTGTGTCTCAGTGGAAAGAGCCCGGGCTTTGAAGTCAGAGGTCATGGGTTCAAATCCCGGCTCCGTCACTTGTCAGCTGTGTGACTTTGGGCAAGTCACTTAACTTCTCTGTGCCTCAGTTACCTTATCTGTAAAATGAGGATTAAGACTGTGAGCCCCCCGTGGGACAACCTGATCACCTTGTAACCTCCCCAGTGCTTAGAACAGTGCTTTGCACATAGTAAGCGCTTAATAAATGTGCTTAATAATAATAACCACAGACCACAAAGCTCCAGAGGAGCAGCGTGGCCCAGTGGAAAGAGCATAGGCCTTGGAGTCCGAGGTCTGGGTTTTAATCCTGGCTGTTCCACTTGCCTGCTATGTGTGAACTTGTGCAGGTCATTTGACTTCTCTGTATCTCAGTTTCCTCATCTGTAAAAAGGGGATTCAATACCTATTCTCCCTCCTACTTAGACTCTGTGAATCCCATATAAGATAGGGACTGTATCCCACCTGATTATCTTGCATCCATCCCAGAGCTTAGTACACTAGTTGGCTCACAGTAAGGGCTTAACAAATAGAGTTAGTAGATTAGTTAGTAGATTAGCAGTTAGTAGACTTCCATCTGACACATGTTGTCTAGTTAATACCCAATGGGCATGCTACTGGGTAGAACAGAGTGCGATTGGAGATACACAAAACATTTTCATTCTAGTCAGTTCCTTCGCGCAGACTTGCTCCTGAAGTCTCCAGACTGAGGACTGCCTGTCATTCTCCAAAGGGAGATTCCATCCTTATCATCAATAAAACCAGCCTGAGCCTAAACACTGTGAGTAAAAGAGTTAAAGTGTAAAACTTTTAGACTGTGAGCCCACCTTCTAGACTGTGAGCCCACTGTTGGGTAGGGCCCATCTCTATATGTTGCCAACTTGTACTTCCCCAGCGCTTAGTACAGTGCTCTGCACACAGTAAGTGCTCAATAAATACAATTGATTGATTGATTGAGTAAAACTAAATCCACATCTGAGAAATCACGGAACTAATTGCACTGGTGTGGATGGAGTCGAAACCAATGGTAACAAAAGCAGTTTTGAAAGTACTTGAAGCAAGTGAATTCTAGAGCAGGGAATTTAGCCCGGCTTTCCTAGCTAGCATCTGATGAGAATAACAACATCTAGTGAGGAGTATGGCTGAAGGGGCTAGACTATAGAATCTGAGACCTATATTATTATTACTATTATTTTTTCATGGCATTTGTTAAGCATTTACTACGTGCCAGGCACTGTACTAAGCGCTGGAGTAGATACAAGCTAATCAGGTGGGACACAGTCTGTGTCCCTCCTGGGGCTCATGGTCTGAATCCCCATTTTACAGATGAGGTAACTGAGGGGCAGAGAAGTTAAGTGACTTGCCCAAGGTCACACAGCAGACAAGTGGTGGAACCAGGATTAGAGACCTGGTCCTTTTGATTTCCAGGCCTGTGCTCTATCTTCTAGGCCATGCTGCTTCATTATGATATAATAATGGAATTTGGTAAGCGCTTAATATGTATCAAGCACTGTTCTAGCAGCTGGGGTAGATTCAAGTTAATCAGGCTGGACATAGTCCCTGTCCCACATGGGGCTCACAGTCTTAGTAGGAGGAAGAACGAACATTGAATTCCCATTTTACAGCATGGCATTGAATTCACCCAGTCCACCGTTTATGCCTCTAGGACTTCTTCACCGAATCTATTCTGAGACGCAGTGTGGCCTAGGTGTAAGATAATAATAATAATAATAATGATAATAATAATAATAATAATAATTTGTTAAGTGATTACTATGTGCAAAGCACTGTTCTAAAGCACTGGGGAGGATACATGGTGATCTGGTTGTCCCATGTAGGGCTCATGGTATTAATCCCCATTTAAAAGATGAGGTAACTAAGTGGCAGAGTGGTTCTCCCTTCCTCTTAGATTGTATAGCTATTGTGCGACAGGGTCTGTGTCTAACCTGACTGTACTGTATCTACCTCAGCACTTAGCACATAGTAGATGTTTAAATACCACAATTATCTTCATTATTACTATTCTTGTAGGTACCAAATACACTAGATGTACTCACTAATTGCCTCCGGCCAAGTCTTGGTTTAACATCCGCCACTCAGGTAAACCGTTAAGATTATTTCTTCTTTACTTGCTTTCCTTTACTTGATCACTTTCCGCTTGTCCCCCTGTGTCATGTCCCTTTTTAAACTTAGTGAGAGTCAGATGGCCTGAGTTCTAATCCTGACTCCACAACCTGCCTATGGTGTGATCTTGGGCAAGTCACTTGAGTTCTCTGTGCCTCAGTTACCTCATATGTAAAATGAGGATAAAACACCTGGTATCACTCCACTTAGGCTGGAAACCCATGTGGAACAGGGATGGTGTTTTTAACCGGATTATCTTGTATTTACCCCAGCACTTAGGACAGTCCCCTTGGCAGAGATTAAGTGCTTAAACAACAGACATAATTACTGTACTCTCATCACCGTCACTTCATAACCCGCTTCCTCCTCTGGCCCTCCCCTGCCCCCAAGCCCCTGATTTACTCTGTTCACTTTTAAAAATAAACTTCCACCCACCTTTTCTGTTCTACTTCAGCTCTCGCCAGGTGGGCATAGCTCGGAGATGGGGCTCGGAGGAGGGTGCAGAAGGAATGTGAAGAGGTTGGCTGGGATGGGGGCCACATTGCTCTTTAAGGTAAATAGAAGGTACAACAAAAATCTCCCTTCAGGAACGCAAATAGGTCAAATTAACACTGCCTGGTGATTAATAAACTGTTTGAGATCTCACAGAGCAATGGAAATAGGTGCAACCTTAAAAATTACTCATAAAAATCAGATTCGCCCTTATGGAACAGTTCTGAGAACAGGTCATTACTAGGCAGAATATATATTTTAGTTTTTAAACCTTAAAATGTTTAAAATTTTTAAAAAAATTTAAAAATTAAATTAAATTACATTACATTAAAATTAAATTAAAATTAAAAATTTAAAAATTTAATTTTTTTTTAATTTAAAAATAAAGATTTTTTAAAAATCTTTGGACTGAAAAAAATCCCATTTGGCCCACAATATTATCTTTGATTGAACCCTCATTTTCCAGTACCCTCGACTTCCTGTTTCCCTCCACCTCCTTCTATCACTCTCTGTGTCACTAGGCAATAAGGAACAAGTATTAGCTTGTTGCCAGTGGCAACAAAACAGGTAAGTGGAGGGGTGGCAGAGAGGCTAGCCTGCCTTCTTCTCCTCCTCTTCTGCCATTCTGCCATGGTTGAACTGGCCACTTCTGGCTTAGCTGGAGAGCTCACCTCCTCCAGGAGGCCTTCCCCGACTGAGCCCCCTTTTTCCTCTCATCCTCCCCATCCCCCTCGGCCCTACCTCCTTCCCCTCCCCACAGCACCTGCGTATATATTTGTACAGATTTATTACTCTATTCATTTTACTTGTACATATTTACTATTTATTTTGTTAATGATGTGCATATAGCTTTAATTCTATTTGTTCTGACGATTTTGACACCTGTCTACATGTTTTGTTTTGTTGTCTGTCTCCCCCTCCTAGACTGTGAGCCCGTTGCTGGGTAGGGATCATCTCTATATGTTGCCGACTTGGACTTCCCAAGCGCTTAGTACAGTGCTCTGCACATAGTAAGTGCTCAATAAATACAATTGAATGAATGAATTGGCTCAGGTGGCCATTATTAAGAAGCACAACAGTTTAACTTGGCAGAGTTTAGAGAAGAATCACAGTAAACATTAGTTACCTTCCCAGCGACTCTTGCTTTTGAAATTAGTTGTTACTGCTGCCTGCTCCGGAAGCTAAAGTCTATTTTGCCTGCTAGCCCACAGAGTAACTTTGATAGTCCACGGGGACTACTTAAAGTGGCAGCACGTGCTTTAAAATGTCAAGTCTGATGTGGTAGTAGTGACATTAATTTAGTGCCCTCAATGCAGTGTACTGTAGTAAGCGCTTGGCACATATAGAATAAAGAAGTGACACATTCCCTGGCCACAAGGAGCTTCCACACTAATTGAGGGAGTGGAGGGGAGACAAACATGAAAATAGTTATAATAGTCAAACATTAATCAATGGTATTTATTAAGTACTTACTGAATGCAGAGCACTGTTCCAAGTGGTTGGGCGAGTACAACAGAGTTGGTAGAAACTTTCCCTGCCCACAACGAGATTGAATGAACAGCTGAATTAACAGATATACAAGAGTGCCGAGGATGTGTATAAATTCTCCGGAGCACTTAGTACGGTGCTCTGCACACAGTAAAGTGCTCAATAAGTAGCACTGATTGATTGATCTCCCCCTCTAGACTGAGAGCTCATTGTGGGCAAGGAATGTGTCTCTTTATTGTTATATTGAACTCTCCAGAGTGCTTAGTACAGTCCTTTGCACACAGTAAGCTTCAATACAAATGATTGAATGAATGAATGATTGATTAGTGTTGTTGGGTAAATATAGCCTAAGGTGTTGGGAGATAGATCAGGGAATACAAGGTGGAGGAGATGGGATTGTACGTGGGGAGAGTTGCGACTTGTTGGATTTTTGATGTTCAGGGGTTTTTTTTATATATATTTCAGGGTCTGGCTGAGGGTGGGCCTGAGCATCAATGAACCCAATTCTTACACTAGCTTTAAAATCATAATTACAGCATGACTAAATGCTTTCTATATGCTGCGGTAGATACAAAGTGATCAGATTAGACCCAGTTCCTGTTCAACTATCTATTTCATCTCCATTTGCAGACGAGGAAACTGAGCTCCAGGGCGGAGACTTGCCTAAGGTCACACCACAGACCAGTGGCAGAGCTGGGACTTGAGTCAGTCCTCTGCTCTTTCTGCTAGACCATGTTGCCCATCTCTGCACCCCAATTTAGAAAATCCGATGGTTGACAGCCTGATTCTACTGACAGTGTGGACAGAGTCGAGGTCAGCAACTTCTTGTTTTACACATTTTCAAAAGCACTCATGCTCATTTAGGCTAATGTCAACCACAGAGCACAGGCCATTTCTTCTGATAATGCAGCCAACTGAGCCCAAGCAGACTTGTGTGTGACACAAACACTGGACCAGCACTCCTTAATTTTTTAACCACATTTTGGTCAAAATGTTCAATTAAAATATAATAATAATAATAATAATGGCATTTATTAAATGCTTACTATGTGTAAAGCACTGTTCTAAGAGCTGGGGAGGTTACAAGGTGATCAGATTGTCCCACGGGGGGTTCACAGTCTTAATCCCCATTTTACAGATGAGGTAAGTGAGGCACAGAGAAGTTAAGTGACTTGCCCAAAGTCACACGGCTGACAACTGGTGGAGCCGGGATTTGAACCCCTGACCTCTGACTCCAAAGCCCGTGTTCCTTCCACTGAGTCACGCTGCTTCTCCAATATATTCTGCCATATTCTGCCATAAATATGCGTTATGGCAGAGACAAGTGGAATGCAGGTTCAACTTTTTTGGGGGACCTAGAGCAGCTGGATAATTAAAATCCAAGTATAGTTTGAAGTTTCACCTCCCCAGATAGTGAGTTTGGGCAGGTCCACACACTAAGCAACCCCTAGAGGATCATCAAGGAAAATAAAGGAGGATAGCTTTGAAATGAAGCGGGTCAGAATTCTTCTCAATTCTAATGTGCTACTATCTTATCAAGTGACACCCACTAATTTGGGAAAATAAGAAATCAATCAACAGTATGGAGCACTTTGTACAAAGCAATATGCTAAGCACTTGGGAGAGTACAGGAGAGTTAGTGGACATGATTCCTGCTTTCAAGGATCTGACTTAGCAGGAGAGACAGATACTAATATAGATTACAGGTTTGGGGTGATAATAGAGTATAATAATAATAATAATGGCATTTGTTAAGTGCTTACTATGTGCAAAGCACTGTTCTAAGCACTGGGGAGGATACAAGGTGATCAGGTTGTCCCTCATGGGGCTCAAAGTCTTTAACCCCATTTTACAGATCATCATCATCATCATCAATCGTATTTATTGAGCGCTTACTATGTGCAGAGCACTGTACTAAGCGCTTGGGAAGTACAAATTGGCAACATATAGAGACAGTCCCTACCCAACAGTGGGCTCACAGTCTAAAAGGGGGAGACAGAGAACAAAACCAAACATACTAACAAAATAAAATAAATAGAATAGATATGTACAAGTAAAATAAATAAATAAATAAATAAATGAGGGAACTGAGGCACAGAGAAATGAAGTGACTTGCCCAAAGTCACACAGCTGACAAGCGGCAGAACCAGGATTTGAACCCATGACCTCTAACTCCCAAGCCCAGGCTCTTTCCACTGAGCCATGCTGCTTCTCTATGTGGAGAGCCAGGGTTGGGACTGCAGGGAGGTTCAAATACCTTGAAATGGACTCAGCCAATCAAGCAGAAATATCAGCGTCAAGGTTTCAAGGAGGAACTTGGAGGTGGGACCAGTCGGACAGATCTTCCTATGCTCGTTTTGCCCATATGCTCAATCCCTGTTAATGTTAATCGGGTTCCTGGCATTAAACTATCCCGGCACGGATTAGGGACAAAAGCAGTATTTTCTAATGAAAAGGTCTCTCCGTTTTTGCTTTGTGGAGATGAATCCTATATGCTTCCGTGGGTGGTTGGTGCAAGGCTCCCTTTACTACACTACAGCAGATTAGTGCTCATTCGCCTCCTTCCCTTGCTCCTCTTCAGATCGTTACACATGACAAAACAACTGTCCTAATTACAGCAAGTGTTCCCAGCTCTGTCACTGTGACAATTACTGCAATGAGGGCTCAATATCTGCAGCAGACAGTAAAGTATTACTGCAGTTGTGTTTGATAATGCTCAATTGTTCCCTGGAGAATTCCCCAGATCTGTGTGGCTTTTTTTTTTTTTTTTTTGGTCGTTGGTGGTGGTTGTTGTGTAGGAGCTATGGGGAGAGGGTTTTTTCACCTTTTAATTATTTGCTGATAGGGTTTTTGGAGCCTTCTGTCAGAGAAAGGGGGCCAACATAGAATGCCAGGTATTCCTAACGTAGGTACTGGAAATCAGGCTTTCTAGTCGGTAGGCTAGAAAGGCTTGCTGGTTCAAAACAAGGATAGGAACAAAACACCATAATGACTTTTCTCTTCCCAAATGCTATGCAAGGTATTGAAGTCATTCCAGGAGCTTGTGAGTGGCAGGGGGCTTCTGGCTGGAATATCCTAGGATGTCCTGACAGCTTTTGTATCAGCCTTCCTGGTGCCCCATTACTTCTTGGAAGAAGGTGGAAAATTCTACTTGTGGGTTCTCATAAACCCTCCTGTGGAGGTTTACAGGCCTCACTCCCTATTGTGGTTTTGAAAATGGCCCGTGGTAGTGAGGAGAGACAATTTGAGAAGTAATGGAAGTCCCATTTTGCTGTTCTGGAAACCCGTCAGCTCAGAAAAGGCAAGAGTTATGTGCTCTGCTACTAAACTAGAACTGCAGGTTGTTCCTTGGTCATCTCCTGATTTGGGTTATGGATTTAATCTGGTTTTGCAAAGATGTTGCTGTCAGAAGGAACATTAAAATGGTTCAACCCAGGCACAGTTAGGATGGCCACTGAACTGCTTTCAGCGACACTGGCTACTCCACTGAGGATACCTCCTTGCTCTTCACCCAGCATTGCCCAATGTCTGCCAAGGTAACGGAGAAACTCAAAACCAGACTGTCTGACATAAAATCAGATGGATGGCCACTCCAGGGTACATTTCGTGTAGGGTGCACTAACATATATTCTCATTGCTTGGTAGCTGGGATAGTAGAATCTGATTTTACGTATTAATGCCGGGATAAACTCCAGGTCATTAGCTCACTGGCCTATTAGTTTTCTTTCCGAGGAGAGAAAATGCAGTATTTATCTCATATAACATCTTTATTTGAAACATTTCACAACCTTTTCACTCCAGCCCACACAGGTTCCTTACCCTGTTAGCAGAGATCAATGAAGTCAATATTTCTGAAGAAAACTCTTTATGATTTACATATGTTTTAAAAGGATAAATACCAAATCAACACGTCTCTGCCTGAATTTAACCAATAAATCTTTAACTTTGATCCTTGGGGCCCCAGCAAATAAAGGGGGAGTCCATCTTCTCAAAATGAATTCCTTCTTTAGCATGTCATATGATAATAGGAGCCGGGTCATGCGGTCAAGGTTGGATTGGCTTGTAGCAGTCCTGGGAAAATCCCAGTGGATTGCTCTCCGTGTGAGCCAAGCCCTTAGGGAGTCACAGAAGGGGAATGAGTTAGGGGTTGCAGATGGCAGAAGGAGCTGGAGTCTGGATGAGTGGAAGTAGAGGGCTTCTGCTTTCAAATCAGGTGTTGAAAATATACTTAGGCCTCAATTATTCGGGTTAGGTAAAAGAGCTTGTCTGACCAAAAATATTTCAAAATCTCTGAGGCCAAAGTGTATTTTTAACTTGGATTACTCAGATATCGCATTCCCCCTGGAACTGGCCCCCGAGGATAAATTAATAAATGGTCCATCAGAAGGCATGGAGAGCGGCAGGTCTGATTATCCCATGTTTTAAAGGCCATTAAAGCCTTGACCAGAGCCCTTTGAAAGTGCTCAGGACTCATATCTTTTCATTAAGTAAAAGCAAGAGAAAGACGGCCAGTAAAAACCTCAGCATATCAACAATAATGCTTTCCCTCTTATTGTGTCTTGAAAAACCTAGCATGATGGGGCCTAATCACGAAACCAGCTGGACCTTTTCATTGAGTATGCTCCTGCCTGGGAGTAAATTGGTCACTTTTCCTGCTTTAAGGGACCAGACTCTGTACTGCAGCAGAAATGAACATAGTTACTGCGGCTGTAGAAAACAAGTGTAACTTTGAGAGAATTTTTCTACTGGCAACATCTGGTATAGATCAGGATCAAAATGAGCCCGCAGCCCTATATAAGCACCCAAAAGAGTGATGCACTCAGAGAAACCTAATGTTTTTGTAGCTCTGTTCAACAAATGCTGCTGTAGAACTCACCTCTGAAACCCTAAAAGCATTTCTGCCTGATTGACAGGCTGCATGACAGCCTTTCCCCATTTTACCCTGGTTCCTGGTATTACACTTCCATCAACCCCTGTTTATTTTGTCCCGCCGTAGCTCTAGGAGCACTGAGAAAACAAGATCCTGGCCAAACTCATACCGCTACATACAGTACAAAAAACATAGCATTTACAGGGAAAGGTTTTGGTTTACAACCTTGCTATCTATCAGGGCTGCCTGTTAATCACTGCTGAATAACTCAATGGAAGGAGCCAAGACATTGAAATGGGAAGAGAAAATTGTTTCATTTCTGGGTGTTTTCCAACTGTTAGTACAGTGTAACATATACGCAGATAAAGAAGAATCAGCAGTTCAGAAATAAATGGGAAACAAGGTCAATCCAACAGACTTCCAGACTAAATGGGAGGGAGAGAGGTCCAACAAAATAATCTTAGAAAGGTTCCCTTTCGTGATCTCAAACAAGTCCAAACAAATTACTACCCAACAGACTAATTGTAAATTGTCCTCACAGAGAAGCAGCGTGGCCTAGCAAAAATGCCTGGGTCAGAGGACCTGAGTTTTAAACCTGACTCTGCCACTTGCCTGGGTAACTTTGGGCAAGTCACTTCACTTCTCTAGGCTTCAGATTCCTCATCTGTAAAGTGGGGATTCTCTCTCCTATTTAGGCTGTGAGCCCATTGTTGGGTAGGGATTGTCTCTATTTGTTGGAGAATTGTACTTTCCAAGCACTTAGTACAGTGCTCTGCACAAAGTAAGCGCTCAATGAATACGACTGTCTGAACTGCATATACCGTATCTATCTACCTTAGTGCTTAGTACAATTCTTTGCACAGAGCGCTTAACAAACACCACAATTATTTCTTCTTTCAGTTGTGCCATTACAAAACAGGTGAGTATGGGATTTATTATCACTGGTTTTGTTCCAGCCAGTAGTACCATTCCTTCCAAGCTCCCAGGGAATCAGACTGAATGTGACCATAGTATTTTAGGATTCTTACTCCAGAACGCTGTAGCATTTTAATGAGAGCAGGAAGAGAGAACAGCTTAACCTGGCCACTGGTTTTGTCTTTTTAAAAAAAAGATTATGATTTTTGAAATTGAATTATTCATCATCTATCAGAAATCATTTCCAGTCATACTGCTGAGGATTGATATTTGCCAATACACTTTAAAGCCAAGCAACCTTGGAGTCAGTGACAAAAATTACAAAAATAACAAATGAATGAATGAGTGAATTGGCTGCCCTGACAGTTCTCTATGCTCTGACTTTGCAGTGCTGACATTGCTTTTAACCCCTGAGTTAAGAGACTAAAGAAACATGAAATACGGGAATTTACACGAACATGGCAATTGTGCTCATTCTGAAAACTTCATATTCTGCTATTCCCCCAGCTGGAGTTTATTTTAATGCCTGCCTCCCCCTAGAGACTGTAAGCACCTTGTGGTCAGGGCCTGTGTCTATCAACTCTGTTGTATTGTACTTTCCCAAGTATTTAGTACAGTGCTCTGCATGCAATAAGCACTCAATAAATATGGTAGATTGATCTGAGCACTGCACTAAGCACTTAGGAGGGTACAGGGTAATAGAATTGGTAGACACGTTCCCTGCACAAAGAGAGCTTATAGTCTAAAGGGGAAGACAGGCATTAATAGGACTAAATAAATTGCATTACAGATATGTACATAAAAATCCTTGTGCATTATGTACATTAAAAAGGCTTGCTTGCTTTACAAAAGGGTCTCATATACCCTTCACATAATCTCACAGTCCTCAGCAAATATTGAACCAAAGCTTGGAAATTATGTTTAGTGTTTGCAAAAGGAAGACATATAGAATCAGAATCAAATTCCACTAAGCACCCAGTCAAAATTAGGATTTTACCGAGTCTAAAGTAAGGCACAGTGAATGAAATCTATACTTGTGTCACGAGCTGCCCGTACAAATAGAATGGAGAATCTCTACGGGACAGTAATAGAATGAATAACTAGGTATATTTATCCAAACTGGATTTAGAAGTATAGAGCATTGGCTGCAGAAATAAAAATTAGAACCACACAAGAGTGAATTTTCCATCATTTCATTAGAAGTTACAGTGAGCCTGCAGGTTTTACCTGATGAAAACTAAGCTATACCTGTGTCTAGAACTAGGCAAGTGCTCTTTTGGTATTTCTGTGAAACATTTTGGACAGCTCTTTTTTAAGCCACAAAATATCTGGGCACTCTGCACATTTTAAAAATGAATAAGCAGAGATTCCAAATCCGTATTTCACTTCTATTAAGGTCTAAAGAAGTTGAGCACCTTTCAAAAAAGTTATCTTTTGCACCATCTGCATATTTACAGTAGAAAGCCAATTATCTGAACTAATTGAATGGGAGGCTGGTTCAGTTAACTGAAAGTTTAGAAAAACGAATGAAGTGGGAATTAGCTCTCTAGGGAAGATGGGTGCCCAGTTTTGTTCTGTTGGCAGGACTTTTCTACCTGAGCTGGTTTCGGTTCAAATAGACGATGATATTCTGATGAACAGCTTTCTACTGCAGTGATGGTGACCGCTGTAGCTAGACACAGGTTAACTTCTTCCAAAAGTTGTGAATAAAATGCAGCATCCTACTTACGCTGTTCAGAAACAGAATCTGAGGATTACGGGTAGGGAAGGGATGAGTTCTATGCCACCAGGGGCGAGTTCCATGCCAGTTAAACTTATTAAACTTGCTTTGTATTTTTTGTCAGACAGAGAAGATTGCTATGTCATGCTCACCCTCATTAATAATAATACTGATGGCATTTGTTAAGCACTTACTATGTGCAAAGCACTGTTCTAAGTACTGGGGGGATACAAGGTGATCAGGTTGTCCCACGTGGGGCTCACAGTCGTAATCCCCATTTTACAGATGAGGTAACTGAGGCTCGGAGAAGTTAAGTGCCTTGCCCAAGGTCACACAGCAGACATGGGGCAGAGCTGGGATTCGAACCCATGACCACTGACTCCAAAGCCCATGCTCTTTCCACTGAGCCATGCTGCTTCCGCTTCATTCTCTGCTGTTCCTGACTCCAGGCATCTTACAGCCTACTGATAGAAATGAGTGGACACAAATACCCATATATGTAAGGAAAAGAGTCAGAGAATAGATAGGAATGATAAATACAAGTCAGTAAATAATGTACAACACCGAAGTAGAGACATATAAGAGTAATAAGGTGCCAGAGTACAGCATGATGAAGCAGATGGGGGCAGATGATAAACCAGGGAATATGCCCTGGAGAAGGTGACTTTTTAGAAAAGATGTGCTTGCAGTTATTTCATTTTCAAGTGGGTAAGGACCCAGGAGGTACTGAATTCAGTGTAATTGCATACATGTATAACTCCAGAACAGTTGAGATCAACTCTTCATCTTATCAATTAAATCTAGGGATAGCTTCTAGTAGCCTTTAAATAGGCAGCGGCTTTAATTTGCTTTGCACTTTTCACTTATTTCTTTCGGCAGAACTGCTAAATGCAGGCCTTGGGATTTGGTGTTTTAAAAGGCTTGTTCCATTGGAAAAAAAAAGTTAAAACACATCTTCCCCCATCCCCGCGACTCAGCAAACCACAGTTTAATAAGTTGTCACAACTCACAATACAGTGCTGCACAAAGTAATAGGCTGATACCAAAGAAATCTGTTTGACAGAATGGGAAAGAAAAAATAATTTTTAAATAAATATCGGGTTGTGAGTAAAAGCTCAGAGAAACCATTTCTTGAAATAGTTCTGGAGCCCGGGTTGGAGACTGAAACAGCAAAGCTGTTTTCCATCCATACTGAAATCTTCATAGAGTGAGCAATAGTTAACAGATTGTTAACATCCGTGGATGCTTTCTTCCAATTAAAATAATGCCCTCACTAGACATCCTCCGGAATGAGGAAAGGTTATTTGGCTTTGATTCCCCTGTCCACTGAGCCTTTCAATTTTCTTAAAGACAAATGAAAAAAGTACAGCATTAGTACTGCACGGTGACTCTCCTTCCCAGGCAAGTTCTCCACCCACTTAGAACAGTCATTTAATTATGACAATAAAACCCACAAGAACTTTATGTTTGACCATGTTAAAATAGCACCTCTCCAGCAAAAGGTTGGTTTGGTTTTGTTAAAAAGAGAACCATTAATATAAAACACTGAACTTGACAAAAAGGCGAATAGAATAGACATTATGAATAAAATATGTGGGTGGCAAAAATGTATAAATGATCCAGGGGAGGCTGATGCAATAAACTGCCCTCCAGGCAAAATACATATTTTCAAACCTGTAAGTTCTATACATTAAAAAAAAATTAGATATCCCTGTGACCTAAGGCAACTATACACGCATTAGATATAGATCATTCCTAAGTGTCATTGGCCCTTTGCTAGTATGACATCAATTTCACTGAGTTCTAAGTTCGTTTTCTGGCCATACATACTCACACATTTCTAGGGTGGAGCAATTCTATTTTTCCATATTAAGTGGTTGACATCAGCTCACTGGGGGATTAAGACTGTGAGGCCCCCGTGGGACAACCTGATCACCTTGTAACCTCCCCAGCGCTTAGAACAGTGCTTTGCAAATAGTAAGCGCCTAATAAATGCCATCATTATTATTATTATTACAATATGAGTCAGCGGTGTCAGGTGTGCACAACATCAGGTGAACTCTGTGAAAGGAGAAGACCAGGGGAACCCATCACTGAGGTCAACGGGGAAAATGTAGCCAACCAGAGTGACGTGGCCAATTTCAAACCCTTTCCCTACTCTACCACAGAATACCATTTGAGAGTTCCAAGGGGAAAAGGTACCAGACCAAAATCTCTAGTGCATTTCTGATTCTAGACATCAGTCATTTGGCATGCGCTTTAATTAGACTGGGAAAGATAAGGGACGCAGCCTTAAGCACCTGAATTGTAAACATTCTCACTTGTCACTTGTGAAGGCGTATCTCTGAGCTTGTTTAAAACCTCTGCCATGCTGACAGCGAATTCCCCTTCTGACAAATAAAGATTATGAGAAGGAAATTCAAATGTAGAGTCACGTTGAAGAAATAATAAAAACTTCTTGACTGCTTGCTTTTCATGTTAGCTCATGATAGTTTTAATTTCTGCTCTTGAAGTACCACTTTCATTTACCCTTTTGACCAGGTGGAATCTTGATTCGCTCACTGATACCAGTTACCAGCTGGACTGAGTATGGCTGGTGCCTCTTATCACAGCATCAGTGCCTCTGAAATTCTAGGTCTGCCATGAACTTTCCATTTGAAAAAATCACCCTTTTTCCTTCCCTAATCTAGCACTCACCCATCTTTGTGCTATAGAGACACTACTTCCATAGGCCACGAAGGGAAGGGGAGGGAAGGGAAGGGAACGGAAGAACTACTCTCATGGCTCAGTGGAAAGAGCATGGGCTTTGGAATCAGGTCATGAGTTCAAATCCCACTTAGCTGTGTGACTTTGGGCAAGTCAGTTGGCTTCTCTGGGCCTCAGTTGCCTCATCTGTAAAATGGGGATGAAGACTGTGAGCCCCCCATGGGACAACCTGATCACCTTGTAACCTCCTCAGTGCTTAGAACAGTGCTTTGCACATAGTAAGCACTTAATAAATGCCATTATTATTACTACTACCTGCTGTGTGACTTTGGGCAAGTCACTTAGCTTCTCTGGGCCTCAGTTGCCTCATCTGTAAAATGGGGATGAAGACTGTGAGCCCCCCATGGGACAACTTGATCACCTCGTAACCTCCCCAGTGCTTAGAACAGTGCTTTGCACATAGTAAGCGCTTAATAAATGCCATTATTATTATTATTACTACTACCTGCTATGTGACTTTGGGCAAGTCAGTTCACTTCCCCGGGCCTCAGTTACTGCATCTGTAGAATAGGGATTAAGACTGTGAGCCCCCCCGGGGGACAACCTGATCACCTTGTAACCTCTCCAGCGCTTACTATGTGCAAAGCACTGTTCTAAGCACTTATCAAATGCCATTATTATTATTATTATCTTTGAATGCTTAAGGACAACCAGGTTGAGATAGCTGTGCAGGATGTTAAA
Source organism: Tachyglossus aculeatus (assembly GCF_015852505.1). Taxonomy (NCBI): domain Eukaryota; kingdom Metazoa; phylum Chordata; class Mammalia; order Monotremata; family Tachyglossidae; genus Tachyglossus; species Tachyglossus aculeatus. Next base: position 12,145,451 of record NC_052073.1, on the reverse strand, counting down.
AAAACCCAAAAAACAAACCCAACAGTTATCTCTTCAAGTTCTGTCTTTAAATATTAAGAAGAATATGAAGTGTTCCAGACTCTTTTGCCTTATTTTGTACACTGTTAAGAATTGCCAGGAAACGACCTAGTGGGACAGATCGATTGGCCCATCTAGCCCAATAATAATAATAATAATAATGATGGCATTTATTAAGCACTTACTATGTGCAAAGCACTGTTCTAAGTGCTGGGGAGGTTACAAGGTGATCAGGTTGTCCCTCAGGGGGCTCACAGTCTTAATCCCCATTTTACAGATGAGGTAACTGAGGAACAGAGAAGTTAAGTGACTTGTCCAAAGTCACACAGCTGACATTTGGTGGGGCCGGGATTTGAACCCATGACCTCTGACTCCACTGCCCGGGCTCTTTCCACTGAGCCACGCTGCTTCCCAGTGTTCTGTCTCTGATAGCAACAGTAGAAAGTTTGGATGAATGTGATGGCCGCCCTCTTTAATTCTTTAGGGTTGATAGCTACTCCAAATTTTCTACATTCCCATCTCCAAAGAATGCAATTTGTGGCTTTTGTCTCTGCAGCTAGGATGGAAGATGGGGAAAAAAAAATCCAGATCCAACAGAGTTCTCCTTAATAATTCATTCATTCACTCAATCGTATTTATTGAGCGCTTACTGTGTGTAGAGCACTGTACTAAGCGCTTAATCATAATAAGCCCTGGGGTATACATAAGATGATCAGGTTGGACACAGTCCCTGTTCAACATGGGGCTCAAAATCTATACAGAAGAGGGAACAGGTAATTTATTCCCGTATTACAAATGAGATAACTGAGGATCAGAGAGTGAAGTGACCTGTCCAAGGTCACACAGCAAGCAAGTGGCAGAGCTGGGTTTAGAATACAGGTCCTCTTACTCCCTTACCCGGGCTCTTTCCACAAGGTCACCGTGCTTCCCTGACTCATACATTTCCCAACAATAACAAATCATCAATCAATCAATGATATTTACTAAGCACTTAAGGTCTGCAGAGCACTGTACTAAGTGCTTGGAAAATACAATACCACCGAGTTGGTTGATGCAATCCCTGCCCACAAAGACTTTACAATCTACAGGGGGAGACCGATATTAGAATAAACCAATGGGCATAATCATTCTATCTGTGCAGCTGTTGTGCTCTAAGTAGGTGCACCCATGAAGTAGAGCACAGTACAACACAATTTCAATTTCTCAAATAATGGATTTGTGAGAAAACATACGAGTGCGTGTACTCAAACCAGATCGCTAGTTGTAATCTGATAATATGCAAACCAAACAGAAAAATAATTTCATTGGGTGTAAAAAAACACCACCACAAAACCTGATACTTGGCTGGACTGCTTGACCCATAGAAAACACTTTTTTTTTCCCAAATAATTGTGCTTTTGTGAATATGAGAAAAGGTGGTTTGCTTCACTCAGGGTTTAGGGATTTGAGCAATCAAGGTTGAGGTGAAATAGTGGAGAATTTGATTACATTCCTCCCTGTGTCCCCAGGATCGGATGCATTTATTCATCCTTCTCTCTGAACAAAAAGATGATTCACATCTAAGAATGAAAAATGCCAAATATAGCATCTTAAGCCCTGGTTTTTGAATAGGCAAGCCTCACTCTAGCTTTGTTCTAATAGAAATAGATCTGAGGGCAAAAGATGCTGAAGAATGTCCCACCGGTTGTCAAAAGACGATGTCTGTTTGAATCAGAGAAGCAGCATGTTGTAGTGGATAAAGCACGAGCCTAGTCCCCGCTCGGCCACTTGCCTGCTGTGTGACTTTGGGCAATTAACTTTACTTCTCTGGTCCTCAGTTCCCTCATCTGTAAAATGGGGATTAACACTGTGAGCCCCACGTAGGACAGGGACTGTCCAACCTGATTTGCTTGTATCCACCCCAACGTATAGTACAGTGCCTGGCACATAGTAAATGCTTAACAAACAGCACAATTATTATTATGCTATTATTACTGCTTAAGCCTAACCAGGAGGGTGGCAAATAGGTCACATTGGTGAGACAATCCAAAAAAGATCAAATAAGCACAGTTGGGCACGCCCCCAAATTGCACAAAAGATCATAACAATTAAAATTCCAGTAAAATATGTTTGAAATTTTTTATATTCCACTGATACATATTAAACTGAGAAAGAAAATCCATTTTACTCATAATTAAAAGGATTTTTTAAAATGTTTGTCTAACTGAAAAACTCTCTAATTGAGCAATTAAGCCTCAACAAGGTAGACATGATCATTGCTTAAAGGTCAATTAAAATGAGACAAGGATGCAAAGCATGGTTGGCGAGATATATACAGTTTTCTTTTCCTGAGAATTATACCTACTGCTGAGTTCATCTGAACTGAGTTGAAAGAAAAGTCTTAAATTTGGACTATTGTCTGGTCTTGTAGCCAACTGGACTGTCATATCACCACACATTTTATATTTTAGCAGTGGACATTATTATTTAATAAGGTACATTTAATTTTAAAGGAGCAGAGGCTTGAGCAGACGGGCTTGAATACTTCTAAATAGGCCTATGATGTGATAATTAATGTCCACTGAGGGACTTGGTAGAAATGCATTAAGGTGACTTATCCCTTTATTTTAAATCATTCTGACAGCGATGGGTGTATTTCTTTGAGGACACAATTTGTATTTTGGAAAATGAGAAAGGATCTTCACAGTAGGAGGTAGATTTAACTGTTTACTTAAACATTAAGGAAGTTTCGTGTGTTAGTTTAGAGCAACTCGGCTCTCATTTAGAAACCTCTGGCTTCTTATCCAGTTACTTGCAGGTGCAGAACGGAACCTGCCTTTGAGGTACTAATCTCCCTAATCCTTTATAGAGAATATGAAATTGATTCAGTTTAATTGTCATGAATGCAATTTTAACAATCCCAGTCGGGCAGATATCTTATTATTTCCAGTGAATATCAGCCCTTAGCAACCCACCCTGCCACCAGATATTTGGTTGGCAACTCAAAATTACTAATTACCAGAAGAGACAACAAGGAAGTCATATTTTAAGTGATAGGGTATGTCATAATGTTAAGGAAATGAGAAAATGGGTATAGTCTATCATCTTTCACACTTATAAAAGATAATTGTAGTAAGGGTTTAGCTGTAACGACTTAAAATGAAACTGAACTCACTGCAGGTTTTAAGTTTCTGTTAATAAAAAAACAATTTTTCTACGACTTTGCTAGAGACCAGTAAAGCCAACTGCTTTGATTCCTCCATGAGTCATTTTATGTACCCCTGCCCCTTGTTAATGTTTACAAATTGAGGAAATGGCTGAAATCTGGCACAGTCATTACTTATTCATGTCACATGAAGTGACAGGTAAATAGGAAAATCTGTGCTGGCACAAAGATTGATCCAGCATATATAAATTGCAAATTTTTTTTTCTTTAAAAAGAACAGAGACGAATCTACCACAGATCATTACTTGCCAGCACTAATCTCTATGGTAACTGAACACCCTGTGGCTTTCCTGGTTTTCAATAAGTGGATTTTTTTTCTTTTTTCTTTTCAAGAAAGTTCTCAAAACTGATTTAAATATTATGATATTCTCAACTCCAGGTGCTAAATGGAAGATACATTCATGATAGCTGGGGTGCCTTTTAAAACACTATATACTTTGCTCCTCAAATGGCATTATCACAAAGGTGAATTTTCTTCTGAAAGAAGGTACCATTTAAAACTTGAAATTTGATGGTTTGGAAGTCAGCTCCATGCTCTTTGCAATGTCTGGGTTAAAAATGGCCAAGCAATTAAGTAAAAGGGGGAAAAAGAACACCATTAAACCAGAACTCTGTCATATAGTACTTTCCTGAACACTTTGTACAGTGCTTTACACACAATAAGGGCTCAATGAATACCATAGATTGAACACTACATTTTATATATACATGGTCTTTTCTTTCATTCCCTCTAAACTGTGAGATCCTTGTGGATATGGAGAGGGTTTACTAACTTTATTGTACTCTCCCAAGCACTTAAACACAGTGCTCTGCATAGAGTAAATGTTCAAAAAATACCATTGGTTGATTGTCTACAAGCTGCTACACTTGTACTGTGTCAGAGTTTTGTTCACGCAACACTTGCTAGCATCTCCAGCCATCCCTCATCTTCATTCCTTTACAACTTCTCCTTCACCTGGGTTATTAAAGACAGAAAGGGCATCGTCTTCCCCCAAAGAAAATGAGAAAGCAAATCTTCCTTGCTTCTCACTCAAAATAAGTTGAGCTGCACTGCCACAATAAAGAAGTGCAAGAATTTAAGAAATGTCCATCAAGATTGAAAGTGACATTTACCCAAGCCATGCATGACTTCTATTATTTGTATGGCAATTTGGCAATTTCAGGACATTTACAACACTCAGTCACTCACCCAGGGCATGCCTACAAGTTTAGTCACCCATCATCGCCTTTAAAAAAACAACAACCAAAAAACCCCCTTGACCTGTTCTGTTCTGGGGATACAGAATGTTATGTTACAGATCAAAAATCTTGACCGGTTCTTCGAGGAAACCGTTAGAGCCTGCCTTCATCATGGAGTTTGTGTAACTGACAACGACATCTGAAAGCATAAACTTGCAACAAATAAAACTTCTTGAGTGATTTTCAATCCTCCTGACTTTCAGCCATTATGCACAATGACGTAAAAGCTTTGGGCATATTCGTTTTCAATTCATTTTTGGCCCCCCAAATCAAGTTTGTAAACAATTAATGATATTGTACAAAAGCTGAAGTCTAGCTAAATTACTCTAAGAGGGTAGAAATGATAATATAGTTACTCCAGGTCTCACTAAATCAATGTAATGAACAATCTTAGGATTTTCTTTAAAGGAATTAACATTGTTTTTGGAAAGCTATTTGGTGAGGTTCTGGCGGTAACGGTTTGGTTACAACAAGGCTCCATCAGCAAGGAATTAGCTTAACAGCATGGGGGGAAGTGGAGAGTGATGCAGGCTGGAGAAGAAAAAGAGGGTTTTGTTCCCACAAGCTTTTAAGTATAAAAGTCTGAACCAACATGGGAGATCTGCAATAAATAGTATGGATTTTGGATTGTGTTTAAAAAGAAGGGCTCACTTGGAATCTGGTAATGGCAGGGAACTGTGAATTACTGTATTATGAAATGCTAAACTGTAAATGCCTACTTAAACTTTTTGATGTTTACTAGTAAATAAGCCCACCCAGCTGAACTTCAAATGTTAAGAGAGCACTTACTATACAGTGTTAAAGGCCAATGACTGCCTCTTTGCTGATCTTGATACATATGGTGAAACCATATTGACTAATTACTTGGCATTTTGGAAAACTGAAAAAGCAAAAATGATTTTAAAATGCTGAAAACTAGGGTTAGGATAGCAAATAGGAATACTTGGAAATACTCGTCTACCCTACGTCAATTGTCAGCCTTTAGCAAAGAGAATGACATTGCCAACATCTGGCAAATGCCCCTGGGTTTGGAATGGGGAAGATTGTTTTGATTTTGCCCAATACCCTTAAGATGCTGTCCCTTGGGGGACTGCAAAGTCCTGTATTTTTCTCCCTCCCTTCAGAAAGACTGTTCAGTCCCCTGGAAAATCCTGGGCATTTGGCTTAATGGAAAGAGCACTGGCTTGGGAGTCAGAGGTCATGGGTTCTAATCCCTGCACCGCCACTTGTTGTTGTGTGACTTTGGGCAAGTCACTTCACTTCTCTGGGCCTGTTACCTCATCTGTAGAATGCGGATTAAAACTGTAAACCCTGTGTTGAACAACCTGATTACTCCGTATCTACCCCAGCATCTAGAACAGTGCTTGGCACATAGTAAGCGCTTAATAAATACCATCATTATTATTATTATCCTCTTCCGACTGCTTACTGTGTAAGCGAAATTGAACTGGTTTCAACAGTTCTCCAAGCTCGGTGCGGGTAGTGAAATTTATCTTCTTTCCGCAGTTAAGGAAGCAGAGCACAGAGAAAAATGAAATGATTTGCCTAAAGTTATACTGCAAGTCACTGAGATCATGTGGACCCTGCTGAAGTTTGTCTCCTTTTTCTTCACAACCTGTTCCGTCAAATCTTCCGGTCATTTGGTACCCCCCCCCCCCCCCCCCCCCCCCCGCAACCTTTGCTTAGTTTAGGGTGAACTCTTCATCCATAACCAATTCTAAAGTTTAAGCTTGCTGCCTAGGCCTCCTTGAATGCTTCTATCTAGTGGACTGTTTGTGGGAAGTTGAGAACAAAGACCACCTGAGAATATAAGGTAGAATATAGAATATAGAAATACTTGGAAATACTTGTCTACCCTACGTCACTTGTCAGGCTGTCCATCACCTCGCCCCCTCCTACCTCACCTCCCTTCTTTCCTTCTCCAGCCCAGCCCGCACCCTCCACTCCTCTGCCGCTAACCTCCTCACTGGGCCTCGTTCTCACCTGTCCCACCGTCAACCCCCAGCCCAGGTCCTTCCCCGGCATGAAATGCCCTCCCTCTGCACATCCGCCAAGCTAGCTCTCTTCCTCCCTTCAAATCCCTACTGAGAGCTCACCTCCTCCAGAAGGTCTTCCCAGACTGAGCCCCCTCCTTCCTCTCCCTCTCCGCATCCCCCAGCCCTACCTCCTTCCCCTCCCCACAGCACCTGTATATATTCTTGTACAGATTTATTACTCTATTTTACTGGTACATATTTACTATTCTATTTATTTTATTTTGTTAATATGTTTTGTTTTGTTGTCTGTCTCCCCCTTCTAGACTGGGAGCCTGTTGTTGGGTAGGGACTGTCTCTATATGTTGCCAACTTGTACTTCAAGTGCTTAGTTCAGTGCTCTGCACACAGTAAGCGCTCAATAAATACTATGGAATGGATGAATGAATGAATAAGGATTCATTCAACAAGTGATCACCTGGGGAAACTCTAGACTGTAATCTCTCTTTGGGTTGTGTGTGTGCTGGCAGCAGTGAGGTCTAGTGGACAGAGCATGGGCCCAGGAGTCAGAAGGATCTGGGTTCTGATCCATAATCCCAGTCTAATCCTTGGTTCTGCCACTTGTCTGCTGGGTGACCTTGAGCAAGTCATTCACTTCTCTGTGCCTCAATTCCCTCTGTAAAATGGGAATTAAGACTGAGAGCCTCACGTTGGGCATGGACTATGACGAACCTAATTAGCTTGTATCTACCCAAGAACTTTGTATAGTGCCTGGCACATAGTAAGGGCTTAATAAATACCATTAAAAAAAGTGGCGGAGCCAGAATTAGAACCCAGATCCTTCTGACTCCCAAGTCTGTGCTCTATCCACTAGACCACATTACTTCTCTCTGGACTGTAAGCCTCTCGTGGGCAAGTAATTTATCTACTAAGTTATACTGTACTCTCCCAAGCTCTTAGTACAGCGGTCTGCATACACAGGAAGTTCTCAATAAATATGATTATCTCCCTAATTAATGTTGATGTTGGAGTGTTCCTCTGGCTTGTGAGGTAAAGAGGCTTATCTTTTCAGGCTAAAACAAATCTCCAATCCCACCTAGAGTAATGATGCTTCTAAATGGTTAAATCTCTTTAAGAGGAGATGTGAACTCGGACCTGGAGCTGAAGAATTCACAGAGAGAGTATCATTTAAATACAGACATAGAGGAGAGAGCTAAATAACGAGAACTAAATAAGTCGAAAAGGTTGAGAGGAGAAACAGCTCTCAAGATTAATACTCATCAACCTGCTTTGATAATGATTTCCCTACATACTAAACCACAGAGATTTTCCGAGTTAGCAACAGCAGTGGGTCATAATGAATTCTTTACTCTACTCCATGTATATCAGCTAATGCCGTGACCAGTTAGTAACCCTTAAGGCATTTTTAGAAACCCAAGAAGATAGGCTTCACTTGACAAAGTACTTATTAAACTGTTGCCATCTAAAATTAGATTAACCTTTCCAAAGCAGTTTGGGGACAAAAACAAGGCCACAATACTTATGCAGATAATAAGACATCGACATACTAAATGGAGGGAACTGGAATCCGGTCTTCTTAAATGTCTGATTCTGTAAGAATGTGGGCGTGCTCTGGAAATTTGTTTTAAGGATCAAAACAAAAATCTCCTGAATGGAATATCCCAGAGTTCCTATAAAATCAAGTGGCATTGCTGAAGTGAGATTTTCCATTCCCCATCCTTAGTGGATAAAAAATCCTACTATCAAAAGAACTTCAGAAATAAGAACTGAACACATGGATTATGGAAGGTTCCTCACAAAAAGGATTAGCGGATTGAAGACAACAAGATCAAAAACGACTTGCACTGAAAGGACTCTCAGAGGCTCTTGGGAGGATGAACTTTAGTGGAGTTGTATTTTGGTCTATGGGATTTTCAGGATCCTTTCTCAAATAAACACATTCTAAGTGGATTTTTTTTTCTGGAACTCAGAAGTGCTTTGCCTCCATATCAGTTGATAGCACACTGAAGATGGTGCATGTAAACTCAGCCTTAGGATCTATTTGTAAACTGTTTACCCAGTTAAAAGATTTAGTGATCTCTCTTTGAGCTATGACTTGCTTTTTATCTAAACAAGAGGAAAAAGAAACAACCAAAGTTAGCCCGGTCAGATAACAGTATCAGTACAGCAGGAACAGAAAGTTAGATAAATAAAAAGTCCTAGTCATGTTGAATGTGGTGAAGATCTCACTGGTTGTCCAAAATCCTTGTACGTTCTCCAGGAATTTCCAACCATTCATTCATTCATTCAATCGTATTTATTGAGCGCTTACTGTGTGCAGAGCACTGGACTAAGTGCTTGGGAAGTACAAGTTGGCAACATATAGAGACGGTCCCTACCCAACAACGGGCTCACAGTCTAGAAGGGGGAGACAGACAACAAAACAAAACATGAGAACAGGTGTCAAGTCATCAGAATAAATAGAAGTAAAGCTAGATGTGCATCATTAACAAAATAAAATAAATAGAATAGTAAATATGTACAAGTAAAATAAATAAATCTGTAATAAATCCGGATGAACATATATACAGGTGCTGTGGGGAGGGGAAGGAGATAGGGTGGGGGGGTGGGGAGGGGGAGAAGAAGGAGGGGGCTCAGTCTGTCAATATCTTGGGTAGAGCACAGGCTTGGGAATCAGAAGGACTTAGGTTCTAATCCCGGTTCTGCCACTTGTCTGCTGTGTGACCATGGAGAAGGTCACTTCACTTCTTTGTGCCTCAGTTACCTCATCTGTAAAATGGGGATTATTATTCTTAACAATAATAATAATTATTATTATTATGGTACTTGTTAAGCACTTACTATGTGCCAAGCACTGTTCTAAGCATTGGGGTAGATACAAATTAAACAGGTTGGACACAGTCTCTGTGCCACACTGGGCTCACACTCTAAATCCCCACTTTTTACAGATGAGGTAACTGAAGCACAAGGAAGTTAAGTGACTTGCCCAAGGTCACACAGCAGACAAGTGCGGAGCCAGGATTAGGACCCATGACCTTCTGACACCCACCCAGGCCCATGTTCCATCTACTATGCTATGAGCCCCATATAGGACAGGGACTGTGTCCAATCTAACTTTTATCTACCCCAGCACTCAGAACAGTGCCTGACACATGGTAAGTGCTTAACAAACACCATTGGAAAAAATAAATAAATAAAAGAGAGCCAACCCCGGGAGCATTTTGAGGAGCCATGAATGAGGTAGTGGAGAGATCAGCTAAGAAAATCAATCAATAGAAATACATTGATTATAACCAGATTATGTTGAGCTCCTGCCACGCGCAGAACACTTTACAATAATAATAATAATAATAATAATAATAATAATGGCATTTGTTAAGCGCTTACAATGTGCGAAGCACTGTTCTAAGCGCTGTGGGGGGAGACAAGGTGATCAGGTTGTCCCATGTGGGGCTCACAGTCTTAATCCCCATTTTACAGATGAGGGAACTGAGGCTCAGAGAAGTTAAGTGACTTACCCAAGGTCACACAGCTGACAAGTGGTGGGGCCAGGATTCGAACCCATGACCTCTGTCTCCCAAGCCCGAGCTCTTTCCACTGAGCCACGCTGCTTCTCTACAATGCATTGGATTACAATAGGATTACTAGATATGATACCTGCCCTTGAGGAGTTTACACTCAAGCAGAGGAGACAGGCCCTAAAATAAATTAGAAATAGAACAAAGAAGGATTAGGGTTATATGTGCATAGATTAATACTTCAGTAAGGTGTGTACATAAATGATCTGTGATGTTGAGAACATTTAAATTATTAGGTGTCATGGAAGTAATGAAGACAGAGTGGCATCTAGGAAGACATATGGTAGGAGTCTAGCGGAAGGTGGGGCAGAGGCGCTAGGAGAATGCTAGGGAGAGGCTACTCAGTTTCCCCTGGGCTGGTTCTCTCCATACAACTCTTCACTGCTTCCACTGCAGCTCTCCCATTACTCCCACAGCTCCCTGCTCATTCTCATCATTTTTTAAAAATAATATTTGTTAAGCACTTACTTTGTGCCAGGCACAGTACTAAGCACTGGGGTAGTTACAAGCTAATCAGGTTGGACACAGCCCCTGGCCCACATAAGGCTCACTGCTTTAATCCCACTTTAAAGATACCGGAACCAAGGCACAGAGAAGTGAAGTGATTTGCCCAAGGTCACAGAGCAGACAAGTGGTAGTGCTGGGATAATAATAATAATAATAATCATGGCATTTATTAAGTGCTTACTATGTGCAAAGCACTGTTCTAAGCGCTGGGGAGGTTACAAGGTGATCAGGTTGTCCCACGGGGGACTCACAGTTTTCATCCCCATTTTTACAGATGAGGGAACTGAGGCCCAGAGAAATGAAGTGACTTGCTCAAAGTCACACAGCTGGCAAGTGGCGGAGCGGGGATTTGAACCCATGACCTCTGACTCCAAAGCCCGGGCTCTTTCCACTGAGCCGCACCACCACTCCAGGTCCTCTAACTCCCAGGCCTGTTCTCTTTCCACTAGGCAACGCTGCTTCTTTCAGATGGGTTTAAGTCCTGAGACTTTAGGACCGAGAATTTGCCCAAAGGGATTGATTATTGTTCCAGCGATTTGCACATCACCACTCACTCTCTTGTTCCAGTCATTCACATTCCTGGTGGAGCACTGACAGCAATGGTTGAGTTGGTAGACAGAGATTCAGCATATTGTGAAATGTGTGTATAGCAGTCTCCCACGTTAGTTGTGGGCAGGGACTGTGACTGCTTATTGTTGTATTTTCTCAAGCATTGTGCTGATGAAACAATTGCCACAAAAATACAAATTCTCAATTCTATGGTGGTTCCTGTGACAATGCATGGATCAGAAAGCTGGACAGTGGAAAAACAGGATAGAAAGGACATTGATTCTTTTGAAATGTGGTGTTGGAGAAGGCTTTTGCGAATACCACGGACTGCCCCAAAAACAAACAAATGGATTTTAGAGCAAATTAAGCCAAAGTGGTCTTTGGAAGGCCGAATAACTTGACTTGGATTAGAATATTCTGGACACATAATCAGGAGGACTAATTCTCTAGAGAAGACTAGGAAAAGTCCAGGGAAAACAAGGAAGAGGCAGACCAGCAACTAGATGGATAGAGACCATAACGATAACGGAAAAACCGTTAGGTTGAGGGTTATGGCAGAGGACAGGATGTTCTGGAGAAAGTATTCATTCATTCATTCAATTGTATTTATTGAGCGCTTACTGTGCGCAGAACACTGTACTAAGCACTTGGGAAGTACAAGTTTGCAACATATACAGACGGTCCCTACCCCACAGCGGGCTCACAGTCTAGAAGACTAGGTGGACTAGACTAGATGGAGTATATTCATGGAGTCGCTACGAATCAGAAACAACTCGACGGCCCTTGATAATAACTCTCCCAAGTGCTTAGTATGGTGTTATGCACACAGTAAGCACTCAATAAATACGATTGAAAGAATGAGCTCCAGGCAGACTAATGCTAGAACCCAACTCTCCTGATTCCCAAAGCGTGCTCTTTGAACCAGTTCAACATCAGAATTGTTTCCCCTCATGATAATTTTCAGAGCACTGTAGCTACCCACAGGGAAGGATTATAGAACTAAGAAAACCATATTTTTCAGAGATCTAAGTGAGGTGGGACTTTGGGGAGGCGCCTTTGGAGACAGAAACACAGAGAGTCAGAGAAAGAGGCAGAATCAAAGACAAACCCAGAGGGAGAGATGTACAGCAAGGGCCCAGAAATATACAGACAAAAATATACACCCAGAAAGACACAAATCAGAAGAGAAAAAAAAAAAGATGGAAAAAGAGAGGGAGACAGACAGGGTTGGCTAAACAAATGCACACATACACACACATGCACACAAAAACTCACACTCACCTCATCACCATTCACAAAAAGAAACACAGAATCACTATTTACCTACTCACCATCCAGCATCCCGACCAGAGCAGCCACGAAAACAGCAGCCAACAATCAATCAATAGTGTTTATTCATTCATTCATTAATCGTATTTATTGAGCACTTACTGTGTGCAGAGCACTGTACTAAGAGCTTGAGAAGTACAAGTTGGCAACATATAGATATGGTACCTACCCAACAACAGGCTCATAGTCTAGAAGGGACTAGTTTATTGAGTTTATTTGTTTATTTACTAGTTTATCGAGTGCTTAGTGAATTTAGAGCACTGTACTAAGCACTTGGGAGAGTATAATGCAATAGAGTTGGTAGACACATTCCCTGCTCCCAAGGAGCCCAGAGAAACATTAAAATGAACTACAAATTGGGGAAATGGGAGAATAAAGGTTATATCTGTAAGTGCTGAGGGGACTCTTTACCATTGTCTTTAAAGCATTCAATCTTCTCACCTCCCACCATCCCAACCTTATCTCATTGATTTCCTACTATAACTCAGCCCACAAACTTCAAACTTCACTCCTCTAATGCCAAACTACTCACTGTACCTTGATCTTGTCTGTCACTGCTTAGCCCAAGTCCTTCTTCTGGATTGGAAGTCCCTCCCCCTTCAGATACTATATATCACCACTCTCCCCACCTTCAAAACCTTATGAAAAATCACATCTCCTTCAAGAGGCCTTCCCCAACTATACTCTCATCTCTCCTACTTCCTCTCTCTTCCGTGTCGCCTATGCACTTAGATCTGTACCCTTTAATCACTTGCTATTCACCCCACCCTCTCCTCCACAGCAATTATTTACAAATCCATAATTAATTTTAATGCCCGTCTCCCCCTCTATACTATAAGCTCCTTCTGATCAGGAAACATGTCTAACCAACTCTGTTGACTGCGCTCTTTCAAGTGCTTCGTACAGTGTTCTGCACACAGCAAGTGCTCAGTAAATACCATCGATTAGGGGTGGGGGTGAATGTTAAGTGATTAGTGGGTACAGATCCAAGTATACAGTGCTTGGCACATTGTAAGCATTTAAAAATACTACTATTATTATTATTACAGGCCCCTCCCACCACTACTGCCACCATACGACAGCCGGGATCCAAGGTGAGATCGGGGAGCAAAGCTAGTGCTGTTGCTGCTGCCACTATCCTCAGTCCAGAGCAGCTGTGTCCTCTGTGCCCTTTGCAGCTAGCATTGCCATCCTGCAGCTAGGAAACAGCCTAGCTGAGTGCCAAGGGCATGAGTTCTAATCCTGCCTCTGCTGTGTCCCAGCTCCGCCACTTGTCAGCTGTGTGACTTTGGGCAAGTCACTTAACTTCTCTGTGCCTCAGTTACCTCATCTGTAAAATGGGGATTAAGACTGTGAGCCCCCCGTGGGATAACCTGATCACCTTGTAATCTCCCCAGCGCTTAGACCAGTGCTTTGCACATCGTAAGCGCTTAATAAATGCTATTATTATTATTATTCTGTATGACCTTAGGCAAGTCACAACTTCTTTGGGCCTCAGTATCTTCATGTAAAACGGGGAGCAAACCCCTGTTCTCCCTCCTACTTAGACTGTGAGCTCCATGTGGGACAGGGTCTGTGCCTGACCTCATTCATTTGTATCTACCCTAAGTACTCAGAACAGTGGCCGACACATAGTAAGTCTTTAAAAAATACCACAGTTATGATTATTATCCTGTCCTGAAACCTCTGCAGAGCAGATCGCAGAAGGAGCAATGTTGTTGCGGCGGCCAGGGCAGCCATGCGGTTGGTGAGGTGGTCTCAGCAGGGCAAGTCCAGCTCGGGCTTGGCTGTCTTTCCCCCCCACTTCTCTGGTCATCAATAAGCAATACCCCATGTTCCTGCCGCAGCCACCCCTGCCAGACTTTCGCTGAAGGAGCGGCTTTCTAGGGTCTTGCTAGAACTAGGCCTTTGATGACTTTTGCAAAAAAGCAGACTATCTGGACATACCACCTCTAACTCCAACACCAAATCAGAATGATTTCAAGTCAAGCTCACTGACTCTCCAAAAAAATAAAAATTCTGCCTGCCTCTGTTCAGTTGGTTAAACAGTGACCGTGTCTGCCAACTTTGTTGCATTCATTCATTCAATCATAGTTATTGAGCCCTTACTGCGTGCAAAGCACTGTACTAAGCACTTGGGAGAGTACAATATAACAACAGACACATTCCCTGCCCACAGAGAGCTTACAGTCTAGAGGTGGAGATGGACATTAATATAAATAAATATATTACAGAGACTGTGAGCCCACTGTTGGGTAGGGACTGTCTCTATGTGTTACCAATTTGTACTTCCCAAGCGCTTAGTACAGTGCTCTGCACATAGTAAGCACTCAATAAATACGATTGATGATGATGATATGTACATAAATGCTGTATTCTCCAAGCACTTAGTTCGGTGCTCACAGTAAGTGCTTGAAAAATACCATTGATTGATTAAATGCAGCCAGAGGTCATGGGTTCAAATCCCGACTCTGCCGCTTGTCAGCTGTGTGACTTTGGGCAAGTCACAACTTCTCTGTGCCTCAGTTCCTCATCTGTAAAACAGGGATTAAAACTTTAAGCCCCCCGTGGGACAACCGGATCACCTTGTAACCTCTCCAGCACTTAGAACAGTGCTTTGCACATAGTAAGCACTTAACAAATACCATCATCATTATTATTATTATTATTATTATTAAATGAAAGAATTTAAGGTTGCTACCACATTATTTGAGTACACTGCCTGTCACTGCTTAAGAAATGCATTATTATTATTATTATTATTATTATAAATAGTAGTAGTAAAAGCAAAAGATGTACTTGCTAATAATAAAATGATCAGCCTTTACCCTGTGGCCCTCTGTTAAAGAATAACAGCACCATGCGAAAAGAATGGATTTCTCATCCGCAAACTCTGCCAACCAATTTCATCCCAACCGTTTTTGGGTATGGAGACCCTGACTCCACCCAAACTTCCCTAAACTTCCCTAAAAATGAAGCCTGAATACAAAGCTGCAAGAGTCCAGCAGAGACTGGAGCTGATTGCTATTTACGAGGTTATTACAACAGCCCCACCAGACACCCTCCTGGAAGGCGCAGCGGTGGGCTTTTAGAATATAAAATGAAATGGGTTTGACATCTAAACACCAAAAACTGCTAGGTTAAGATAAAGATAAGTGGGGAGACATTTTAAAAACCTTTCATTATGTTTATAAAAGTTCTCCCTTTTGTAGAGCACTTAAAAAAGAGGAGCATATCACCTAAAAGAAGAAGTTCAATTTTTTTTAACCTATAGCTTTAAACCATAAAACCTCCTACTGAGGCGGAGGGTGGGGGGAGAGGGATAGGGCTGATTTTTTTTTAAAGTAGCCTTCACTTTTAGTCTGTAGAATTCTGCACCCATTATAATTTACAACCATAAATGGTAGAAGAGATTTTCCCCTCTTCTGTCCAGAACATCTATAGCATTATCTAAGGATAACTTGAAAACAGTGTTCCCTCTCTCATAGCCTACTTACATTTCATTATTTACTTTTTTCTCTGCACATTTCCATCCTTATTATTCTGACATTAAAATTCAATACCACTTGCCTTTTTGGTAGAAGGTTTAGACACTAAAGAGGGGATTTTTAAAAATTGGCACGGAAAATAATACCAATGATACTAATCTCTTACAAAGCAAGTCACACTGCTTAGAAGCAAATACAAATTGACAATGAAGATTCCACTTTGGAAAAACTGCTACATTCCTGTTTCTAAATATGCAACTGGAAAGGCCAGCAATAAGGAAGAGATGAAATACTGATAACTCACCCACGGTATTATTGCTATTATTAACAGCAACACTAATGATATTGCTATTGACAGTAGCAAAAAAATAACCTTAAGCCAGTCTCCACAGTGGGCTAAAAAATTACAAGAGAAGTATCAGAAGAAGAAATTTAAAAGGAATAGTGGATAAAGCAGGTCTGGGAATAAGAAAGCCGGATAATCCAACAGGAAGTTTCAGGGTGTCAGTGTTAAGACGCTCACTCCAACCTAATAACTGTGATATTAAGCGCTTAGTACAGTGCTCTGCGCACAGTAAGCGCTCAATAAATGCGATTGATGATGATTGATGATATTTGTTGAGCTCTTTCTGGGTCCTAAGCGCTGGGGTAAATATAATACAATCCGATCAGATACAGTCTCTGTCCCACATGGGGTTCACAGTCTAAGAAGAAGGAGCGTGTACTGTCTTCACTAATTTTCAACGCTAATGGTCCTGTGCTTCTACGCCTTCCTGCCTTAATCTTAAACACGATTCGCAAAGCCAGGCCCAACCATATAAACTGCATTTGAGTGCATCGCCTCACGATGGGCTGGGAATGCCGGAGATCATTTCCTTTCCTGCCTTTCATATCACTGAACTGAAACGATCACTCCTGTCAAAAGCAAGGACTGCAGATGAAAGGCCAGTGCATTAAGACAGCGCATAATTGTCAGCCTCTGAGTTTCTGACATTAATCGTTTTACTTAAAGAAGACAGTGGAGCTCTTCTCTCTTTTTTTTTTTTATTATTGCCAACACACAGAAGATAGGCTGGGAAAAAAAAAAAACAAGGGTTGCTAATTAAAAGTAATGTGTTTTCCCATTTTTTGGCAATTTGATAACACAAAACACTTACTTGGGGGCCACAGGGGAAACAAACTGAGACAGATAAAAAATGTTTTGTGTTCATCGAAGCAAGACTATGTTAATGCGCATTATCCCATTAATGCACATCAACATCGGGAATAAGCGCACCAATGCAAGCAAGAAGCATACACTTATCATCATTTGATAACATGTTTAATGACAGATTGACGGGAGATTTGCAAATGTGAACTGGCATCAGTGTTGCTAACTTCAGCTTCTGCCGCCTCCTCTGCTATGCCAGCATATTTATGTGCATAATTTGATTTCTCAGCCACACTGTTAGTACATTTTTAATATTAACTATGCAAGAACAGACAGCCGAACTTAAGTTGCACTGATGGTTTGAGTTCATTAGATTGAAAAAGATGGGCATTGATGACAAAGACGGAGATGGCAGCACAACATCAAAGAGGCAACCCTTAACAAACACACTCCATTTTGAACAAACTGAAGTTACACATTTCATGTTGTCGGCTGCAGCAAAACTCTTCTATACAAGAGGGAGAAAAAAGCAGTTTGTGCCCTGGGCATTCTGACAGCAACTTTACAGGAAGCTCAGCAGGCTCACGGATATGTGGCTGGAAGACTTGTTTCCAAGCCAAATTCAGTAGAACCCTGTCCCCCATTTTCCCTGTAAGCCTTATTCACTCTATTATTGATAATTATAATAACGCCTAGGGTTTATTAAACACATTTCTTCTGAAGAATTCAAAGTGCTTTGACGTCTGCATTTTTCGTTCATTCTCCCAGCATCCCTGTGAGGGAGGGAGAGGTGAAAGGTATTATTGTCCCTATTTTATGGATGGAAAAACAGGTGATGAGAAAACAAGGGTTTTGCCCAAGGTCACACTGAAAGTCAGTGGCAGAGTGGGTGTCAGAAAGCAGGTCTCTTGACTTCGTGCTACTAAAGCACTACTCTGTGCTTTAGCGCTTCGGTTCTTTACAGTAAATAACCAAAAGTGTTGTTTTCAGTGGCACACTTATCAGATATTTTTTTAATAGCATTTATTAAGCGCTTACTATGCGCAAAACACAGTTCTAAGCCTTGGGGAGATCACAAGGTGATCAGATCGTCCCACATGGGGCTCACAGTCTTAATTCCCATTTTACAGATGAGGTAGCTGATGCACAGAGAAGTTAAGTGACTTGCCCAAAGTAAGATAGCTGACAAGTGGCAGAGCCGGGATTTGAACCCTTGACCTCTGACTCCAAAGCCTGTGCTATTTCCACTGAGCCACGCTGCTTCTC
Organism: Tachyglossus aculeatus; assembly: GCF_015852505.1. NCBI lineage: Eukaryota > Metazoa > Chordata > Mammalia > Monotremata > Tachyglossidae > Tachyglossus > Tachyglossus aculeatus. Next base: position 12,127,128 of record NC_052073.1, on the reverse strand, counting down.
TTACTATTTAAGAGAATTTAATGGCATATTTAATGGCAGCCCAGTTCAGGAACTTCTGAAAGAGGCTGCACGTGGCTGATTTTCAGCAGACAGACTTTGCAAAAATGATTTGGTAGCACATTTCCATCTGGGCCCTACAGGACTAATTTGCTTTATTACACAATACTAGGAAGTTTTTTTTTAAATTGGTATTTGTTAAGTAATAATAATAATAATAATGTTGGTATTTGTTAAGTGCTTACTATATACAAAGCACTGTTCTAAGTGCTGGGGTAGATACAAGGTGATCAGGTTGTCCCACTTGGGGCTCACAGTCTTCATCCCCATTTTACAGATGAGGGAACTGAGGTCCAGAGAAGTTAAGTGACTTGCCCAAAGTCACACGGCTGACAGGTGGCGGAGCGGGGATTTGAACCCACGACCTCTGACTCCGAAGCCCGTGCTCTTTCCACTGAGCCATGCTGCCAAGCACTGTACTAAGCACTGGGGTAGATACAAACTAATCAGGTTGGATGCAGTCCACGTTCCATATGGAGGCTCACAGTCAGCACCCATTTTACAGATGAGGTAGCAGGTATCGAAAAGTTAAGTGGAGTGGCCAAGGCCACACAGCAGACGAGTGGCGGAGCTGGCATCCGGTAGGTTTATGATATAGAGAAGCAGCGTGGCTTAGTGGAAAGAGCTCGGGCTTGAGACTCAGAGGTCGTGGGTTCGAATCCCCGCTCCGCCACCTGTCAGCTGTGTGACTTTGGGCAAGTCACGTCACTTCTCTGTGCCTCAGTTACCTCATCTGGAAAATGGGGATGAAGACTGTGAGCCCCACGTGGGACAATCAGATTACCTTGTACCTACCCCAGCGCTTAGAATGGTGCCTGGCACATAGCAAGCGCTTAACAAACACCATCATCATTATTATTATTGTTTGAAATTTTATGATATAGGCTGAATCTCTAGATGTGACACCATAAAAGTCAGGCTGATAGGAGTTTATAGTTGTTTTAATACTTTGGTGTGTTTTCATTTGGGCACATCCAAGCTTCTATGGGGCTGGGATGATGCCAGTGTAGCACTCTCTCACGTACTTTCCTAGCACCTTGTAACGTGCCGACGTTATACAATTCCCTGGCCCACTTTCCCAGCTCTTGTGTTAGGTCTTGTTAAGGACCAGTTCTTCTAGCACAAACACAACACACAGCACATCACCATTCCTGACCCAGATTGCCTTACGTTGCACCAGCTTTGGGTCAAAAATGATCTTTTCTCCCATCTTTCACAGACTGTGACACAAACTCCAATATCACTGAAATGAATTTAATACTGATCCAGGGGGATGGGGACGTTTAATGAAGAAGTTGCAAGGGGATCCTATAGACAGAATTATCGAAGGGGAGATTCCTTCAGTCTATTTCTAGCTCTGACATTGGTTCAGGGGGAAATTCCAGATAAATCCATAACCGCAAACTGCCATACAAATTTCAGAAATAGCTCCGGGAAACAGAGCAAAAAGTGGAACTACACAGGTAATACTACTGCTACTACTACTAATAATAATAATAGCATTTGTTAAGCGCTTACTATGTGCAAAGCACTGCTCTAAGCACTGGGGGGGATACAAGGTGATCACATTGTGGGGCTCACAGTCTTCATCCCCATTTTACAGATGAGGGAACTGAGGCGCAGAGAAGTTAAGTGACTTGCCCAAGGTCACACAGCAGACATGTGGGGGAGCTGGGATTAGAACTCGTGACCTCTGACTCCCAAGCCCGGGCTCTCTCCACTGAGCCACACTGCTTCTCTAGTACATAGGTTGGAGTAGAATGAGTAGGGTACAACCCTCTCTCTTCAAAATGACCACAGCCTCTCTGGTCTCTTTAGCCCATTTTATTTAAGCACGCTTCATTTTCCCCCAACTATTACTTTGTGGATAGGATGCTTCCTTATTCACTGTGATTTATAAGCTAGAGCTAATGCCCAGTTATAATTCCCCACTTCAGATGTGAAAAATAGCCCATAATGCACAACACCAGGGGCTCTCAACAATGATATATAATTTCAAAATTAACATGAGGTCGAAGGAGCCAATGTATTTTGAACTAGGAACTTATGGATGCAAAGGTTAAAACTCTATAAGGTAAGTGAAAGGAATTACTTGAGTTATTAAGTAAATGTCTCTGTTATGATTCCCAGTATTTGAGTTGTTAGGTTCAGTTTTTCCACCACTACATTCAAAGTGCAGGCACGCACTCAAATGTATAGAATATACATTTATAGATATAACTTTGTTACATACTTAAATTATTTATTCATATTTATGTCTGTCTCCCCCTCTAGATTGCAACCTGGGCAGGTAACATGTTTAATTCTGTTGTACTGTACCCTCCCAAGTGCTTAGTACAGTGCTCTGCAAATAGAAACCACTCAATTAAATGATTGATTGTTAAAATGTTCTTGACAGTGGTAACCTCCCTAGCGCTTAGAACAGTGCTTTGCACATAGTAAACACTTAGTAAATGCCATCATTATTATTATTACATTAGATACGTATCCTAATAATAAAACACATCTTATTGTTAGGAATACTGTCTAATATCTGTCACAGTAGTAATAATAATAATGATGGTATTTGTTAAGCGCTTACTATGTGCAAAGCACTTTTAGGTGATCAGGTTGTCCCACGTGGGGCTCACAATCTTAACCCCCATTTTACAGATGAGGCCTAGAGAAGTTAAGTAACTTGCCCAAAGTCACACAGCTGATAATTGGTGGAGGCAGGATTTGAACCCATGACCTTTGACTCCAAAGCCCGTGCTCTTTCTGCTGAGCCATGCTGCTTCTCTAGTAGTTAGCAACAGTATTTCTTAAGCATTTCCTGTGTGCAGAGCACTGCACTGAGTGCTGGGAGAGAGTTTGCAGGTGGGAATTAGACATGATCTCTGTCCCTCTGGGGGTTTACAACTTAAGAAGCCCGGGGATGGGAGAGTGAAAAAACTGAAGACTAGACATAGACCTGCTCAACATAAGCTATACTGCGGGCAAGCAATGGAGCAGAAGATTCAAGATTAGAATTGAAATGGGGGTGTTAAAAACCCGATCTGAAGGCAAACCAAAGGAACCCTCAGAGAGTATCTTGAGACAGTATCATCATCATCAATCGTATTTATTGAGCGCTTACTATGTGCAGAGCACTGTACTAAGCGCTTGGGAAGTACAAATTGGCAACATATAGAGACAGTCCCTATCCAACAGTGGGCTCACAGTCTAGAAGGGGGGAGACAGAGAACAAAACCAAACATACTAACAAAATAAAATAAATAGAATAGCTATGTACAAGTAAAATAAATAAATAAATAAATAAATAAAGATTTCTCCTAAGTTGTACCATTTTGTTACATTTTCCTTGACTTAAACTTTGATAAAGACCATAATTTCTAAATTCCTGTCGGCTCCTGTTAGTTTGCCAGCGAAATCTGGGTTCCATTTAGTCAGTATAGAGTTGTCTATCCATCTTCGAAACCGCACAAACTCTGGTGGTTGAAATTTTCAAAGAATAATCAATCAATCATATTTATTGAGCGCTTACTGTGTGCAGAGCACTGTATTAAGCGCTTGGGAAGTACAAGTTGGCAACATATAGAGACAGTCCCTACCCAACAGTGGGCCCACAGTCTAAAATAAGCACCGTCTACTACATTGTACCACTCAGGGTCACACCTGGAGAGTTCCCGGTGCTCTACCAGTCTCGACTATAGGAGGGATATATGTATATATATGTATGTATATATGTATATATATATATATATATATATATACCTATACATACCTATACATATAGGTATATATGTATATATGGTTGTACATATTTATTACTCTATTTATTTATTTATTTATTTATCTTACTTGTACATTTCTATCCTATTCATTTTATTTTGTTGGTATGTTTGGTTCTGTTCTCTGTCTCCCCCTTTTAGACTGTGAGCCCACTGTTGGGTAGGGACTGTCTCTATGTGTTGCCAATTTGTACTTCCCAAGCGCTTAGTACAGTGCTCTGCACATAGTAAGCGCTCAATAAATACGATTGATTGATTGATTGATTGATTGAGGGAGAGTCAGGCAGAGGCCTATCCATTCCATTCCTAGCTTGGGCAGTGGCTAGCGAGTGAAGGCAACCTGCTCCAAGTCAAAACTCACTTGTGCTGGGCAGCAACGACACGGGAGAGAACCAAGGGCGAAGACTCAAGTTTACTGAGCGGAAAAGGAGGCAATGGTAAACCACTTCTGTATTTTTACCAAGAAAATTCTACGAATACACTACCAGAATGATTGCAGATGGATGTGCGGCATTCTCGGAGAGATGTGGCTATGGGTCGAAGACTGGCTGGATGGCGTAAGACAAGACTAGATTGTAAGCTCCTTGATGGCAGGGGGTCATGTCTACCAACTTTATTTTACTGTACTCCCCCAAGGGCTTAGTACAGTGCCCTGCACAAGGTTACTGCTCAATAAATACCACTGATTGACAGGCAAAGAACATTCAAGGATCAAGCGAAGGGAGCAAGTGAAGGAGGACAGCTAGGGAAGATTTTATTATGTTAGTATGTTTGGTTTTGTTCTCTGTCTCCCCCTTTTAGACTGTGAGCCCACTGCTGGGTAGGGACTGTCTCTATATGTTACCAACTTGTACTTCCCAAGCGCTTAGTACAGTGCTCTGCACACAGTAAGCGCTCAATAAATACGATTGATGATGATGATGATGATTTTATTTTTTTTTTAAGAAGGAGAGGATGAGATGGTTTTCTTGGTACTTTAGTTAAAACTACCATGACTCTAGAGCACCAGAATTACCCTGGCTGTTCTCTGTTGAACTCCGATCGGCTCTGGCATAGAACAGTCACATTGATGGATTGTAAATTTGATGACATTTAACATCTGTATCAGCTCTTCTCTGATCAACAGGAGTTTCTGCCACCAAACAGAATAGTTATGGAAGAGTTCAGCAGTCAGGGGAAGGCCAAAAGGTCATTAAATCGTTTTGAAAAAATAATAGGTTTCTACATTGAGTCTCACCAGCAAGCCTTTGGCTGAGGTCTGGACCATCTAGGGATGTTATTCAAGGAAGGGGGACTGAGAGACGGAGATGTCAATTAAACTAAGATTGAAAAATATGAAGGCTAGCACAGTGGGGTCCTTAATTTTCTATTTTATGATTCCAGAATAAGCACTAAACAAGTGGTTTGTTGTTATTCAAATTAATTCCTCCTAAGAAATATGGGCACTCCGTGCCAGTCATACTACTATCTCTCTAAAGTTGATGCCAATCATGAGGGTAGGAATTCCCCATTCTGTACATAGTTGCCCTTTGTATTCAGAAAGACACCACTGACTGTGAAGTTCACTTATGAATGTGTGGATGGCTGAAAGGGACAGGGCAGGATTCATGGTCCTGGGCACAGAAAAATGCTGTCTCGTGTTGTTATACTTTTAATGTTTGTAGTGCCTGGTGCTATTTTCTTTTTACCTCCTTATCTTTTTCATGATGAAGCTTCTGGTCAAAGAGAGTTACCCTGTTCTTGGTGCCCTGTGTGGTGTTTATCCTCAGCAACTGAAGCCCAGTTTTCAGCTGGGATTCAGCACTGTCTGAGGTTTTGGTTTACTGTGCCCTTATTCTGTCTTGCCCCGACACAGCTAAAGGTCTAGGTGAAGTTGAATCTACACACACACACAAACACACAAACAGAGAGGTGCAGAGTGGAGGATGGAAACCCTATTGTTCGCTCTTGTACTTCACCTTTCATCCTTCCCATCCCCTCCAATCAATCAATCAATCAATGGTATTTATTTAGCCCTTAACCGTGTGCAGGTCACTATACTAAGGTCTTGGGGAGTACAATAAAACAGAGCTGGTAAATATGTTCCCTGCCTACAAAGAACATACAATCTAGACTCTTCTTACAAATTTAGCCATGCATCAGCGGGCACTTGGGCAGCGGGTTGGCTTGGGCAACAGCAGAGATCATCCGAGATGGCACAATAGCTGCTCCCAGCGTGGGGATGCTGCTTTCAATGGAAAGGCTGCCAAAGCACCTGAAGTTCACATCAAATGTCACACATTCTTTCAAATTCTATGCTGGGAAATTAGGAATCCAGAGGCAGTCTGGATCAAACTACCAGTTCACTTTTCTGGGTCTTTTCCCCTGATAATGGCCAATGTTTACCCAACATCACATATGGTAATAATAATAATGGCATTTATTAAGTGCTTACTACATGCAAAGCATTGTTCTAAGCGCTGGAAAGGTTACAAGGTGATCAGATTGTCCCACATGGGGCTCACAGTCTTCATCCCCATTTTACAGATGAGGGAACTGAGGCACGGAGAAGTAAAGTGACTTGCCCAAGGTCACACAGCTGACAAGTGGCAGAGCCGGGATTTGAATTCATGACCTCTGACTCCAAAGCCCGGGCTCTTTCCACTGAGCCATGCTGCTTCCTTTGGGAGAGGAAATTAAAGGGGTCTTTTAAAAGGCAATACACTATTTTGGGAAATACACTGGACAGAGTCAACCCATCTTTTGTTTTCAGGCTCCACATATTAAGCTGTTTCTTTCTGATGTGTGGGTGGCCCCTAGCAACTTCCTTTAGCCTGGAGACTGTGAGGCACATTTTGCGCTCACCATGCAGGGCAGTTGTTTCTTATCTTTCTAGGCTGTTCATGGATGACCAGGGGGCTTTCTTGAATGGACAATTCTCAGTGCAAAACTTTCAGCAGTAGCCTATTCCATCTTTTTTTTCCCTTCAACACACAGAAAAAACTGTTGTCTAACTCTAAGGAAATAGGGAAGTTCATTCAATCGTATTTATCGAGTGCTTGCTGTGTGGGAAGCACTGTACTAAGCACTTGGGAGGGTATAATATAACAGCCAACAGGCCACATTCCCTGACCACAATGAGCTTACAGTTTAGAGGATGAGCTTACATGGGGGGAACAAAAGGGAGTTGTTCTGAACAATCCCGAGGGGAGGCAATGGGCCTAAGGGAAGGAAAAGATCCTTTGGTTGAGACTGGGTTAACTCAAAAACTGTGTCTAAATGATGATGTTAATGAGGCTACTCTTTCTAGAATAACCATATACCTTCATTATAATGATCATTAAGATCCACTTGGAGTATTATTTCTTTTAATGGTACTAGTAAAGCACTTACTATGTGCCAAGCACTGTACTAAGCGCTGGGGTAGATAGAAGATCATCAGGTTGGACGCATTTCCCGTCCCAAATGGGACTCACCGAGTCAGAGGGGTTGCTATTTTCACTCACATGGAAGCTTCAAGGGGTTTCTTCAGTGCAGAAAGTTGTGGAAGTGAGAATGAATATCCCCAGATAAGTTATCCCAACCTGTTGGTCTCAGCAGTGTTGTTAGGAAACAGGCAAACTTAATGGACACAGGTGGGTCGGTTGTTCGGGTGAAGAATGAGAAACCAAAACTCATTTTTCCCCTCTAACAAAATGGTCAAGGTAGGAGAGTAAAGCATGGATGCACATGGGCAAATGGTGAATGAGGGGCCCAGCAGCCCAGAAAACCCTTAAAGGTAAAGGTCCTCTCAATGGGAGAGAGAAATGATAGTCAGTGGGAAGAACTGGTATTTTCCAAGACGCCTGCTGTGGCATAAAGGGAGCAGATTAAACCCACACCAAACACCAACAATCAATCAATCCTACCCACTCCTGAAAAACAGAGCCCTTAAGCTCTTCTCCTGGGCTCCTGAGGCCATCCAAGCCCTCAAGCTAAGCAGGGAGTATCACTTAGACTGGTTGTTCTAGAACTGGCAAAACAAAATATATTATTTTCATTAATAGTTGAGGTGACTTCTGTTCCGCTTGTCCCCAGACTGGTCTGATGATTCCAAAGTCAAGATGATTCACTGGGGCTTCCAAAGCCCCCTTTTTTTTATTTCCGAGGTCTAAAGGAAACACGTATTTAAAAAAGTAAGACTAGACTGACTAGTAATAGGAAATCATCACTCAATTTAGCAGCTTTTTTTCCCAAGTCATTTAAAAAAATCCAACGTGATTTTAAGCAAAAAATCCGATAGCAAAATATGAATGTAAGCCACTAAGCCTGCAGTTTCCTTCAAGCAGAAGCATAAGAGCACACCAACTCACATTAATAGCGAAGCGTGTTTCCCAAAGATACAGCTCAGTTTCTCTTAGGGAGCAGGAGAGGCAGTGGCTGCCGTAATACTGCTCCTTAAACTGCAGAAAACAAAGCGAATCCAATCCAAATGTCCAAAGCCCAAGTTAGCTTCATGTGGTCTGTATAGTGAGGGTTGGGGATTCAAGAAGGGGGAAGTGGCAGAAGAGCATTTTAGAATTTATTTCAATACCACTCCAATCATTAGTGCTACACCTCTGGGCTATCTGGACCCCACTTACTAAGCATATTTCAGGTAACTTGTTTCACTGGCAAACAGGATTTCAATAGTACGCAAAACTATAGAACTTCTCAGTATAAAGCCAGCTAGATTCATATGTGCACTTAGTATACTACAAATTTCTTTTTTTCCTAAGGACCTCAGCAGTTTATGTATAGAGAACCAAACAGTTTTCTTAGGTGTCCACAGAATCCATAAGGTCAGTTGTCTGTTAGATCCCAGCTTATAAAATTCAAAACCCATTAACTACAGATATTTCATCCTGTTCAGCTACACCGGCAAATAACACTTGGGTTCCTTATTTATACAGCTGCAACATGTACTGATAATTTCCATGCTGTCATAAGTAGGCACCAAACCTCTAAAGGCAAGGCTTAAATAAAAATCATTAAAAAATACAGATACCTTCTCTATGGAAATCCGCTTAACTTGACTTCTTCAAAAACTCAAGTAGGACTCTACACTAGCACATTTTCAAATACCGAGTGTGGCAAAATCACATTCAGTGTTGCCTTATTGGCAAATTTACATTTTTTACATATTTTGTAGAATCCGTTAAAACGATACAATGGCTCGGTGGTTATTATTTGGAACAAATCATCCTCAGTCATTCGGTTCAGATTGTAAAAATAACCTCTGAATTTAAAACTAACAAACCGAAAGGCAGAGTTAGTGTTCAGTGGGCTGTCCCTATCTAGATGGCCATCGTACCTGATCTCATTTCATCCTGTTTTAAGAATACCAAGCAATACCCATTCCTAGTGTTTGCTGAGGTGAACGCTCTGAACAAAAGACTGAAAGTTCTCTAAAACCCCAAACTGTGGCATCCGCCTATGGCTATTTACACTGGCTTTAATAGCAGAACATGACCTGCACTGATTTTCAACAAACTCCAATTTCAGAAAGGGGATGTGAAAGCGACTGCACACAAAAACCTCTTCTATTTTGGTATACTTAACACATACAGTAATCTGTGTGTCCTATATATCATTTAACAAACTGCTTGGCAATTCTTCCAGGGCGTGGTATAATGACTGATTTAAAATCACTGCATTGCTAAAACTGCATTGTTCTTCATCAAGTTGAGTCATTTTTATGTGAAGTGTCAAGCTCTCTAACAAATAACTGCTGCCAGACAAATCAAGTTCCTCATCTTAAAGCTACGGCTAAATAGTTTATAGCTTTAATCTGCTCACTGAGGTGTGCAGTCTATGACAGTAATTATAAATGCAAGGAGAAATTATAGCTGAATGCTTTAACTGCATTAGGAGCCATTTGATGAACAATCATGATTGCCTGCTCATTTTCAACAATAGAGGGCAAGTTAGTGTCAATGCATTAGAGGGTTTTCAGTTCTGCTCTGCTCTTTCTTCCATTTACCACAGAATGTCACTTGTCTTCTATAAAGTAGAAAAAAGCACCGTAGAAGCTTTAAACTTGATGTTAAAAAAGACAAAGGAGGAAATGGGGAGAAAAACTGTTTATCATTATGACTCATTTTTGTTTTGCGGCAGTTTACTTTTAAATCAGCTTATTACAGGTAACTGCTCGTTTACCTATCAGGGACTTGAAAAAAAATCTCCTCCAGTTACCCCGCTGAAGTGGAGTTTTCACTGATAAAGCATTATTTAAAAGAAAAGAAAGTTTAAAAAAATCAAATTCCATAGAAGCTCGACAGCGAATTTGCTGCAGTTGTTTTTGGCCTCTTTGGTTATCACTGTCACCATCTGCACTCAGAACACCAAAGGTAGATTACAGAGTTTTGTTCTTTTTTTCCCCTCTCTGGTGTGGGAAAGACGTTTTTAATTTAGCTGAAGAATTACCCAAATGTATTTTAAAGACATAAATCCATATGAAAATATGAGCTAATTAAAACATTGCACTCCCTGCCGTTCATGGATTTTCAATTTAGCAAGAGAAAAAAATGCATCTGGTTAAATGAAAGGATGCTACTGATGTCAGACTGCAGTACATGAAAAATAATGTTACTCCATATTAAAGAACCCAAGACTAAATTTCAGCTTAAAAGCACTGAAAAACCCAAATTAGGGGCGAAGGAACAGCAGTATCCAACATATTTACCGTTAAAAGGTTTCAGTCGAGATCCCAAAGATAAAGCTGAAATGAAGTTTTATTTAAAACAATGATATATAATAATGCTTTCTTTCATTGTATATTAATGTTTTCTTATATAATAGTGCAGAGCAAACTCAGAAGAATGAACTCTGAAGTCAAAACGTTATGTCCTACTGAGGATATAGGCATCTTCACTTGGAAATTTTGATAACTGAAAGAAAACCTTTGGTTGATTCACATCATGTTTTCAAAGCTGAATCTAAAAACTTTGGGGAGGAAAGATTAGAGATTTTTACTTGGCTTGCTACTTTGCATCAGTAGGTTTTTCCTTGAATGCATTTCTTTACCGCTGTTATGTAGCATTACCCAAGACCCAGAAGCTATTCTTTCATAAGGACTTTATGACATAGGCCTATTTCCTATGATTTTCCATTTTATTTTTTCCTCATAAGAGAAAGTTAAGATTGAGATGGAAAATGACTTGAGCAAGGTCACAAACACAGCAAGTGAGTCATAGGAGCCACAAAGTTGTCATCCTACAAGCCCAAACTGGCATTCAGCCCCACTCATTCCACATTCCAGGACCAGATTCTTAGCCCCTGTTTTGGAGACACCCACCATTTTGTGAAAAAAACGGTAATTACAAAAGTACTTATGCATTTTCAAAACTTTAATACTTTTTACACTTAATTTATATTATTTACATACACGATACTTAAAAAATCTATATGAAATATATGATGCAGTTCCCAGCCTATTTCTTAAGTCAGAGAATCCAGATGCAGGTATAATATTTCTACAGTCATTTTTAATGTAGTTGTTTGAAACCTTATTATTTAACAAATCTTTTGCAGAGGTGCAGAGCAAACTCAGAAGAAAATACTTTGAAGTCAAAACGTCATGTCCTACTGAGGATATAGGCATTTTCACTTGGAAATTTTGATAAAATCTATACAATCCTTTTCAAAATAACCCATTAATTTCACAACAATTTGTGCTATCATGCATAACAACTAAAATTATAGTTGCAGATAACCATACGAACCCTCTGTCACCACTTTTTAAAAATATTCCATAGTAAGTAAAATGCAGTCTGCATGGTATAAATTAGTGGTGTTTCTTGGGTACTAATAAAATATCTGAAAAATTTCCCAATTCTTGAAGATGTTCATATAGCATCTTATTATTTTTAGGTTATAACTTTTTTTTTTCTTCTGGGCCCGATATAAGCAAACCTGTTTTTCTACAATCCACCCGCTGGAGTCACAGTAGAAAAATGTTTATACAAGTTCGGATGCTCAGGTTTCATCGTAATGATAATAGTATACTCCAGTGCTTTTAAGATCCAAATCGAAAGTATCTGTCAGGTATGAAGCCACAAAGATGCCAAAATAACTATTCTATTTAGGTACTAACAGAAACCTCTTGTGTGCAGGTTTCCAAATTATTCGTTTACCTTCACAGCCCAAGTAAAAATACTGCAAGCTTCAAATTTCTACTACAGATGCCTTTTCTCTTCCCTCTTCTTATTTACACACCACGATATTTTGGCAGAGATCATGTTTTTTATTAAATGACTACAAAACTAACAAATGGAAAACTGGTCCTTACTATAGCACAATTAATGCCTTTTATTGCATTTGTTCTTTATTTCTATATAGGTGGAATTACTGCTTGGGAACACGTGCCAGTCTTCTCTGAGAATTCTGTGTGATGTGCTTTTGGCTAATCCAGAAAGGTCAGGATGGAGAAGTAAGACATATACTTCTAGTACGGGATCAAATTAGTGGACTTTTTCATATATTACCCATTGCATGTTCTTGTGCATTAGATTATGCTTCAGTTTGTATCCCAAAAAACAAATAGTGCCTAGAAAGATGATATTCTTTCATAATATACATTTTTAACTGACTCAGAAGAAAAATTTAATCTGAAATTCAGACCTCAGAGGGGAAAACAAAAAATCCCGTTTCTGACCCGTGAGATTTCTTTTTCACCAAACACTTCCACTTTTTTCCCTTGAGGGAAGAATATCAAGAAGTGCCCCTCTACAGTCCCCTCAGGAATAAAGAAAGTAACGACCTAACCCCTAACAGCTAATAACATTGGCAAGGCCAATGACTGCCAGATGATTTCAAATGAAATTCTGCAGGTCCCTTCTTGCTACTTTGAAAGTCCTTAGAAATGTGGAGTGTGTATAGCAAACAAAGCTCCTCTCAGTTCATCTGTTCGAGGAGTTCAGACAAACTGCACTCTGCATCTGCCTTATAGCACACAGTGGTGAGAAACTGGGGGCGTAGCACTTGTTGAAAGAAGCACAAAGAACCACTGTTTAGATATAGTTAAGGCTCATACAGGCAATGCTCTATTTTCAGAGCTGGCCGGTTATCCCGAATCCTTGCTTCTCTTCTCCTACCCTTCCTCTACCTCCCTCGTAGCCGTTCATCGCTCAGAACATCTACCGGAAAGGAAAAAGAAGAAGGGCGAGCAGATAAAATTCCAATCTGCCACTTTGGCCACATACTGGCAGCTCTGGTTAGAAATCGGAGAGCGGAGAATACCTATTACTGTGAATTTTGGAGATTGGTGGGTTTACCTCATCCAGCCTATTCTAGTCTTCCCATTCACCGGAACAACAGAAAGTCAGTTTGCAATACATCTATCATGCTTTACTCTGTCCAGAAATAAGGAGTAAGACTAACTACTGGAATCCTATTTTACACTTGGTCATGTTTGCTACTTCTAGGCAGGCACATCTTCTTTCAAATGTCTCCTACAATTCCCCCAAAGATAATCCACTACAGAGTGAATGCATACCTTCAGATCTATTCTTCATCCACCTCTGCTACAAACTGTGAATGGTGTTCGGGTGACTTGCTGTGTGTTTTGCTTAGATGAAGCTTTACTGCATGTTTGCTCGCAAATGTCCGACAGCACAACTTACACTTGAATTTAGAGTCTGTGTCCTCTTCCCCAGCTATTGTTTCCGGTGATCTTTGAACAGATACCCTGGAGATTTCTTGCTCTACCTTGGTTTGCTGTTCCACTGCCAGCCTGTTCATGTCTTTCATTTGGAAACCTAGGTGGGACTCTAAGTGGCTGATGTAGGTAGATGGGGTTCTAAACTGAGATGCACAGTCACTGCAATAGAATATAGGGTGCCCCTTGTCCATGTTTTTCAAAAATTTGGTCCCTCCAGTTTTCCTAAGCTGATACTTGACATTTGCCAGCCAGTGGCTAATGGTGGTCATAGACAGTCCGGTAAACTTAGAAATCTGCATGCGCTCCTGTGGGCCTAAATCAGATAACAAATATTTACCTTCGGATGTCTGAAAGAGGCTGGAGGCAAACTGAGCTTGCAAAATCAGAAGGTGCTGAGGATTCCAGTTTGACTGCCTGCCCTTTCTTTTATGCAACGTGGAGACTTCGGTGGAGACGTCTTCGAAACGCCTGACGTCCATTTCCAGCTTCATGGAAGAGACCCTAGAAGAGGCGGCAGGTTTTGGTGTGGTAGCTTTCGGAAGAACTTTGACCATGTCGGCGATGTCGGACAGAGCGTGTTTCTGAGGCGGAGACGTGCACGATTGTGCTTGGGCCGACTCTGCTTTCTTGCTTTTGGATTTGGTCAGGTCAATGGGCTGATCGTTGGTTTCAAACAGGTAATGCCTGGACACGCTCGCTGGTCTCGATGGGGCGGGAGACAGAACCGGCTTCTCTACGATGCTGAGATTTGGCTTGTGAAACACAGAAATTGTGCTAGAGCTGGGGCTCGAACTGGCCTGAGAACGCAGAGGCTCAGTGGCTTTGCCCAGGTGATTATTCAACACGGACTGCAGGGCGCTGAGGGGGTTGATGCCTGGCAGCTCCCCGGGATGGCTGGCGGCAGCACAGCCATTGCTGAGAGAAGACGTCGGATCCTTGAGTTTTGTCTTTTCTTTCTCTCTGCTTTCTTTCGCTTTGTCCTCCTCCTTCAAGGGAGGCGACTCAGTCTTTTTGGAGTCTGAAGGGCTCTCGCTTTTGGGGAGTGACTCTCCCTCACTTTGGCTGAGTGAGGACGCTTCAGGCGGCGGACTGTCCTTCGTGTATTCCTTCTGGGCTTCGTCTCTGTCCTCTGATTCCTTCTTAACTTGGGTGCACTGGGCCAGACTTGCGGGGACAGACACGAGAGGCATGACCTTCCACTTGGGCGCGATGGGCCTCAATTTATTGGTGATCGTTGGCCTGATCTGCAGTACTTGTGAGCCCAACGGCAGAGAGGGCTTTGTCCCTTCGGAGAGCTGGTAGGCCGCGTGGATGCTGGGATACGCGCTCCAACTGGGAGCCCCGTTTTGAGCTTTGTTGATGGCCGTGGTTACGGTGTTCTCTAACGACTTTAAAATGTCCCCTCCTCCCTTCGATCCGTCTTCTAAGTCCTCCTCCCTAAGATACTGGTATTTCATGGTAGGATCCAACGGTTTCTGAAGAGTGTCCTCGTAGTCTTCATTTTTGACCACTTTCTCATCTTTGTTGATTTCACCTGGTTTCTCTCTTTTGCTCTCGTTCTTTAGCTCCACGGCAGACACCGCACCGTCCGATCCTGTGCTATTTGATGGCTTGGGCACGGGCACCTCACCGGCCGGAGGCTCTGACAACGTTTGCATTTTCTCTACCGCTAGCGGATCAAGCACCAGCTGTTTCCCCTTTTTGGATGCAGAGCTGGTGACCTTCAGAAAGTGACCCGTGACCATCATGTGAGTGGTGAGCTGCTGCAAGGTATCGTGTGAACTCCCGCACTCCATGCACTTCAGGATCTGGGACTTGCAGGCCTCAAACTGCCAGGTATAGCTGGCCCCATTTTGGTAGCCATAGCGGTTGTTAGAGGATAACTGCAGGTTGGCACTCTTCTGAGGAGAAAACGTATCAGCAAAAGACCCGGTGGTAGAGTCTGGGGAACAAGGTCGGTTGACGTCAAAAACGCGTTTCTTTGCAGGAGTGACCATTTTCGAAGAAATGGTGGGTACTGGCTCCTTCAAAGGCACTTTTTGGTAATGCTTTGTTTTGATCATGTGGACACTCAAATCTTGCAAGGAGTCAAAGGAGTCACCACAGAACATACATTTGAGGACCTTTTGTGCATCTTCTTTGTCCATGTCCTGAAAGGCCCTTTTTCGGGGCTTCGAGTAGCTGGTTGGTCTGTGCTTGTCTTTTTTGCGGTTGTCATCTTGGTAATGACCAGTTTCGTTCATGTGTACCGTTAACTCGACTAAGGTGTCGTACGCTGCGCTGCACTGTCTGCACCGAAAGCGGCTGGCACCCGTGAAGACCGTTCCACACATTTTGCTGCTCTGCCTGTACAACTGGACGGAACTGAAAAGGTTGGGTTTGGAGACGGGTCTCGAAGGTAGGCTCTGTTGCAGGCTTTTTGACAAAGCATCCTGGTGCCAATCAAAGTCACTTTTATTGCCTCCATTGCGGTTGTCGCAGCTTCTCCGTTCGCTGTTAGATAACTTGAGCCCGAGCCCTAAGCCTGTCCAATAGGAGTCTGTTAGGATGTTGGCATAGACTGCAGTCATTTTATCCATGCAGTTGTGCGCTTCCTTCTGAAGTTTAGGGTGGGCATTCGTTTTCTTTTCCGGGGCATCTTTACAGCAGTTGCTTTTAATGTCCGCCACTTGGTCACTGGCATCGCTCAAGAGAGATTCATTTTCTGCATCTTGATTAGACAGATGACTGACTGGAGAGTTCTGGTAGCTAAAGCTACCTTTTTGCTCGGGGCCTGTTTCTACTTCCTCGTCTGTGCCAGTGTCATTGCTGCCCTGATGCTGAGCTACTGAATTGCCGTCTTCATCCTCTTCCTCCTCCTCCTTTATGTCTTCCTCCTCCTTCAATTCTTCCTCTTGGACATAACCTGAAATAGAACAGGAACACGTGAGATGCAAGTCATGCACCAAGTTTTAATTTCTCTCTCTGCTTTGAGTATATACCACACCCAACTCAAGATTCATTTCATCTACACTTCACGAACCCTTAATACTAGCAGCAGTAAGGGCCAAATGAGGCCTTTTGTGGAGACCACTGTTCCTTACTGAGGGAGAGAATCATGATTCTTCACAGCTTTTCAAGCTCCCTCGTTGGTCATTACATGCTTTAGGCATCTTATTCAAGCCGGTTTGTTGAGGGACAGCTTTTGGATTTATGCTTATGACTTTCAGGTGCCAATAAATCATCTCCTTCTTGGCTTTAGAGAAAAAGACATTGTCTAGACACAGAAGTAGAAAATCGGACCCTCGCCATCCAGTTGATGGCTCAGATATCACAGCACCTGGGTGTGGCTATCTGGCTGTCAAACTAATTGTGACTGTTATGAAGTCATCTGGATGCCAAGCTACCCCACCTGCTACAGATGAAAAATCTTTCATTAGGAGAGTGTGACGTATGGCTTTCTGGAAAATCAGAATATTATGGCGGAAGTCTAGAAACTAAAGGGAGAGATAACCTGGAGTATATAAATAATACCCCATGGCTAGACCTAAAATGTGTTAGTGAACACTATCTTATAAAGAATAAAAGTGAAAGGCCTAGGTAAGAGTAGGACAGTTGTGGGTCTGTCATGGTTTCTTCAATTTCACTCATTCAATCATATTTATCGAGCACTTACTGTGTGCAGAGCACTGTACTTCTAAACTGAGCACTTATTCCAGTGCTCTGCCAAGAGTTAAGCAATCAGTAAATACCGATTGATTAAACTAGATGACATAAGGATACATTTGCAGACCGATCTTCACCTGACCCTTCAAACAAGCAAATAGAGGCCTGCAATTTTAAATGCATGATGATTTGCAGTTAGGCTAACAACTGCATACTTAATTTGTGGATGCAAAATGCTATTTGCAGCTGCTCTTGGTAGAAATAATTGTATGGGCACAAATGCTGTGGGAGGATAAGTGAATTGATAAGACAAATAGCAATCAACCTAAATAATGCATTTATCTTGCTGCTTTGCAAGGGATTTAGTTCTTGGGTTCCAAAAGCAGAGAGAACTGGGGAAGTTTTCACATCACTTGGCAGCGTCCTTGCTATTCATTTCTGTATTTTCTTCTTACATCTTACTGATGGGAAGAGGGCCCTCTCACCCACCAACAATTTTACCACTGATATAGAGTGCCTATGCCCAGGTATATGGTCTGACAATTTATGTAGTCAGGGTTTCAAAATTCCCTAAAGAGGATAAAATAATTAGAAGAGTGAAGAAGGAGTAATTGTGTCCTAGATACTTGATGCATGGATAGGGGTTTAGGAAGGGAAGAGTTGAGAAAAGAGAGGTAAGAGTTGGGAGAGATTGGGGATAGAGCTTACATATCAAACAGTGGTATTTATTGAGCATTTACTGAGTGCAGAGCAGAGTCTCTTTGAAAGAACTAACTGGGAGATTGGCTGAGGATTGCTGATTGAACTCACATACAGTAGAAGTGGTAGTATTTGTTCCTTGCCGGACTGATCACGCTAACTACACAGAGCTCATAAATGAGAAAAGCAAGTGAAAAACACCAGAAGAAAAATAAGGATCCATTGAATTCAGATCCCACTTCGGTCCAGGTTGTGCTCTGAATCTCAGAGTTTAGAAATAAAGCACCGTACTTGTTGAGAATATTGGTTTACGTGCACCCAATAGGAAAAGAAATGTGTTTCTTGCTGACATTTGGAAACTGACTATGAGAGCCCATCCATTTCTCACAATCTACTTTGTCCTTCTAAATGGATTCACCAGAAGGAAAAGTATCAGACAGCCAACACCTCCCCCACAATACAGATAAAATTTTCTGCTTAATTAGGCATTGACATGTTTACTATAACCTTTACAGAAGAATAACTCATGCTGAGAGGTCCCTTTCTGTTTTCTCCATAGCGCGCAAACCCCATCTAATGAAAAATATAAGGTGACATGTGATAAGCCCCCATAAAAACTTGCCAAGGCATTAGTCAAAGTGAGTGTAGTTTAATAATGGCTAAAGATGATAGGCAACTTAAAAAAAGACACCCACACTTTTATTCTGAGCACTTTAAACCATTCGCTTTAAGTGATTTCGTTTGCTATTGACACTGTATGAAGACAGTGGGGGCATCTGGAACGAAGAAGATATGGATAAAAAATGAATATCTGCCTCTCCGTCTATCAAAGACTTAGGAGCAGTGTGGCTTAGTGGAAAGAGAATGGGCTTGGGAGCCAGGGGACGTGGGTTCTAGTTCCAGCTCCGCCACATGTCTGCTGGGTGACCTTAGGCAATCCACTTAACTTCTCTGTGCCTCAGTTACCTCATCTGTAAAACGGCGATTACGACTGTGAACCCCACGTGGGACAACCTCATTACCTTGTATCTACCCCAGCGACTAGAACAGTGCTTCACAAATACTATCATCATCAACAACATCCACGTGTAAATCTGGAACTCGTAGGGCATCAATTTATACAGTTCCTAGCTTTTTCAACAGGAAAAACCATTATAATTAGATTTCTCTTGGTTTCCACCACAGCGTTGTAGGTGGGCTTCACGTCCACTCATTCATTCATTCAATCGTATTTATTGAGCGCTTACTATGTGCACAGCCTGTACTTAGCGCTTGGGAAGTACAAGTTGGCAACATATAGAGACGGTCCCTACCCAACAGCGGGCTCACAGTCTAGAAGGGGGAGACAGACAACAAAACATATTAACAAAACAGAATAAATATGTACAAATAGAGTAATAAATACGGACAAACATATATACAGATGCTGTGGGGAGGGGAAGGAGGTACGGTGGGGGGGATGGGGAGGGGGGACGTACATGCTCTACGTCCATAGCATGTATAGCAGTGCACTTAGGACTGTTCGATAAGTCTGGTTAATCTACTCATTGTTTTAAAGTTCTCTATTTCGTGTGAGCACAATGACTTCTGTTCCCTCTATTTGGAAAATTCAGGGATTGGTAATGTTTCACTGTAAGGGGCAGAGTGCCCTCTGCCTGCATAAGCAGCATTCGCAGAAGGCCAGGTGAGATCCCTCACGGAGACAGGGCAGGGCGAGGACTCCAACAAACCGGCTGAAATCCCGACGGCCACCTGGGCAGCCTCCATCAGTGTTCAAAGGTGCCATAAATTGTTTTGTAAATGCCACTTTGGGACTCTCCGAGGATGCCATTCTTCGAGGGTAAGGGCATGCATCAACTTGGAAGCATGGATGTGTGTGTACCCTTGCGTGTATCTGTGAAGGGATGTTAGGACTGTGGATTTTTACACAGTATGTGTCGTGAGACAGGGGTCAAACTGGGTTCGTACATAAGTGCTTGATTTTGCAAATGTAAAATCCACTGGTTAAATTAAGAACAGACAAGGTGGAATAGATGGATCTCAGTACGGCTTTGTCAAATAGGCATGGCCTTAGGAGCAGGCCACGGAATGGAGAAGTGGGTTCAGACTGGTAAAGTGGTTCATGTCCCCATTGGCTTCAGATAATAATGATAATAATAATAATGGCATTATTAAGCGATTACTATGTGCACTGTTCTAAGCGCTGGAGAGGTTACACGGTGATCAGGTTGTCCCACGGGGGGCTCACAGTCTTCATCCCCATTTTACAGATGAGGGAACTGAGGCCCAGAAAAGTCAAGTGACTTGCCCAAAGTCACAGCTGACAATCGGTGGAGCCGGGATTTGAACCCATGATCTCTGACTCCAAAGCCCGGGCTCTTTCCACTGAGCCACGCTGCTTCTCAAGGTCTCTTTGTTCTTCTCAAGATCTCTTTAAGCCACCAGTTAGTGGCAGCTAGAAGCAGCGGGGACAGTGGAAAGACCCGAGGGCTTGGGAGTCAGAGGACCTGAGTTCTAATCCTGGCTCTGCCACTTACCTGCTGTGAGACTTTGTGCAAGCCACTTAACTTCTCTGTGCCTCACTTACCTCATCTGTAAAATAATAATAATAATGATGGCATTTATTAAGCGCTTACTATGTGCAAAGCACTGTTCTAAGCGCTGGGGATTGAGACTGTGAGCCCCACGCGGGACAGGGACTGTGTCCAACCTGATAACCTTGTATCTACCCCAGCACTTAGAACAGTGCTTGGCATACAGTAAAAGCTTAATACCGCAAGTATTATTAATTATTATTATTTGTGGATCTGGACTGGGTTGGGGTGAGGGGGAGACACTGAAGACAGGAAACAGGCATTGCTTCTATGCATTGTTAGTTTATGGGCACAAAAAACTACAATTCCCCAAAGTCCTCAGGTATAACCATGCAGGCCTAAATGACAAACATGTGTAAGTGATCCTGGCCTTTTTTTCCCTGGAGAACTAATCAGATTTAGTTGGATGTTGGTCCAAGTATGAGCCCAGTACTTATCCACTTTGGTCCACATCCCACAGCTTCAATCTGTAACTCTGTTCAGTGAAGTGAGGGAACAATGCATTATAATACTATCTTGACTTTCTAAAGTTGCTTTCATTTTTTTCAAAGCACTTACAAGTCCATTATCTCATAGTTTTCTTCACAACATCTTTGGGAGGTAGGGGTAATAAGCATTATGAGTCCCATTTTGTAGATGAGTAAACTGAGGTCCGGGGGGTGCTCCTTTGAGGGCAGAAAACATGTCACATCTTTATTCTGTGACTTCCCAAGTATCCTGCAACAAGTGGGTGTGCCATATAAACAAATTTTACTACCACGGAGGTTGTGATTGGCCCCAGTCCACAAAACAGGCAGGTCACCCAGTTAGTACCAGAACTTCTAGTTTCTGGCCCCAGGTTTTTTTTCCACTAGACCACAATGTTGCCAACAAAACAAGATACCCTCAGATTCTAACAAAACAGACACCTTTAGCTTGTAAGCCCTCTGAAGGAAACAGAGCATGTCTAAGCCCCATCTGTGTATTCTCTCCCAGTGATTTGTATCCTGTTGTGCACACACAGAAAACACCTAACCAATATTTTTGCTATACCCTCTTTTCACTCACGGCACTCTCCCAGACCACACTGGTTCGAGGAATCAGAGTTTCCAAAAGTTTCTTACCAAAGAGAAACTGAAATTAATTTTCAATTAAGGTCCCAAATGAGCAGTCCTCCTAAGGGAATTAGAAATTAGAAATCGAATCTTTAGGTGGCAGCTTAGCTGGGAGGTAGTGCGGGTTTCACTTTCCCAGATGCTTGCAACTCATGTTTCCGGGACAAGTTTGAGAAACCAACTCTACGATTACCCAATTTCTGGTTCTGACAATAATTATAATAATGACGGCGTTTATTAAGCGCTTACTATGTGCAAACCACCGTTCTAAGTGTTGGGGAGGTTACAAGGTGATCAGGTTGTCCCACTGGGGGCTCACAGTCTTAATCCCCATTTTACAGATAACTGAGGCCCGGAGAAGCGAAGTGACTTGGCCAAAGTCACACAGCTGACAACTGGCAGAGCCTGGATTTGAACCCATGACCTCTGATTCCAAAGCCTGGGCTCTTTCCACTGGGCCATGCTGCTTCTCTGGCTTCACAGGCAAAGCATTAAGGAGGCAATACATTTCCCCTTAGAGGACCTTGGGGTTTCTCTGCCCTAATTTGAGACAGCTCATCCTCTATTTGGCAAGGAACACGGAACTCTTGAAGGATGGTTCATTTAGGACTTCAACAATAGACACTTTGAGGGCAGGGATCATGTCTTCCAACTCTATTGTACTGTACTCTCCCATAAGCCACTGGAGGGACAGAGTCTGTGTCTAAATCTTACCTGTGTACTCTTTTCCCAGCACTTAGTACAGTGCCCTAAACACAGTAAGCACTTAATAAATTATATTACTATTATTATACTACTACTCCTCTCCTAAGCATTTTAATACACTGTTCTGCACACAGTAAGCTCTCAATAAATACCAGCAATCGACTGATTGGATAGTGTACCAAGTTGCTCCTTATAGGAGGGATTGGAAATCTTTAGAGGGCGAAGGGTTTTAAATCGTTTATGATTGTCTGGGAAAGTCGCAAAAGGGGCTCCTTTAGGTTCTTTTTGTGTTTCAGTTAAAGCATTAGAAAATATAAAACTAAATATAGTATCTCATTGTTGCGGCTCCCCCAAGTCAGTAAGGCTTTTGGTGAAACTGTGCAAAATAATTCATTGGTGTGATGGAGTTAGGTATCAAATTTCTACAAGAAGCATATCTCTGTGGTTGAGTTGAAAGTCCCATAATATGGCATTTACAGTAAAGACACGGAGGCTTGAAAATAGTGGCACAGTGGGACTAGTTCTTACCCGAGCGACATTAATAGATCCAGCAGAACAGTTTCAAAAACTAATCAGGGTTTGGCCAAGGTCTGATTTGACAGCCAATTCAGTTGTGACATGACAGTCTTCGCCAATACATCACAATTTATAAATGGCCATTTAAAATTTGATAAAGAACTATGATGCATATGGAGGAGGTAATTGATCAGATCAAGACTATTTCTATACACCCCCAGCAGGAGTACTGTATTACAAGAGACAAAGTGCGGACCTCCTGCCACAATCATCTAATAGTTTGGTGACTATGGTCTAAAAGATTGTTAATATGTATATTATTATTGGCACTAATTGGCACCCTTGTTGGCAGCCCGAGCAAAGAGTTACAAGATTAAATGTTCATGGAAACGTAACTCTCTTTCATCCCTGCTAGAGCTGGGATGAGGGACACTAGGAGGGCAATGGTGGGGGAGATTTATGCTCCTGCTCTCTTCCTCAGAAAGGATGGCAGTCTCTAGGGCTAGGAATTCAGTTCCCTTCGTTAGCCTGACATACGTTCAACACCTCCCACCCTCCAAGCTTCATGCTTTAAACAATCCTGGGAACGATTTAGGTTTACACGCATTTTTAAAGATTTTTTTTTGTCCTTAGGAAGAAAAATAAAATCTGTTGCATATTTTTTTTTTGATATGCACACATAACTCTAGTGAAAGTAAGTGGCACTTGTGCATACAGACTAGAGGGGTCTGTTCACTTCGATAAATTAATAATGTCAAAGGCAAGCAAATAGAGATTTTTGTTTAGCACAGTCTCAAAGAATGAGGGAGCACAGTAAAGAGGCTGCTTATCAAGAGCACTATAAGTGGTCTACCTTTATGAGTTGAGCGCTTTTTGAAGGTCATTGGGAGCAATAAGATCTTCTGTTTTTCCTCTATAGAAGTTTCATTTTCCTGGGACCTCTTTGCAAGTCTTGTACGTATCAGGCTAGGTTAATATGCCATAGAATATATCTGCTTAACGCAAACTTTGATACATAGTCATTTTCTAAAGGTAACATGACTATGACTGTTCTGAAATGCAAAGCTCTTCTAAACATCATGCACTGCTTACATACATCCCAGTATTTTCCATCAGTAAGAAAGTATGATTGATTGTTGGAATATGGGATTTTCGCCTTCCAACCCCAAATTACTGAGGAGTTATGCTAGTTTAGAATGTGTCTATATAGGCGAACTGAAGCAGAATGTTGACTGTATGAGCTGGCCAGTGCAATAAAAAAATGCTGTTATTAACAGCAGTAATAATAATCATATGGCATTTATTAAGCATTTATTATGTGCTAAGTACTGGGTTAGAGACACAGTTATGAGAGCAGACATTATCTCTGCCTCACTAGGGCTCACAATATACCATATCTCCATTGTGTTGAAGAAACTGAGGCCTAAAGAGCCTAAATGGCTATTCCCAAAGTCCCAGAGTATGCTGAGGGCAAAGCTGAAACTCAAACCGAGGTCTCCTGACCCCCAAGCTCTTTTCATCATCATCATCATCAATCGTATTTGAGCGCTTACTGTGTGCAGAGCACTGTACTAAGTACTTGGGAAGTACAAGTTTCACTACACCATGTTGCCTTCCTGTTGAAGAAGATAAAATTGCTTTTTGAACTGAATGAATAATCCAGATTGGCACCTTATATGAATCAATCTATCTGGATAATTCCTTAATTTACTACTTCACCTGTGAGGTTATGGGCTTGGTATCACACTAAATAACATTAATGAGCCTTAATTCTCCCTTATAATGAAAATGTTTTGTAGTTTTTCACCACAGTTGCTTGAAAGTCTCAATTACTCGCTAGAGTGGAGAGAAGCAGCGTGTGACCTGCATCTCCTTAAACCTTGGCAGGGCCCGTTAGTAAGAAATAGAATAGTGCTTGGCACATAGTATGTGCTTAACAAATACCATCATTATTAAATGGGTCCAGAGAGATAGAACCTCAGAGGAGAGAGGTTCTATCGTAATCAATAAATACGATTGATGATGATGATGATGAAAAGAGGCAGGGAGAAAGGAAGAGAGTGAGAAAGCAAAAGAGAAGCTCACAAGAGAAGCCAGCAATGAATCCTAGAGCCAAATTAAATAAAATAAAAAAACCCCACTAAACATTACAGGCCAACTTTAAAGCAATGGAAGTACAAACAACAAAATCTGAAGTGTGTGGATCTGACAGAATGGCAGAAAAATGGTTTTGATGTGGAAACGAAACTGCCAAACCTGGGGATGCAATCAAGTACAGCTCAAGTCAGCAACTGATGATAGTCCATGTGTAGACAGCTGGGAACGTTTAGTCACATTGTGCAGCTGGTTTAGCTGCAGAACCTGACAGCAAGCAGGCCCCCAGTGCTGCTGCTTGGTAAACATGATTACCTTTAGACTGCTACTTTCTCTTGTTGGTTTGGCAGTGAGTGCAGGGTAAGGGCAGACCAAGGCACAGAGATTCCCTTGCTTTTCCTCCTCGGTTTTGTTAGAGGGGGAAGATGAGGAGGGCCAGTAATTACAGTCTAAGGAGAAGGTAAATGATTCTGTACCCAATGTTACAACTTTTGACGGGTGATTGCTCTACTGCACTCAAAACTGATTCCTAGAAGTGACTGACCGGCCTCTATAATTTTCATACGTTGCTCTGTCCATGAAGAGGATATAACCAGCTGCCCTTGAGCTTCGAAACCGTCTATGAACTCTGTCTCTGGGTCTCAGGAACTTTCCCACTCCTGCTCTCCGACCCAGATACTAAACTAGGAGTCCTAAGGTGGTCCCCAGAGACCAGGAAGAATGGTAGCAGGATGTGGGCAGGGGAGGGAGGTGAGCAGGGCACCTCTGCACATCAGCTGGTGACTGTGTGGAGGCCTGGCCCAATCAAGAGGCATGCCTGAGGATGCTAGCATGATAGACCGATTCCTGGGCCCCCAGAAACCCAACCTATAGTTGGCCAGGAGAACAGACCTTAATTAAATCACAATACACTCATTCTCGTTTGTTAAAATGAAAATAAATGTGGTTCTTAAGTGGCAGATTTCTCCAATTTTATATTTTGTCCAAAATGCCTTGCAGTTTGGCTGGTAAAGCGAATCAGGGTTCAGACTCTCATTCAACCTGTGAGCCCACTGTTGGGTAGGGACTGTCTCTATATGTTGCCAACTTGTACTTCCCAAGCGCTTAGTACAGTCCGCTGCACACAGTAAGCGCTCAATAAATACGACTGATTGATTGATTGATTCAACCACTGGTTTATCCAGTACACTACACGGCAACACCTCAAAAGGGACTGTGGAACTTTTGCTCACTCAGCGATCTTATTGAAAGGCACAATCAGGGAGGCTGCAAATACTGTTCAGAATTATTTATGGGAGAATAACATAAAGGATGAAGAGTTTAGTTATTTGGGGGGTTTATCAACTAAAATAACTTCACATGTTTGAAGGCATGAACTTCTACATCCCTGTACTTGGTAGTGATCCCCAAAGTTTCAGATCCTTACCAGGTTGACCCCCTCCTCTTTCCTTCAGGCAGGTAGCATGACCTAGTGGATACAACATGGGCCCAGGAGTCAGAAGGACCTGGGTTCTAATCCTGGCTCCTCCGCTTACCTGCTCTGTGACCTTGGGCAAGTCACTTAACTTCACTGTAGTTATCTCATCTGTAAAATGAGGATCAAGGCCGTGAGCCCCATGTGGGACAGGGATTGTCAAACTTGAATACCTTGTATCTATCCCAGTGCTAGTATAGTGCCTGGAACATAATAATAATAATGTTGGTATTTGTTAAGCGCTTACTATGTGCCAAGCACTGTTCTAAGCACTGGGGTAGATACAAGGTAATCAGGTTGTCCCACGTGGGGCTCACAATCTTAATCCCCATTTTACAGATGAGGTTACAGGCACAGTGAAGTTAAGTGACTTGCCCAAAGTCACACAGCTGATAATAAGCACTTAACATATACCATAGTTATTATTTAAACATGAAGGGGATGCAAAGCTGAAAGAATGAGGTCTCCTAGAACTCTCCACCCCCTTCCTGAAGTTGAATTCTAGTAAACAATATTGAGGGACAATTCAACAAAGATGATACATCCCTAATACCAAGTGTAAGAAAGGGACTATTCTTAAAACTGATACTACTTCTGGCACAGAAGACATATTCTTTCCACTAAAAAACAAAGGTTGGCATGTTAGTCATGAATTAGTTTTAGGTCAAAAAAAAAACACTCCTCAGGAGAGACTTGAATTTCCCTCCAAATTGTTATTTTTAATCTCTGGTTTTCCACTGAGTGGAAACTATTTTCTGTCAAATTTCAAACATTTTTCCACCCACAGGGACATTTCTCACATATATGTGTATGAATAGATATGCATGTACATACATGTATACATAAATATTCATACACAAACTGACATGTGTGGGTGAAAGAGAATGGGAGAAAGTGGGAGAAAGGAGAAAGAGGGAGGTAGAGAGAGGGAGAGAGAGAAAGAGAGTTAGTTTGCACATATAGTTCTTTCCAAGATTGGAAAGTTTATTCTTTTGCCAAGAAAAGGGACAGTGAATCATTGTCCAGAACAACCTTCACAATCCATGTAAAACTAATACACCATCTGCACTTTTTCAGACACATATTCCAATTTTACTTGAAATAACATCATTAGTACAGCAATCCCACAGTGCTAGAAGGTGATCTTGTTTCCTTCTTGCCTGGCTTGAACTCAAACATCTTTTCCTTTTTGGCAAAAGCTTTTTCTTTCTCTGAAATATTTCATGCAGATAATGGATAATGACCACTTCTCATTGCTTTTCTCAAAAATGTCTAACTGCATTAGCTAACAAAAGACAAATTTTAACCTGGTTCTTTGTCTTTCAGGGCTCTGGCTACATCCCATTTAAAAAACCAGTGGAGAAGATAAATTGGCATTGGCAGGCAACTCTCTCTACCTACTCTAATCCAGGGGATGGACAGGAGGTTCACTGCTTATCTTAGAATTATGGGAGTCAAAGATGGAAAAGACCTATTGTGTCCTCCAGTGGATGCAGGATACTTCGGGGGAAAATGATTCCCTTCTAGGGCACTTTCAGTGCTTTTCCAATCTAGTTGTAAATGCCTCAAGGGTTCCAACAGTTTCCTCCTGGTAGTTATTTGGCAACCCAATAAAGCTGACCCCCTAGAGTAATGTAATACTCCACCTGAATTGTCCCATTTTTCTACTGTTGAAATCATTTAAAGATTCAAACTAATAAAATCCTTATGGTAACAGAGGAGGTCTTTATGGAGTGACATTGAACTTTACCTGGGACATGGAAGGTGTTTACTTTTGGAATCAAAGGTCACACCCAAACGCTAGAGGAAGTATTCTATGACACATAAAGGTATGGTAATGTACCAGGGTGGTATTGGAGACTAAACTTTGGCAGAGACCTACCAGTCAGTCAACAGCAAGTATAATAGACTCCTTTAGAGTGAATATTAGAGACTAGCTGTAGCCTCATCCATTAAGGAGCTGACATTTGAACAGCTTCATGTTAGATGCTTATGATGTTGCCATTTATAAATCCAACTAACCTCTTGGAGAACAAGGCCTTTGCCATGTACCCTGCCTGTCCCAGAGTTTCAGTACGGTAAACTCTTCAAGGGTCGAGGCTGTGGTTTTCCACTTCTATTGCAGGCTCCTATGTGTCTTGTAGTAGGCGGAGGAGTTGCATTTATTGAGCAGTTACTGTGTGCAAAGCACTGTACTAAGTGCCAGGAGAGCTCGTTGTAGGCAAGGGATGGGTTCGTTTATTGTTATATTGTAGTCTCCCAAGTACTCAGTACAGTGCTTTGCACACAGTAAGTGATCAATAAATACGACTGAATGAATGAGAAATGATGCTGAATTAGACTTCGTCCTGTCCTCCAGTGGGTTCGCAATTTAGGACTTTAACTTTAGGACTTTAACACATCCGGGGTGATGAAACATTAAAGCACAACACCAATACACACCTGTGTACTCAATTCTGATGAGAAGAAGGAAGAGGCTGGCTACGGGAATTACCGTAGGTGGAAAGATAATGGACAACAGTCACAAGGTAAGTCCTGTATAACTAAAAATGAAACTCCTGAAAGGGAGATCCTAACCACATGCCTGACTAGTATCTCATGGTCAGCAATATTAGGATGATGGTTCGTTCCCCATGATGTACAAAAAGATTATCCATTTTGGTGATGATGCATTTACTTTCGGCAAGTGCTTATTCCCAAATCTATCTTCTGGTACCTCCACCTGGCTGAAGCTCTGATCAAGGGATGGAGCCTTTCTTCTGATTGCCACGTGACAGGCTGGTGTATCTGATAATAATAATAATAATTGTGGAATTTATTAAGCACTTATTATATGCCAAGCACTGTTCTAAGCACTGGGGTCGATACAAGGTAATCAGGTCTGACACAGTCCCTGTCCTACGTGGGGCTCACAGTCTTAATCCTCATTTTACAGATGAGGGAACCGAGGCACAGGGAAATTAACTGACTTGCCCAAAGTCACACAGCAGAATGCGGCAGAGCCAGGATTAGAATCCACATCCTCGAACTCCCAGGCCTGTGCTCTTTCCACTAGGCTATGTTATCTCCCAGTAGTCTGCTGCTTATCACAGTGTTTCAGCCTATGCATCCTTATATCAAGAAACATTGGTTTTGCCTTTCCCTGCTTGGTTTTACTTATTTCAGTTTAGATGCTCTACCAATACCCATTTTCCTCACATATTTCCTCCCAGAAAATCTGTGTTTGGCACTAGGAAGGGGAAAAAAAATTAAACAAAAGGCAATAGTTTTGTCACCTGTATGAAAATATGGTATAACTGCTCCTGGAATGCAGCAGACATTTCTGGTTGCTGCATTTTTAGGAGGGACACAATATTAGTAGAAAAGGCCTACAAAAGGGGCTACCAAAATGATTCCTAGGCTGGAGAAGTCAGGTGACATGCCCAAGGTCACACGGCAAGCAATTGGAAGACCCGGGATTAGAACCCAGGTATTTTGACTTCAAGGCCCGTGCTCTTTCCACTAGGCCACACTAATTCTCCTTTTCACCGATTTCCACCCAGTTCATCAACTAGTAGTATTTAATGAGTACTGACTTTATGGAAAGCTCTATATTAAACATTTGGAAGGGTACAAGGGAACTAGTAGACATAATCTGTGCCTCCATGGTGTAAAATCTAAAAGGGAAGATAGACACCAAAATAAATTTCAGACAAGAGGAGTGAATTTCAGAAATAGAGAATGAAAGACATGTACACAAGTGCCACAGACGGTTCTGAGTACTTTAGTGTTTGGGTGAGTTTTTGATCAGCTCTTTTTCTAGAAAATTTCAGCGTGTTCAGATTATTCTCAATAATAATATTTTTTTCTAGTAAATTTAATGGCTTTATGCCACAGGAAGAAAAAAGACATTAAAAAAAGTAAGGATGCATGGATCCTGCCACACTTTTAGGTCTTTGAGGACAGGTATCACACCTATCTATTCTTTTGCATTCTCCCAAATGCTTAGTTGTAATAATAATAGTATTTAAGCACTTTCTCTGTGTGAAACACTGTCCTAAGTGCTCAGAACAAATACACAGGTGAGAAGTCAACACGGGTTCCTGACACTCAAGAAGCTCCCAGCCTAAGAATAAAGGGGGAAGAACAAGGGTGATGGACACACAAAGAAAAAATAAAACAAAAACACAATATGTACATAAAAGAACATGGATGAAAACAAAATAAAAGCTGTTTGGTACTGTGGCTTGGACAGCAGAGTTTCAGGCTTCTTGTGGCACAGAGTCCAAAAGTCATTGTCACAGTAATCGTATCAGCTATGGCCTTCCCAAGGACAGTGTTCTGCACACAGTCAGAGCTCAATACATATCCACTGATTGACTGATGGGCTTCATATGTGCCTATGATAACCCACATTATTTTGTGGAAATGAGTGACCCTATATGAACAATGAGTCTGAGCTTCGACAGAAACCTCATTTCATAACTAAGTTTAGCAACATTTAGGCCCAAATTCTAGGAGGCTAAGATTTCAGGTTGTTTTTCAATCTTCCTAAATCGGTACTCTCTATCATCCAACTGAAAATTCCCATCAGGTTTCTAACTTTCTGATTCAGGTGAAAAAGTAACTAGTTGTGAATTGATTCCACAGACAAGAATGACCATAGCTTGGTGGCAGATTTGGGGAAGTGGGAAATTTTCTTTTTTGAACAATGAAACTAGCACACGTGTAAAAACTTGTTATTATGGTACTTGCTGAGTGCTTACTGTCAAGCACTGTTCTAAGTGCTAGGGTAGGTACAAATTAATCAGGTTAGACATAAGCCCTGTCCCACAAGAAGCTCAAAGTCTTAGTTATGAAGAAGAACTGGATTGAATTCTCATTTTAGAGTTGAGGAAACTGAGGCCCAGATTAGTTAAGTGATTTACCCGAGGTTGCACGGCAGACAAGTGGCAGAATCAGGTTTAGAATCCAGGCCCTCTAACTCCCGGCCTGAGCTCTTCCTACTAAGCAACAAATGTTCCTCTAATGTGTTCATTTTCCCTAAAAATGTGGCCATCTTCTCTATATGCAGTTAAAATTGGGGCTTCCTTCAATCATGGGTTATAAAGCTGTGGGAACCTTAGAAATGGATTCTGAAGAGGTACAGGTTTTTTTGGCGGGGGGAGGGGGATGGCTGGAGAAGGATGGTTGGTGGCAGAAACTGTATTTTGTTTCTTAGCAAAGAATAGGAACTTTAGTCCCCTTTACTCCCCAAATGCGTTACCAAGTGAAGTGAGATGAAAGTATTAGCAGGAGAGCCTAAAAAAAGGATGTGTTAAAATACAATACTACATTATGTAATTTTGCCTCTCATAGGTGAGATGTGAGTAAATGGAACTAATGTAAAAAGGTGTTATGTAGTATAAGTGGAAAGCTGAATTTTAATTTTGAAAGATATGCTTCCTCATGTATTTGCTCAGGAGCTGAAGAGATAGAGTTTTTATGCTTTGTTATTAAATGAGAATATTATTATTCTCTTGGTTTTAAGCAGACAGTGAAGAGAAGATAACACTAGGGGAATAATTTCAGAGTCTGTGAATCTTATGTCTGTGACTCTCTCTCTCTCTCCCCCTTTCCCTCCCTCCCCACCACCCCCATTAGAGAATAGGGCTCAACAAGAGTTTTTTTCTTTTTTTTTCCAGGGGAGGGGAGGGCAATGGCTTTTTTATTTCATCATGACCTGGGAATGACAAATTTTTCTTGGCCTAGGGGCAGAACCTTCTTGGAACGGCTGCAGAATAGTTTCTCTATGGAATTTCAGTATCTGTAATTTATTATAATGTCTGTCTTCCCCTTTAGACTGTAAGCTCTGTGTGGGTAAGGATCGTATTTACCAACTCTGTCGCACTCTTCCAAGCACTTAGAACACAGTAAGCACTCAAATACCATTGACTCTATTCTTACCTAGGTAAATGTGGAAAGATATCTTTGCGTAACTAAATCAAACTTCCAAAGTCGTCTAAAATAATCTTCCAATCCTTTCAAAGTGGAGAAGATAAAAATTTGACTTTTCAGCCTCCCTTTGTATGTAGTGTTTATATACAATACTTCTAAATGCTCCGGTACAGTTTCCTGAGTTTGCAAGTTCAAGCATCCATTTCCGGTGCACAGAAGGCACAGGTGAATTGAAAAATGGGTAAAATTTAGGTACTAACTTTCAAAATGGCACAGTTGAAAAGACATGATAAATTGAAAACAGTTCACACATTTTTCAGATGTTGGTGATTAGCTCCAGATTTCTTTAGGAAAGGTTGGCATAAAGACATGGATCTGCCTATCACCTGTCTTTTTGAACCATAATTTTCCAGAATGAGCAAGTTAAGAGCATATAAGCAGCAGCTTTCTGAGCCTTTGCAGTCTATTGTGTCAATAATCTGCATATTTAAGAGTCCCTACATACTCGTTGAGACGATAGATAGAGCCGGTACAGTCTATTGGGTCAAAAATCTGCTTTTAAATCGTCTACGTACACAGTCTGTTGGGTAAATAACGGCACTTTTAAAAAGTCCCTAAATATGTAATAACATGATAAATCACAAAAGCTCCTGAAGAAGCAGCTATGCTACCAATGATCAGGAAAATAATGTGCATTTTAACAAGCCACTTACAAATGATCCCATTGCTCCCAACCATGTGACTATGGTTTTTCTTTGTCTATTCCTTCCTATTCAGTGGAAAAAAGCTCAAAGGAAATCAGCACGAGCATATGCATAAAAAAGCACCCCCAAAACTGTCTTAAAAGGAATTCTATCTGATAAGCATCCATGCAAACCCAGGGGATAAGGGCGCTATCTTTCAGAGAAGGATGGTAACAGTGTCTTTGTAAAGGATGAGCTTCTCTGGGAGATGGAGTCTGAAAAAATAAGGCCAAAACAGCCAAGAGAGGGAGAGGGAGTCCAAAAAAGAAGTGGGGGAGAGGAGGGGGGAAATGAATGTGAGTAAAGGGAAAAACACAGAAAGTCGTAGGGGCAACAAATATATATCTACAAGTCCCTGAAAACTTCATAGAGTACTGATAGCAATAATTCATAATTTTGTGACAGTTCTGCTTTATGCAGGCCTCCTGGTCAATTTAGTAAGGATGGAAAAGTCTATTTGTGCTCAGAGTTTTAACCATTTTCCCTGGATGGTCTGCGGTTCTAGGCAGAGGTTAGTTTGTGCTGGGGCTTATCAAGGATCTTTTTTTAATGGTATTTATTAAATGTGCCAGGCCCTATACTAAGACCTGGGGTGGATACAAGCAAATCAGGTTGGACACAGTCCCTGTCCCACATGGGGCTCACAGTCTAAATCCCTGTTTTACATATGAGGTAACTGAGGCACAGAGAAGTTAAGTGACTTGTCCAAGGCCACGCAGCAGTCATGCGGCAGAGCAGGGATTAGAACCCATGACCTTCTGGCTCCCAGGCCTGTGCTCTATCCACTAAGCCATGCTGAACTTTCTGGAGAAGTTCAGAGCCCTACGGCTCGTGGGTGAAGCCATGAAGCCCTTACTAAGCAGCCCAATATTTTCTGTAAGACTAATTACTACTATTTATTTTGTCAATGATGTGATTTTAGCTTTACTTCTATTTATTCTGATGACTTGACACCTGACCACATGTTTTGTTTTGTTGTCTGTCTCCCCCTTCTAGACTGTGAGCCCGTTGTTGGGTAGGGACCGTCTCTAAATTTTGCCAACTTGTACTTCCCAAGCGCTCAGTACAGTGCTCTGCACACAGTAAGCTCTCAATAAATACGACTGAATGAGTGAATGAATAATAGCAATAATAATTATGCTACTGGTTAAGGATTTATGTGTGCCAAACGGGGAAGATACAAGATAATCAGGGTGGACAAAGTCCCTGTCCCATTTGGGGCTCATAGTGCAACTAGGAGGGAGAACACATATTTAATCCCCATTTTACAGATGAGGAAATTGAGGCACAGCGAAGTTAAATGATTTACCTGAGATCACAGAGCAGGTCAATGGCAGAACTGGGTTTAGAACCCAGATCCTTTGGCTTCCCCACTAGGTCATGCTGCATCTCTAGCAATCCTTTCCTGTCTTCTCCTTGAGAAGCTGCATGGCTAAGTGGCAAGAGCCCCGCTTGCGAGTCAGGGGTTGTGGGTTCTAATCCCGGCTCCGCCACATACCAGCTGTGTGACTTGGGGCAAATCACTTCACTTCTCTGGGCCTCAGTTACCTCATCTGTAAAATAGGGATTAAAAGTGTGAGCCCCACCTAGGACGACCTGATTACCTTGTATCAACCACAGCGCTTAGAACAGTGCTCGGCACATAGTAAGCGCTTAACAAATACCATCATTACTATGATTATTCTCCTCCCCACGTGGGCTATGATTAAACTAGCAACACTGAATAGCTCTCGGAGGAAGCTCTACCCAGAGTTTGTGTCAGATTTTCAAAGGTGTATAAGAGACCCCTGAGCAGGTAAACAAATGAACTGCTGAACTGGGGAAGCAATTTAATTTGGAAATGAATGATGCAGATGCTGATCAGTTAATTGCATCTCATTTGAAGGAATTGTTGTCCAATGAGGACCTCATCAAATTTTGATGACTCCAGCAACACGTTCAAAATAAAGTCGGGGTGTCCTCCACCCGTGAATATTTGGAGATTAAGAAGTTTTGCCTCAATTTGCAAGAAAAGGATGAAGTTTTTAAACAATTGAAAAATAATATCCTGACTGAGAAAGGAATCCAAAGGTGTGCCCTGTAGTTCCGAAAGAGTTAGGCTACTACGAGATACTTTATAAAGAATGAATGAAGCTTGCTGTTTATTTTAATTTCGACTACTACCATAACAATATATGGTAATACAAATGATACTAGTTATTAAGCACTTACTATGAATTAATTAATTCATTCAATCGTATTTATTGAACGCTTACTGTGTGCAGAGCACTCTATTAAGTGCTTGGGAAGTATAAATCGGCAACGTAGAGACGGTCCCTACCCAACAACGGGCTCACAGTCATTCAATAGTACTTATTGAGCGCTTACTGTGTACAGAGCACTGTACTAAGTGCTTGGCACTCTACCAAGCGCTTTATAATTATAATATTTGTTAAGTGCTTACTGTGTGCCAAGCTCTGCTCTAAGCACTGGGGTAGATACAAGGTCATCAAGTTGTTCCACGCGGGGCTCACAGTCTTTCCACTAAGCCTCGCTTCTTCACGGTCAACCAAGCGTTGGGTTATACACTGGTGTAGATACAATCAATCGTATTTATTGAGCACTTACTGTGTGCACAGCACTGTACTAAGCGCTTGGGAAGTACAAGTTGGCAACATATAGAGACAGTCCCTACCCAACAGTGGGCTCACAGTCTAAAAGAAAATACAAGAAAATCAAATCAGTTATAATCTATCTCACATAGTGCTCACAATCTATGACAGACTACCATTCTTCCCCAACTTCAAAGCCATATTAAAATCCCATCTCCTCCAAAAGGACTTCCCGACTAAGCCTTCACTTCCCCTACTTCCTCTGCATCACCTATGAACTTCGATCTGTACTCTTTAAGCACAACCTCTGACTCATGGCACTTATATCCGTACCCATGATTGATTTTAATGTCTGTCTCCCTTTCTTAGCTCATTGTGGGCAGGTTATATGTCTACCAACTCTGTTGTACTGTACTTCCTCAAGCACATTTTCAAGGAACATAATCCTAATGTATTGTACAGCACCTGTATTCTGCAATATTCACATTTAGTCCATTTATAGACTGCTTGAATTCTTCAAGTCTTAATTATGGAAATTTCCATCCTGGTTCTGCTACTCCACTGCCTTGGCTATTTTCCTTCTGGATATCAATTGATCATACTTACTGTGCGCAGAGCACTGTACTAAGCGCTTGGGCGAGAACATCACAACAATATAACAGACACATTCCCTGCCCACAACGAGCTTACAGTCTAGAGGGCTATAGGCATAAATGCTGCAATACCACATGCCTCAAGATTTCCTTAAGCAAGAGAACCTTAATCCTAAACAACTGTTCAAGTTAGACTGCTTGGATGAAGCCATTATGGATTAAGATGATTTTACACCTTTCATAATCATGTTTCTGATTTCCAAACCTGCATCTGCATAGCTTGATAACACAGACTCCTGACAAATGTTTAGAGAGTCCTGCACACAATTAAAAATAAAATTTCTATGGCTTAGGTCCTCTATTTCTTCTAATCATTGTAGTGAGTCATCACGTGCTTAACCACCTAAAGTGCAAAATGACGAATTATATAGCACTAGGAGATTTTGTAGAATTGTCCATAGGGAGTTCAATGATGATGCTATTCCTGTGTGTTAGTGTGGTTGAAAAGACTGATGCGTGACTGACAATACCTTTAACATCATGTGCATATAAAGATTGTCCTTTGCTGCACCATTGCATCTGCTACTCTCAGTGCCTGGGATCATTTTTGCTTTGCTTCCTGGTGTCACAATCTTCAGCATTTCTGCTCTAAACCACCCCATTTCTGACTGCCAGTCTGGTCTGTGCAGTGCTGCTGAACGAAGCATCTACAATGCATTATCTGAGGATTTACTTATTTTATTTTAACAATATTTTTCTCTCCTTCTTGTTTGTATTCTCACCACTCCGTGTCATCGTACGACAGCTATTTGGGTATTGTGTTATAGTCTGTTCTCCTCACCTGTCTTGAGCCAGGAAGGTTTAAGGTTTGAGGGGCTGAGTACTGCTTCCATACTAGGGGACTATGTGCATCGTGGAACTGTCTTATGAACTTGTTCAGCCATTTGATGCTAAGGATGGTACATTCGTGGCACGGACAGAACTTCTTCAAAAGCTGGTTGCAACATCTATGGTAAATTCAAGTCTCACAGATACAGATAAGGCTGGACATGAGAACTGCTCTATGGACTTTTGGTTTAAAGCCTGATGACGCACGAGGGATATGCCTTGTTAATCTCTCAGTGACTGTGCCGGCCTTCTTGATTTGGTTTCCTATGTTTTCTAGTCTTGCAAAACTGGACCATGGGCTGCCTAGGAAGCAGAATTCAGTGCAAACACTCAACTATTTACTACTGATGGAATAAGTTGATTGCAACTAGTTAATTTGCCAGATCCACTGTTAACCCATGGTGCTTTGCTGATACTAAAACGTGGCTGAGACCAATAGGCTGTCCAAATGCTGGAGCATAAGAATGGATGTTTGGTGCATAGAATTCTAAATCAATCTATGATATTTATTAATTACTCCATACAGAGCACCTTACTGAGCAATCGGTAAAGTAAAATTTAATAGAGTTGGTGGACATGATCCCTGACCAAAAGGAGCTTACACTCTTCATGGGAAGACATTAAAATAGATTACGGATAGGGGAAATAGTAAAAATATATGAATATTTGCATGAGTATTTTGCGCCTGGGGTATCAAGCTGCTTGAAAAGAACACAGCCAAGTGCATAGTCAATGCAGAGGAGATGGTGGATAAAGGAAATAATGGGTTTAGTCTGGGAAGGTCTCTTGGAGGAGATGTGATTTTTATAATAATGGTATTTATTATGCGCTTACTATGTGCAAAGCACTGTTCTAAGTGCTGGAATAATATTTGTTAAGCACTTACTATGTGCCACACACTGTTCTAAGCACTGGGATAGATACGAGGTTACCAGGTTGTCCCACAGGGGGGCTCACAGATGTCATCCCCATTTTCCAGATGAGGTAACTGAGGCCCAGAGAAGTAACTTGCCCAAAGTCACACAAGCTGACAAGTGGTGGTAGACTGTGAGCCCACTGTTGGGTAGGGACCGTCTCTATATGTTGCCAACTTGTACTTCCCAAGCGCTTAGTACAGTGCTCTGCACACAGTAAGCGCTCAATAAATACGATTGAATGAATGGTAGCCACCAAGCTAACTCTCTTCCTCCCTTCAAAGCCCTACTTAGAGCTCACCTCCTCTGGGAGGCCTTCCCAGACTGAGCCCCCTCCTTCCTCTCCCCCTCCTCCTCATCCCCCCACCTTACCTCCTTCCCCTCCCCACAGCACCTGTATATATGTATATATGAATATGTCTGTACATATTTATTACTCTATTTATTTATTTATTTTACTTGTACATATTTACTTTATTTTATTTTGTTAATATGTTTTGTTTTGTTGTCTGTCTCCCCCTTCTAGACTGTGAGCCCGCTGTTGGGTAGGGACCGTCTCTATATGTTGCCAACTTGTACTCCCAAGCGCTTAGTACAGTGCTCTGCACACAGTCAGTGCTCAATAAATACGACAATGAATGAATGAATGGAGGTGGGATTAGAACCCGTGACCTCTGGCTCCCAAGCCCGGGCTCTTTCCACTAAGCCATGCATTTTTAGAAGGATTTTGAAGGTGGGGAGGGTGGTGGACTGTTGGATATGAAGGTAGAGGGAGTTCCAGGCTTGAGGGAGAATTTGGGGCAAGGGGTCAGTGGTGGAATAGATGAGATCGAGGTACAGAGAGTAGGTTGGTGTTAGAGGAGCGGAGTGTGGGGTTTAGTTGTGATAGAATTAAAGCAGGTGGGATGACCTGCAGATGGGCGAGCACTATAAAGCAGATGGATGAGGTAGGCCAGCAATGCTCCACAGTTCATGCCCAAGATTGGAGGAAGTGTATCATGGAGGTGATTCCATGGCTGTGGACTGGTGGTACGAGATGGAGAGAGGGACAGGGGAATGAGGGAATTGAGTTCAATTGAAAGGGCAGTGTTGAAGGTTGGATTTGTAATGTTGAGAGAAGGTAGGTTGGGGACGGAGACCAGATGGGGCACGATGACTTTAGAAAATTAGATGGTTTCAAAAGATCAAAGATCTCAATAGGGGAACACGTCTGAGTTGCGGGGAGAGGGCATATGGGAAAGAGTGCGGATCAGGAGGTTGGGATCAGAGAGTGGAATTTCCGAATTGGTGAGATTAGAGATTGTACAAGGATTACAAGGAGATTGTACAAGGAGTAGAGGTGATTACCTGTATATATGTATATATGTTTGTACATATTTTTTTTACTCTATTTATTTATTTATTTAATTTATTTGTACATATCTATTCTATTTATTTTATTTTGTTAGTATGTTTGGTTTTGTTCTCTGTCTCCCCCTTTTAGACTGTGAGCCCACTGTTGGGTAGGGACTGTCTCTATATGTTGCCAATTTGTACTTCCCAAGCGCTTAGTACAGTGCTCTGCACATAGTAAGTGCTCAATAAATACGATTGATGATGATGATGATG
Organism: Tachyglossus aculeatus; assembly: GCF_015852505.1. Classification (NCBI taxonomy): domain Eukaryota; kingdom Metazoa; phylum Chordata; class Mammalia; order Monotremata; family Tachyglossidae; genus Tachyglossus; species Tachyglossus aculeatus. Next base: position 12,087,569 of record NC_052073.1, on the reverse strand, counting down.
ATTAGATTAAACGTGTGGCTAAATTGGTGACTGGGTGAGGTGGGGTGGAGCAGGAGGTCAGTAGAGTTGATGTACTACCCTTTCAATTACAATGCGCCAATCAGGCAGACATGCAGATAATTCAAGTGAAATGGGTATTCAAGAAATTAGTTAATCGGTTCCTAGTTTACAAGTCACTTTTCTGCAAATTATTTTTCAAGAGGGAATGGATAAACCCCCTAGAAAGGAAAGCATCAATCATCCTTTCAGAAATTCCAAAACCAACGTTCTCCTTTGCTTTTGTAATAAGAATGGTATACTTTCTACTATGTATTAATTTCATTTTAGCCAAGCAAATTAAGACGAAATCACTTTCTCCTAAAATGGGCTTCTTCAACTCAAGACACTGACCACAGAAAGCAAATACTGTTACCAGTGCCCAGTAAACATTTCTCTTAACTTGAGAAAACAAACCACATTGAAGGACCAGATTTTCAGCATTTGAAAGGTACAATAGATAAGTATTTTTAAAACCATTTTTACTTTTAATCTCCATGCCTCCTCTCAGAAACTTGAAAATAATATTTTTTCTCTATTGATTTTGTTCTTTTTCATTTAGCAAACATTGATTTTTTTTTTCTTCCTTAAAGAGAGATGGTTAGCATACAGGTGCTCCCCTCTGGCTCTGCAGCTCCATAGTACAATCTACTGTTTGGTTCCTACATAAACAACAACTAGTCGATTTTTTCCCCCCCTAAAATGAAAGTAGAGGATTTTAAAGCCAGAACAGAAGAGCTATTTTTCATCAGACTGCACCGCAACACACTGTGGGGGTGACAACTAAATGATATTTTAAAACTTTTTTTAGCAATTTTTCTAATAGTAGAGACAAAACTCAGCTGATATAATTTTTTGCTGAAGATCTGGACACTTGGGTCACTACTCCAAGTTTAGACTCCTTCAATGCATCAATTGAGAAGCAATAGAGAAGAAGCGTGGCTCAGTGGAAAGAGCCCGGGCTTGGGAGTCAGAGGTCATGGGTTCGAATCCCGGTTCTGCCACATCTGCTGTGTGACCTTGGGCAAGTCACGTAACTTTTCTGAACCTCAGTTCCCTCATCTGTAAAATGGGGATTAAGACTGTGAGCCCTATGTGGGACAACCTGATCACCTTGTATCCCCCGCAGCGCTTAGAACAGTGCTTTGCACATAGTAAGTGCTTAACAAATGCCATTATTATTATTACTATTATTATCAATGGTATTAAGCACATACTGTGTAAAAAGCAGTGTACTGAGCATTTGGGAGAGTACAATACAGTAAGTAGACATGATCTCTGCTCTCAAGAAGCATGAAATTTAACGGGATTGTAAGTGACTGTGGGATTGAATGGGGAGGAAGGAGAGGGTGGGCATGTTGCCTTAAGTTTCCTGGCATTCCTGAATCCCGTGGGAACTAAACCGAGCATAAACTCCAGCCTCTACTTGACAGTTCAAGTATCCAAAGAGAGAAAGATTAGCTTGGGGAAAGGGTGAGACAGACTGGTCAGTTTATCTGCAACAGTCCTAATTTGGAGATGTTTTTATATTTTCTTTGAAACTGCTCAGCTATAAAAATGGGGGCTTGCCTCATCTAAAAAGAGGGTTGTCAGCTTAGACAATCAATCAATAGCATTTACTGAATTCTGTTGGGTAGGGACCGTCTCTATATGTTGCCAACTTGTACTTCCCAAGCGCTTAGTACAGTGCTCTGCACACAGCAAGTGCTCAATAAATACGATTGAATGAATGAATGAATGAAAGTCTCTCCCTCTAGACTGCAAACTTGTTGTGGGCAGGAAAATGTGTCTGTTATATTGTTGTGTTGTTTTCTCCCAAGGACTTAGCATAGTGCTCTGCACACACTGAGTGCTCAATAAATATGACTGACTGGACTACTAAGCCTCTGGAAGAGAACAATAGAAGTTGAAGACCCTGACCACCTACGGTGTGCAGAGCACAATATTAAGCACTTGGGAAACTACAGTAGAACTAGTAGAAATGATCTCTCCCTTCAAGGATCTTACCACAACTTCAGTGTGGGGAGGGGAAAGAGACACTAAAATAAGTTACAAATAGGAGGAAATTAAATTGACTATAAAGATATGTTCATAAGAGCGGGGTACTGTATTTTACTCTACCAAGTGCTTAGTTCAGTGCCTTGAGAAAATGTGTTCAATAAATACCTCAGTTTACCTTGATCTCATCTATCTTGCCACCAATCCCTCACCCCCACTCTCCCTCTCCATGACAGAGCATCACTTTCCCCAACTTCAGAGCCTTATTAAAATCACATCTACCCCAAACGACCTTCTCCACTAGGCCCTCATTTCCCCTAACCCTTCTGCATCACCCTTGCAATCTGTTTTCTTTATTCACGCCACCCTCAACCCCACAGTGCTCACAAACATATCCAAAATGTATTTTAATGTCTGTCTCCCCATCTAGACTGTAAGCTCCTTGTGGGCGGGGAACACGTCTACCAATTCAGTTCTATGGTACTCTCCCAAGTATTCAGTACACTGCTCTGCACCCGGTAAGTGCTCAATAAGTATGACTGTTTGACTGAATGGAGGGAGATGAGTAGAATGAGATTTGTGCCAAAAGTTGGTGGTAATTTGGAAAAGCTTTCTAGAGAGGTGGCTTGCTGGAAGGAAGATGGGAGACCAGTCTTGATGAATTGGTCAGGATCCAAAAATAAGGAAACATTTCCTAGATGTTCACATGCTAAAAGGGAGTTGAATCAGTGGATATGTAGCCATTGAAATGTCATCTCTGATGCCTGTTTGAGGCTCCCTTCCTCAGTTTTAAATGTACGAATGACTGTTACGAAATCCTTAAATTCTTTGTTTAAACAATTGCCCCAAGAGACATAGGTGAAAGGCATTTACCATCTGCTGTCACAGAGTGGGGATAAGATAATATAAATCCTTGCTGACCCAACTCTGGTATCATTCAGTATGATGTACTACGCTTCATACTTCACATGTATCACAACCAAACTCAATTCCGTTTGGGGTCAACACCTCCTTTCATATATAGGAAGACTTTTCTTTTCAGTACAGTAATGCACTCTTCTCAAAGTTGGCTATGATTGAGAAACAACATAGCCTGGGGGTAAAGAGCATGGGCCTGGGAATCAGAGACCTGGGTTCTAATTTCGGTTCCACCGGGTGACATGGGCAGGGCACGCAACTTCTCTGCTTGTCAGTTCCCTCATCTGTAAAATGAGGATTCAATATCAATCCTTCCTCCCTCTTAGTGAACCCCATGTGGGTCAGAGACTGTGTCTGACCTGATTATCTGACCTGATTGGGAAGCAGCGTGGCTCAGTGGAAAGAGCCCAGGCTTTGGAGTCAGAGGTCACGGGTTCAAATCCCGGCTCCGCCAATTGTCGGCTGTGTGACTTTGGGCAAATCACTTAACTTCTCTGTGCCTCAGTTACCTCATCTGTAAAATGGGGATGAAGACTGTGAGCCCCCCCCCCGTGGGACAACCTGATCACCTTTTTACCTCCCCAGTGCTTAGAACAGTGCTTTGCACATAGTAAGCACTTAATAAATGCCATTATTATTATCCTGTGTCTACTCCCATGCCTAGTATAGTGACTGGCATACACTAAGTGCTTAAATGGTCTTCTTATTATCATTATGCAGATTTACGGAGAATATTGGACTATTAAGTAGAGGTCTCATGGTTCTACCTACCAGCTCTAGTGTTCTGGGGGGCTGCACAGCTGAATCTCGAAAAGCTTGGCATATAATAAGTTCTTATATACCACAATTCTTTCTATCAGTATTGGCAGGGCAAATTTTCAAAATGGAGCCTTCAAATCCAGAGAATTCTCAAAGACCTAACCTACAGTATTTCCTAGGAATCATCTTTTTTTCTTGATCCACCAAAAATGACTACACCTTCCAATCTCACCCATGAAGATTCTGAGGAATCTTTAGTTCACACACAGTTGTCCTCTGACTACTGATTAGAGGTACTGTAATTTTAAGCGGTGTTTTTTATTTTCAAAGACATATCCATCAATCAATCATATTTATTGAGCACTCACTGCATGGACAGCACTGTACTAAGCATTTGGAAGAATACAACAGAATTGGGAGACACATCCCCTGCCCACAAGGAGCTTACAGTCAAGAGACCGCATAGGTGATATGCCCTGGACATAACATATTCAAATCTATCAGCAGTATTTATTGAGCACCTACTCTGGACAAACAGCACTGTACTAAGCCTTTGGGAGAGTGCACCAGGTATTAGACATGATTCCTGACTTCAAGAAACTTAAGATGTAGTAGTACCAGAGGGATAGCATTTTGTCAGAATCTTCACAGCAGAAAAACCATTACAGTTCTTCTAATTTGGAAAAAAGATACTCATTGTCCTTCTATAGATTTTGAGAAAATGATTAATGTGATAGATTTCCAGATGTGAACAGAGTTAACTGTTAAATTTGAAATCGAGTTTTACTTGCTGTAGCTTTAATTAAAACTCCACTAATCTTATTTTCTTAAATGATAGAAGATACTAATCAGAATCATAACCCCCACCTCCTTTACATTTGGAATGCCAATGAACCCAACCAGTGCTCTGTTAACATTTAGGTTCATTTGATACAAACTTTGTTTTTGCAAAATACCACATGGTAAAGCTTTGAAACTTCAGTATGTAAAAAAAAAAAAAAAATCATAGCCTGTACAGCCTTTGAAGTCACTACTGATATAGCTCTGAACAGATCCATTCAAGTTCAACTAACATCAGACAAATGTTTAGTGTATCAGAGGAAGCCACAAAAGCAAGGATTTCATCAATATTTCACAACAGCCTCAGGGAAACTGTAGATTGCAATGCTGTAGGGCAGCTAATGGAATTACACACAAGGGTTTTGTACATTTAAAATAAGCTGCTACTAAAAAAAATTACCCTTCAGTTTGATAGAAACTGTATAAAACTGCAGATGGGAAGCAATTAAATAGCTACCAACATTTATCCATGTCAGCCTGATAGGTCATTTAATAACAGGTATTACTTTTTTTTTCCTGGTAAGGCAATAATAAAGATTAACACTTATGAAAAGAAGCATAAAATATAGCACAACCAAATGAATAATTAAATACATTTTTGAAGAATTTGTTTGCTATTGTACACCCATGAAGTCTTCACTCCCGCGACAAAATATGTTTATGTAAAATATAATTATCAACCGACAGTGGCTGCATGTGATGCCCATGGACCGTTTGTTTTGATCTTAAAAAATAACTTTGAAGTATTTCCATGGAATGTGCGGGTTACCCAGTATCTCATACATATATTATTATCCAGTGAGGCTCATGCTGAATTACTGCCTCTCGATGCTAGTAGATCTAGCAGAGGTAAACCTAGAGTTTGCAAAATTATATTCAATAAGCCACTGTAAAATCAGCATTTTCTCCATAAAGTTCTGCACATGGAAGTAAACTGTATTTTCCAAAATGATACTCCCACTATCACTTTCATTATTTTTTCTCACTTCCTAAGGTCCAAAATTTAAACCCTGACTTTTCCACATCTTTAAATTTCATACATGGAGGTCGGCTGCGGTACAATCCGGAGTTTGCAATTAGGTAAGTCTCTGTGTTCTTCAGACTACGGCCATGCTGTAGGCCTAAGTTTCCAAACTAAAAATCCTTGTTCATTTGAACACCATATTACATGGTTCTTATTTACTCTTTTAAAACCTAGGGACTAAAAGAGCGAATAGGCAAGGATAGCATGGGAAATAACTGCTTTAGTCAGAAAGGACAGATGAGCTATTTTCCAATTTTCTTTTCTTCCACTGGAAACCGAACAGAACCGTATTTCAGAATGGCAATACAGAGCCTGCTGAATTTCCTTCTGAATTACAATTCAGTTCATAAAATCCCCTGAGTGGGCCACATTTTCCAAGGATCTCTTCCACCTGCTTCATCAGTCTTCACTGGTAACCATACCCACTGTAGCCCATGTAGGATGCTAACTACTCAGTATGTGACATTTCTATCCACTACTTGGGAGAATGAAAGGGAGGAAGCTTGGAGAGTAGAGAAGTCCATTTTCTAATTATTCAATCAATCTATGGTATTTATTGAGTGCTTATTATGGACAGAGCACTGTATTAGGGATTTGGGAAAGTGTGATGGAGTTGGTAGACACAATCCCCGCTCCTGATGAGTTTGCAATCCAAAGGGAGAAAACTAAGGTTTCCAGCATTTGGACAGGCCTGGAATAGCTACCCAAGCTTCATTCTTGGATAATAATAATAATGGTAATTGTTAAGTGCTTACTATGTGCAGGCACTGTACTAAGCACTGGGGTTGGAGAGAAGCAAATCAGGATGGACATAGTCCCTGTCCCACGTGGGGCTCAGGGTCTCAAGCCCCATTTTACAGAGAAGTGAAGTGACTTGCCCAAGGTCACACAGCAGACAAGTGCCAGAGTCAGGATTAGAACCCATGACCTCACTCCCAGGTCTGTGCTCTATCCACTGCACCACGCTGCTTCTCTTACCTACCTGCCTTTCCAATTGAAACCCAGCTGTCAATCTCCAAACTCCAAGATTTTCAATTCCACCCCAGAAATCAACATTCGGGGATATAGTGGCCAAGATTTTTCAATAGAAATCCATAGATGAATCCAAATCTATTTAGTATTTTACAATACATATTCTTAGAAGAATCCTAGAAGACCCCTTTTGTACTCTATTTTATTTGTACATATTTATTTTATTTTGTTAATATGTTTTGTTTTGTTCTCTGTCTCCCCCTTCTAGACTGTGAGCCCACTTTTGGGTAGGGACCGTCTCTATATGTTGACAACTTGTACTTCCCAAGCACTTGTACAGTGCTCTGCACACAATAAGCACTCAATAAATACGATTGAATGAATGAATGAATGACTAAAGGGCCAGGGCTACGTGTTGTCCCTCATAAGATCTGCCTCAATAAATTGCTACCAATTATATTCATACATTTTCACTGATTAACAGTACTATCGCTTGATCTAGTCAGTCAGTGCCATCCATCAGTTACAAGGAGTGCAACTGAAAAGTAAAATAGCCAGTGAGAGGCAATATCTTTTTATTTTTAAGGGACCACTTCTAAGCACCCCATAGAGAAATACAAAAAGAATCCTAGTATTAGTAGTGGACACCATGAGACTTATATTCCAAATATGAATATACCACCCTAGTCTGGATTTGGGGGAAGGATGGAGAGAACTTTAACCACAGCACCCTCATACTTACAAAAAGGGGTGAGGGAAAACGATCCAAATGAATTTACAGATCTTTGGTAATAAATATTACGGCCAACAAATGCTGACTTTTTGACCATTAGATATCTGTGCGCTTACAGGCATCTAGTCATCAAAGCACTAAGCCAGCATGAAGGTCACTACCCTGACCAGACTCTTATTTCGGCGAACTTCCCAGATCTGTAAGCAATAAGCAGTTGCAAGAGATTGATATGATACTTTGTGAGTAATTTGGATGAACTATAACACTAACCCAGTAAAGTATTATAATTTTAAATGTGTCCAGAAAATAATTGAAATTCTGGTTTAGCTTCATCATAATGCAAACTGCCGGGTATATTTAACAGCTGACTAGTTTAGCATGAATATTGCTTTACAAATGGGGTCATATTGTTTTTAAGAAACAATATTGCTATCAAATGCATTTAGGAGAAAAAGCACAAGATTATGAGTACACTTTTAACCTTTCTGTCTCTTTCTATCTCTGTTTACTATGGTGATTTAGGTACTCTGTGTTTTTGAAAGCAAACAGAGAAGGTGCTGGCATTTCAAAGAGTCCTGGGTAATGAACAATTGGCAGTCAGATTCCTTTTTATTATTACTCTGCCACAAAAATCTCTGTTTTACATCACTCCATCTTGCAGGACTGGCCAGAGATGAGAAAGGTCAAAACCTTCTCTAACATACAGTATATGTACATGCAGTGTCACCATTTTCAGCCACATTCAACGGCTGAATTCCTTCCTTTCCTTCGAAGAAGAGGACAGCTCATAATTGTCATTTTTACATTTATGATATCTTGCGTTAAGTGTGAGGAGAACTTGTTGAGGTCTTGCTTGTGTATGTGAATCTTGGCATCTGACTTCCACTTTGTATTGGTCCATATAATAATAATTTTGGCCCTTGTTAGCCACATACTATGTGTCAAATCCTTACTAAGATAACCAGGTTGGACACAGTCCCTGTCCCACATAAAACTCACAGGTTAAGTGGGAGGGAGGACAGGTATTTAGCCCCATTTTACTGGTGACAAAAGTGAGACATGGAGAAGTTAAGTGATTTTCCCACGTCATACAGCAGAAAAGCGGCATAGCTGGGATTAGAACCCAGTTCCTGGTATTCCCAGGCCCATGCTCTTTTCCCTAGGCTACACTGCTTTCCCAAACTCATGATGTAGTTCTAAAGGTCACTTCAGTGAACAGTGAGGTTTCCCCGGCTAGGGAAGTCCCTAGAGATAGGATTCTGTGGAACAGGGATTCCCAAAAGGTTGAATCAGAAGAGGGGAATTGCTACGAATGAAAGACAGTGTGCTGTGAAACTAGGCTTAGGTTAAATAAAATCGCCAAACCACCCAACAAACTTTCACATCAAATCACTAGGTGGTTTATCTTTTTCTTGGTTTAGCAGACCTGCCACCACGTTGTCCATACTATTTCCCACCTAAAATGCGACAGTACTCATAAACATGCTCAATTCATTCAGCCAATCACAAAAACTCTTAAGTGTAATCAATCCTGGGACAAATGACATCAATGTCATTTGAGAAGCAGCGTGGCTCAGTGGAAAGAGCACGGGCTTTGGAGTCAGAGGTCATGGGTTCAAATCCCGGCTCCTCCAATTGTCAGCTGTGTGACTTTGGGCAGGTCACTTAACTTCTCTGGGCCTCAGTTACCTCATCTGTAAAATGGGGATTAAGACTGTGAGCGCCCCATGGGACAACCTGATCACCTTGTAACTTCCCCAGCACTTAGAACAGTGCCTTGCACATAGTAAGCACTTAATAAATGCCATTATATTATATTATATAATGTGCTGATCAATACCATACTAAGTGATACTAGTTGGCTCGGCTACAAATCTTACATAAAAATGAAGTATAAACTAATTAAAGTCCATTTTCAATTCTTGACATTAAAGGACAAAAAAGGGAAACTTCCTTTTTTGTCTGGGATGCTGACCTCCACAAATTTTATTTTCTGTTTCAGACAGTCTCTATATTTAAGGAACTGGAGAGAAGGACACGGTGATGGGTGAAGAAGGCCAACAGCTTTTACAGGATGTTCATGATGTTTGGAACAGGCTGTTTACTTGGCAGATCTGGGCCAAGGAAAGCAGACAAATATAAGCTCCAAAAGCGGAAAGCTTAAACTGAGGCGGCTAGTCTTCTGTTGGCGATTATGTTGCAAAAAACAGCAAATGTTTCTGCTGTTGATTCACTCGTGATCAATGTTGTGTTAAAACCGAATAGGAAGATAGCATGGTCTATGTAAACTCTGCAAACCTCTAGATGAACTAAGTTGACCTCCGATGCCTCTGTGAATGAATCAACTAAGCCAAGTCGGAGCATCCGATCAGCATAGGGAGCTGGCATAAAAGACTCTAGGATCACAGAGCAGCTGGTTTGGGGGAACAGAAAGGTGAAGACTTTGGCTTAAATTGGAGCTCACACCTACAATTTAACATCTTTTTTGATACCAAAACACCTTAAAATGGTGCGACCAGTTAACGGTTGCTGGTGTCTCAATACAGCACATATCCCTAATAATGGGGCTTTCCAGAATAAGCAATGTAGCCACAATTCAAATACTGTGATGGCAGCTAAATACAAAAAAATAATAACAAAGACACAAACAGATAAAAATAATTTGCTCTCGGGAAGCTACGCAAACCATTCCAGCTCCACTCAATGCCGGAACCTATGAATTGAATTCCAAATTGGATGAAAAGGGGTAGAGAGAGGCCGAGCGGGAGACACAGAGAGAGTGAGGTGCACAGAATGATAGCACACCTAAACAGTAACGTTCACTCTGTTCATCTTTAGACGATTCAGAACCAGAAGGAGGTAGACAAATTGTAGGGAGCTCAGAGACAAGCAACCAAAATGATTAAAGGAATAGGAGGATTGATTTATAAGGAAAGATTAAAGCAGCTAAACATGTCTGAGCTGTCTTGGCTAAGTGATAAATACCGGGACAACACATAAGAGGAATCTACACACATTGGAAAGGTGTAAACACCAACTAGAAAGGGGAATTAGCACAGTTTGAGGGGCTTTTCCCCGGGAACAATGGGGTAGGATTCAGAGTAGAATCTGCTCTCGTCTTTAAATGCCTCCCTATGACAGCAAATCCCAATTTGAAATACGTGGTGAGCTCAATGTATGCAGTCCTCAAACTCGCCTTAGGTGGCTTTAATGTGGAAACGGCCTATGTTTAGTCTGAACGCGGCAACGTAAGTGCATTTTAGCTAAAAACAATTCTGAAATCACCTTTTCTTAATGTCAAAAATGCTTTAGTGATTTATTAGGGCTTGGAACAATTTTCTGGGTCACGGTTTATGCCAATCACCTGATAATGGCCTTGTTGATACCTTACAGATACTGAAAAGGAATTCTGTACCTTCCAATTGGCCCATGAGCCTGCCTTATTATAAGCAGTTGGATAGGTATGTTAGAGGCTCTGTGTTGCCTCTCTCTCCATGTTGCTAGTTTGTTTGAACTCTGGGTTCATCCAGAGGGTCCTTCCGTGCCCCCCCATCCCACCCGGATGATGGAAAATCCCCAATGCTATCTGTCCATCAGGTTAATGGATTGACCTCATGATTCCTGGAGTGGACTTGGAGGGGGGACTAGGGCTTGGCCTTGCCCATTTTTCTAGTATGCACTGAATTATCTCCATGAATATTTATTTGGCATCAGAGCTTGGTTATAACCTGTTAAGATTTAGGTTGGAAACCGGGGTTTTTCACTTGGGAAAGCAAAATATTTTGAAAAATATGACTGTCCAGGGCAAACAGGTACGTTTGCATGTTGCAGGTATTTCTGATCTTGCATCGCATACCAGAACAGAAGGAAGGGGTCGAGTCTACCCTTCCCCAAAGTTCAATACCAGAGCCAAAATGAGACTGTGATCTTGGTGATGATATAGTTGTGATTACCCAGAGACAGCAATAAGGTTCAACTTTGACAAACATTTACAGGGAGCCAGGTGAGGAACTGGGAAGAGACTCAACTACTACTCATGATGGCTTAAGCCCAGGCCCAGTATATTTTCTCTCATTTGAAGTTTCTAGTTATAATACAGCTAAAACCAACAACCTCCCAGTTACAAATTAAACAGTCCAAAAGCCAGACTGATGCTCGATTCATCTATTACATTCAGATACTTTTTGGACTGAGTTGTTCAAGTGGAAGGAGCAGGAAAGAAGCAGGGAGGGGTGGAGTTGGAGAGCATGCTGCACTGTCAAGTCTCCCCAAATCTGAGTTTTTTCTTGGGGTGGCTTTTCAACCTCTCAGTTGGAGAAGCAAACTGGAAAGTGGCTGTCAGTAAGTGGGCAATTTCACAGGGGGGAACAGGACATGTTAAGTCTGGACCTGCTAGAAAGTCCGGGATTGCATTTGAAAAGAGCTTCCTCTCCTCCACTCTCAGATGTCACATTGCCTATAAACCCTCCTGAGACCAAAATTCTCTTTATGCAGTTTGCATCCACTGGTAATTAAGTATCATTTGGATGCGATCACAAGACTCTAGAGTGCGAATCTGGAGGTTCCTCACACTGGCAGAGTCTAGAAAAGTTCTGTAAGCCTGATTTTCTGTAAGATTTTAGAGTTCTATAATTCGGGAGCCATTTTTCTTTCGTATCAGATTTTTTAACATCCGTGATAGTAAAAAGACTCCAGGTAGGGAGTCCATGTTTAAGTTAATTTTAAGAGGTTATGATTTAAAAGGACAAGAAACAGACAGTCCAGAGCTGGCACTGTCCTTAGGTTTTTATGAAAACAGTTCCCAATTGGTTGGGGATAAAGTGTCAGTGTTAACTTTTAAAGGTCTTGTTTATATAAGGAGACAAAACTTGGGCAAGATTTAAACAGAGAGGTCAGGTATTTTGGGGTTTTTAAAAATAAAGGTATAAATATTTCACTGAAGGAAGGTTAAACTGAAAACTGTGAGGTCTTTCAGGTACTGTAATACAGTCTGGGGCCATTATTACTTTTTTTAAAAAAATGGTTTGTTTGTAGCTGATTTGGAGACATTCTAATCTGGTTATCAGGAACATATATCATTGTATTACTTCAACGTGGATGCCCAATTCTAAATAAAGTTCGAAGAAACAAATCTCTCATTATTGTTGTATAATAACAATCCCTCCTTCCTCTCCCCTTCCTCCCCCTCGCCCCCGCCTTACCTCCTTCCCCTCCCCACAGCATCAGTATAGATGTATATATGTTTGTACAGATTTATTACTCTATTTATTTTACTTGTACATATTTATTCTATTTATTTTATTTTCTTAATATGTTTTGTTTTGTTCTCTGCCTCCCCCTTCTAGACTGTGAGCCCGCTGTTGGGCAGGGACTGTCTCTATATGTTGCAAACGTGTACTTTCCAAGTGCTTAGTACAGTGCTCTGCACACAGTAAGCGCTCAATAAATACGATTGAATGAATGAATGAATGAACCTCACGTAGCTTGCAGTCTAAGGGGGAAGGAGACAGGGTGTTTAATCCCCATTTCACAATGGGCTAGAAATTAAAAATATGGAAGGAAAAGTAATGATAATAATAATGGTGGTATTTTTAAGCCCTTACTTTGTGCCAAGCAGTGTTCTAAGCACTGACAGAAACAACTTAAATAGATTGGATGAAGTCCCTGTCCCACATAATAATAATAATAATAATAATAATAATAATTGCATTTATTAAGTGCTTACTATGTGCAAAGCACTGTTCTAAGCACTGGAGAGGTTATAAGGTGATCAGGTTGTCCCACGGGGGGCTCACAGTCTTAATCCCTATTTTACAGATGAGGGAACTGAGGCACAGAGACGTTAAGTGACTTGCCCAAAGTCACACAGCTGACAATTGGCAGAGCCGGGATTTGAACCCATGACCTCTGACTCCAAAGCCCGGGCTCTTTCCACTGAGTCACGCTGCTTCCCACATGATATTCACTGTCTAAGGTGGGGGAGTTTTACAAATGAGAAAACTGAGGCACAGAGAAATGAAGAAATTTGCCCAAGGTCACAGAGCAGGCCAGGATTAGAATCCAGGTCTCCTGACTCCGTGGCCTGGGCTCTTTCCATTACATCACACTTTTATATAGTTTGTCTTTAACCTTTTGGATGAATATCCAGAAGGGGACTCCATTAGCCTTACGTCTATATGATCAAACGGTCCTACTCTGGGCACAAAACAGTGAACTTTGATTTGAAAAAGAATGGCCACCTTCTAGTGATTTCTCAACAATCAACCTAGTCACAAACAATATGGTTTATAAAGATCTTTGTGAATTTTCCAACCTCATTATAAGTGCAGGGAAGGCAGCACTTCCCCAGCTTTGTTTCCAATTTCTATCCCTTCCATGTCATTGCTTTCAGCATGCAATTGTCACTCGTTTGAATTTCAAACAGTACCATTCTGAAGTGGAGGAACCGTATGTTTACTAAGGCATCATTATACGTCTGAATGGCATCACATATCCCAAGGAAGAGACCATGTCAAGTAGAGATCAACAGCTTGGGAGGACAATTTATCAGGCTGATGCAAGTGCAGGAGAAAAGTAAGAAATCACACCTCCCTACCCCCCACCCACCCAAAAAAAGCACGAATAGAAAAGAAAATATAAAGGTAATAAACAATAGAACACACATCTAAAGGAGCAATACAAAGAAGAAAATTCACCGAGGAGGATTTCTTGAACCATGAGCCTTATCTAGGAGAGTTGGTTAGTAACCCAACCAATCGTTGGCCGACTTGTACTTCCCAAGCGCTTAATACAGTGCTCTGCACACAGTAAGTGCTCAATAAATACGATTGAATGAATGAATGAATCGTCATTTGCCAATGGATCTGGCCTTAAGAAGACTAAACTATTTAGGAGTTGAGACAGGGACTCTCTAACATCGATTTGAATTATGACATTTCTGGACTTAATGCACAAAAAATGCACATGGCAAGTAGGAAGACAAAACATCATGACAAATGCTTACAGAGATGAGAAGGAAAATATTAAGGCACAACAATCCAGCTATTTATTTAGTGGATATACAAGGCCTAGTTTTCCAAGGATACAATTATCGCTTAAAACTTACCTAATTATTGAACCAACTGAAATGGAGGGAACTCCCCATCTACTGAGATAACTTTATATAAGAGAAATAAATCTGGAGCAAAGAGGGACTGAGTTTCAGACAAAATGGAGTGCAAGTGAAACAAATATTTTTCTCCTTTGTTCACAAAATGTTATATTGATAGCACGGACACTTCCAAGTTTTAAAGGGCATCCACAGGTCAAAACCTTATAGGGAACCATATGAAAAGAAACAGAAAATACTTTAAAAGTCATGTAGTCTCCAAATCTGCCAATATCCCTCCCACCTAAATTAAATTATACATCATTTTCTCAGTGATGGGGAGAAGTTAGCCTGATGAAGAAGCAGTGTCACCTAGTGGAAAAAGCACAGGCCACAGAGTCAGTGCCCCCGGGTTCTAATCCTGGTTCTATCACTTGCCTGCTGTGTGACCTGAGCAAGTCACTTAACTTCTCTGAGCCTCTGCTTCCTAATCTGTAAAATGGAGATGGAATACCTGTCCTCCCTTCTATTTAGACTGTGACTCTCACATGGGGCAGGGACTGTGTCCAACCTGATAAACTTGCATCGGCTCCAACCCTCAATCTGGTGCTTGGCACACGGTCCGTGCTTAACAAATAACATAACTGCTAATATTATTATTATTGTTATTATTATTATCATTATTGTGAATGATGTGGAATAGTCCTGTAACCTGAATCACAGAACCGTGGAGCCAAAACACTGCCTTCAGGCAGGCTAATCAATCAATCAATCGTATTTATTGAGCGCTTACTGTGTGTACAGCACTGTACTAAGCGCTTGGGAAGTCCAAGTTGGCAACATATAGAGACAGTCCCTACCCAACAGTGGGCTCACAGTCTAAAAGGGGGAGACAGAGAACAAAACCATACATACTAACAAAATAAAATAAATAGAATAGATATGTACAAGTAAAATAGAGTAATAAATATGTACAAACATATATACATATATACAGGTGCTGTGGGGAAGCGTTTAACAGATACCACAATTATTAATATGATTATCCACACAGACCACCACTCTTCCTACTTCCAAAGCCTTTTAAAAATCACATCCTCAACCAAGAGGTGCTACCCAATTAAGCCTTCATCTTCTCTCCCCCCTCCCTCTCCCTTCTGTGTCACTTACACACTTTGAACTTTACCCTTAATTGATTTTAATGTCGGTCTCCCCCTCTAGACTGTAAACTCCTGGTGGACAGGGAACATGTCTACCGACTCTGTTGTAGCGTACTCTCCCAAGGGCTTAGTACAGTGCTCTGCCACTGATTGACTGACCGATTACATAGAGGTTTCATTTGGCGGCCAGCAAGAGCCCACCACCAAGCTAATGATTGAACCACCCTGGACTGAAGTAGTCTGTTCTTTCAAGAGCCACAGAGATGGGGAATTAAGTAGTATGACTAACTCTGGTAGTCATAACAGTGTATTATTACTTTACTAGTTAAGAAGTTCTACCTCCTGTTCAACTGAAATCTTCGATACGAGTTAAGTCTTTTCCTCTTATTGGTCCCTAGTGAGTCTAAAGATCAACTGTTGGGCTCCTTTGCAACAGACACCCTTTCCATACTAGAAGACAGTGATTACATCATCTCCAAGCCTGCTGTTCTCGAAGTTTAACAGCCCCGATCCCTTTAAATTTCTCTCATCAGATCTGTCTTCCAACTCAGAAATCATTTTATTCCAATCCTCTTTGGCCACTCTCTTGACTAGCTTCTCTACAACTTTTTAAAATGTGTAATCAAAACTGGGCCGAAACAAAGGGTCTTACCAGGATAGCATCTAGTGGAAGGATGGCTTCTTGTGCCTTCCACATCATATTCCTCTTGATACATCCCATTATTATGTTGGTTTCTTAACAACGCAACTATGTTGCTGACTCAGATTTTATATTACCAAAGATTCCTGGGCCATTTTCTGCTGAATTTAGCCTAGCCAGCCTCAGGCCATGGAGGATTTCTATTGTCTTTTTGTCCTTCAGTGCACTTGGTCTTACAATGAATTTTATTCTGTGCTCTGAAGGACCATTTTCCCAATTTGTCTAAGTCATTTTGAATTCTATTCATGTCTTCTGAAGTGTTCACAACTGTCCCCCTGAACCCCGGGCCCAGGCCCAATATTATCTACAGAATTGACAACCACTATCTCAATTCCTCCGATCAGGTCATCAATAAATATACTGGGAAGATCTATATGAATGTCTATATGAAGATCTATATGCATATACTGTATCCCTCTAGCAACAATTTTCTGCCACATTACATCAGGCACCAACTTGGACCCTTTTCAAACTGTACCTGCCTTCTGTCATTCATTCATCCAATCACATTTACTGAGTGCTTACTGTGTGCACAGCACTGTACTAAACACTTGGGAAAGTACAATACAGCAATTAAGAGAGATAATCTTGGGATTCTCATCGGGTAATAATAATAATAATGATGGCATTTGTTAAGCGCTTACTATGTGCAAAGCACTGTTCTAAGCACTGGGGAGGATACAAGGTGATTGGGTTGTCCCACGTGGGGCTCACAGTCTTAATCCCCATTTCACAGATGAGGTAACTGAGGCACAGAGAAGTTAAGTGACTCGCCCATAGTCACACAGCTGACAATTGGCAGAGCTGGGATTTGAACCCATGACCTCTGACTCCAAAGCCCATGCTCTTTCCACTGAGCCACACTGCTTCTCCATAATAATGATGGTATTTGTTAAGCACTTACTATGTGCAAAGCACTGTTCTAACCACTGGGGAGGATACAGGGTGATCACATTGTCCCACAGGGGGCTCACAGTCTTCATCCCCATTTTACAGATGAGGGAACTGAGGCACAGAGAAGTTAAGTGACTTGCCCAAAGTCACACAGCTGACAAGTGGCGGAACTGGGATTTGAACCCATAACCTCTGACTTCCAAGCCTGTGCCCTTTCCACTGAGCCACTCTGGGTACACTAACCTAAACTCAGCCCAATGGACAATCATGACTGAGGAATCAGTGCTGCTGCTATTTTATTTCCAGAAGATTTCACATTCCAAGATCATCATCATGGGGAAAATATCTGGTTCTGGGCTACTCATTCATTCATTCCACTAATTCGATCGTATTTAACAACGAGCTTACAGTGTAGAGGGGACTGTCTAGTGGGTCCCTAGGATTTATCTGGTTCCTTCTTAAAATCACCTTCTAGTATTATCTCACATTTGAGATCTAATGCAGAGCACAGAACTAACATTGACATAGCTGTGTTCAATGACTATCTACAACAGTGCTCTGCACACAGTAAGCGCTCAATAAATATGATTGAATGAACAAACTAAAAGTGCATCCACCTAGAGGGCCTGGATACTAAGATTTACATGAAATGGGAGCAGCATACCAAATTTAAAATTCAAACTGGAGTACAAACTACTGAAATCTCCGCAACTCAACATCAACTTCAATAGTCAACCTCATGTAATTTGGGCCATCGTTAGACTTTAAGGTGAGGGTTAGGATATAATTTGTAGTACACTTCCTGAATATTTGACTTGGAGTATGCAAGCACTTTGCACTTTATTTTTTTCCATTTTCTCTAGACTGTAAGTTATGTGAATACACTGTTGTCCTCTCCCAAGAAATTAGTACAGTGCTCTGTACATCTTGGGTGCTCAAAAAATACGGTTAATTGGCTGATCCATTGAAATGGAGCTGAAACTACGTGTGAGATATTAAATCTTTCCCTCAAAATGGGACAGGGGATAGTGAGTCACTTGTAACATCATTATGCATTTACCATATGTCTGCCGAAGGCAGAATGAATATTAGCTAAGATTAGGAAAGGTCATGTCCTCCTTCTGGGCTGGAACTACCTCCCCGTTCATATCTGACAGTCCATCACTCTCCCTACCTTCAAAACCCTCCTATAATCACTTCTCCTTTAAGGGGCCTTTCCTAAATAAACCCTCATTTCTTCTATTTGCCCTCCTTTCCTCATCGTCTTTGCACTTGTGTCTGTACCTCTTAGACACTTAATACTCACCTCAACCTCAGCACCACAGCGCTTATACTCTGCCATTTCCCCTATCTGCTATTTATGTTAATAGCTGTTCCCTCCTCCAGACTGTAAGCTCCTTGTGGGCAAGGCTCATGTCTACCAACTATCGTAGTGTACCCTCGCAAGCAGTTACTACAACATTCTGCACAAAGTAAGTGCTCAATAAAAACCACTGATCGATTCTGGCCTCGAGAAGTTTAAACTATTGGGGTGGACAAGAACGTTATCATAAATGTGGACAGTGATGCAGTTGAGAGAAGGGGCAGCATAAATCCAGAAGGAATCAGAACTATTTGTGAAGTGTGGGATCACGGACAATCCACTTCCCAATTTTGGGTGGTTCGATGAGCTCCTGAATAGGACAACCGGTGCTCAGAAAGGCCCATTGGGAAGGAATAGACATCAGTCTTCTGAAGCCCTATCGGTTCTCAGGTACCCTGGATTCCCTGGGCTGCCTCCAAGAATGTTTTCGGCACAGCCAGGGAAGGAGCGTAGCTTTGTGGAAAAAACATGGGTCTGGAGTCAGAGGACTTGGGTCCTAATCCTGATTATGCCATTTGCTTTTGGAAAAGTCACAACTTCTCTGTGCCTCAACTGCAAAATGGGGATTCAGTACCCATTCTCCCTCCAACCTAGAATGTGCACCCCATGCGGGACCTGAGTATCTTGTAACTATCTCAGTGCTTGGCCCATGGTAAAAGTGCTTAACAAATGCCACAATATTAGTTGTTTCCTTTAACTGCAAAATGACTCAGGGTAAATTAGATTAGAACTCTGAATCTAGGCTTGATAATATTAATTGGAGAAAGCATTTGGAAGGAAGAATTTGAGCCGTGATTTAAAAGATGGCAGAAAAATCACCAAGTCTCGGTTCAAGGTGCCCGGTAATAATCATAATACTTAAGGTGTTTATTAAGCGCTTACTAAATCTGCATAACAGTGGGATAGAACAAGATTATGAGATAAAACCCAGGCCCTGTCCCAAATGGTGCTTACAATCTATCTTATTCCCATTTTACAGATTAGGGAATTGAGACCCAAAGAGGTTGTCTTGTGGCTTGTCTAAAGTCACACCATAGCTTAGTGACAGACTTGGGACTTAAGCCCGGATCTTCCGACTCTCAGACTCCTCTTTTGCTCTTTTCACCAAGTAAAAGAATTGTTCTTCTCAGAAGCTATTGTTCTTACTGGATGGATCTGTACAGGGCAATGATGGAATTGGCCTAGATGTCCAGATTAGAGAAGCAGCATGGCGTAGTGGATTGAGCGTAAGACTGGGAGTCAGAAGGCCGTGGGTTCTAACCTCAGCTCCACCACTTGTCTGCTGAGTGACCTTGGGCAAGTCACTTCACTTCTCCGGGCCTCAGTTACCTCATCTGTAAAACGAGGATTAAGACTGTGAGTCCTACGTGGGACAAGGACTATGACCAATCCGATTTACTTGTCTCCACCCCAGGGCTTATAAACACTACAGTTATTATTATTATTATTCAATGTGCCTTGGTTTATCTTGATGCAATGTGATGTGATACAGGAACATAAAAAAGATACATATGAAAATCCCATTGCCTTCTCATATCCCCACAAATGTGAGAGAAGCCTATAAGTAAAAACCAGTTCAGGTCCAGAAATTGCTTTTCATAAGTACTACTGTAAACATGGAACCTAGATATATCATCATATTCTGCTTAGTGTGAAAAGTGGGGCACCTTGTGAAATGACTCATATTCAATATCAAAATAATAAGAGAATGGTGGAGGATGAACTTGCATCTTATTCTGTCTCTACTTCAAGGTTGCTTCATTAGAAGTTTTTAGGTTTTTTTGGAGAGCTGACTTAAACAATTTTTGTTTTCTTGGTTTTACCAATAACATGTTTCTCTAATAGGTACCATGATCTTTCACTTACTAATTTCCATTTCCTGTGTTTTTATTTTTCTTTCTTGGGCTCACTAGTGTTTTAAATTGAGTGAAGCTCATTTTTCTTGTTCAGTCACCACTCAGCACAATAAAAGTTCACTACCTATGAAAATGGCTCAAATTCAACAATCTAACATCCCTTGAAACTTGCATTAGCTTAAAAGATATTTAGGTTTCCCCATTTCTCTCCTTTCCTCTGCCATATCCTTATTACCTGGAAATCTTAGTAGTGAGAATACTAGCTCTCGGATTAGATCCTTAAAATTCCTACGCTTTCATTGTCACTAATGTAAAAGATAAAATCAGGGATATCTCAACATTATCATTTATTAGCATCTTTTATGCTTGTCACATTTCCTCTTTCCACTCAAAAATAAAACTTATCAAAAAGCTTCAGGTGAGACAGCTAGCTATTCTAACCTTTAGTTTTGAAATGTTTTCACGAGGTTCAAATCATTTTAGCAACACTTCATCCTTCGCCTTTAAACTGATATGTAAATGGCATTCTGTAGTCCAGTGAAGCACTTATTGGAAAAACCTGAGCGTAATAGAGAAGCAGCGTGGCTCAGTGGAAAGAGCACGGGCTTGGGAGTCAGAGGTCATGGGTTCTAATCCCCGCTCCGCCACTTGTCAGCTGGGTGACTTTGGGCAAGTCACTTAAATTCTCTGAGCCTTAGTTACCTCATCTGTAAAATGGGGATTAAGACTGTGAGCCCCACGAGGGACAACTTGATTACTTTGTAAAATGGCACTTTTTTATTAAGCACTTACGATGTGCAAAGCACTGTTCTAAGCGCTGGGGAGGTTACAAGGTGACCAGGTTGTCCCACGGGGGGCTCACAGTCTTAATCCCCATTTTACAGATGAGGGAACTGAGACACAGAGAAGTTAAGTGATGTGCCCAAAGCCACACAGCTGACAGTTGGTAGAGCAGGGACTTGAACCCATGACCTCTGACTCCAAAGCCCAGGCTCTTTCCACTGAGCCACACTTTGTATCTATCCTAGCACTCAGAACGGTGCTTGGCACATAATAAGCATTTAATAAATAATGATGGCATTTAAGTGCTTACTATGTGCAGAGCACTGCCATTATTATTATAATATAAGCTTCTACATGGGACCTGTATCTTTGCTGCCGACCACTCGCCCATGTCCTCCCTCTGGCCTTGAACGTCCTTCCTTTTCATATCCAACAGACGATCACTCCCTCCACCTTCGAAGTTTTATTGAAGGCACATCTCCGCTACGAGGCCTTACCTGACTAGGCCCTCATTTCCTCCTTCCCCCACTCTCTTCTGCGTTGCCCTTGAATTTCGATTTGCAAACATTATTCACCACCCCACAGCACTTATGTACATATCTGTAATTTATTTATTTATAAAAATGTCTGTCTTCCCCTCTAGACTGTAAGCTCATTGCGGGCAGGGAATGTGTCTACTGACTGTTATATTGTACTCTCCCAAGTGCTTAATACAGTACTCTACTGTGCTCAATACGATTGATTAATTGACATGGACATTTATCTGAGTTTTGTCCTTTTTTTAGGAAGAAGGGTGTTGCTCATTTGCAATTTATACTTCCCAAGCACTTAGTACAGTGCTCTGCACACAGTGAGCACTCAATAAATACGATTGAATGAATATGCTGGCTCTTAGTTCAAAACTCTAAGAGTATTAAGGAAATTTTCCCTCAGATACTACAAATCTTATTCACTCTATGAAACCTTCTGAGCTTGTGTTATACCAGTTTCACCTATTATTCAAAAAATACTTTCTAATTACATGTGTATCCCTGGAAAATATTTATGTTATTTATGCCATTTACTGTTTTTAGCATTTTTGTTTTAAATCTTTGAGTGTTTATATAATTGTATTTGTCCTGTTCCACCCCCTTGAGTGTAAGTTTTTTAATGGCAAGACATTGTCTTCCGAGTTTCCATTGTCATCCAAGTGCTAAGTGGACACACAGGATACTAAATATCCATTGAAGACTGACTCATCCTGTCCTGTTTAGTGGACACTCAACCCAAATTAATTTACCCTTCTGAAATACTTTGTAAGTGGTCTGAACTTCTCTTGCCTCATAGGTAGATCTGTGCTTCCTTTTTTGGGAGCCCCTTGATGTGGGATAAAAATGCAGGTGTTAAAGGAAACAGCCAATTAAAGGTCAAAAATTCAAATGTTTTTCTCTCCTACTCTAGCATAATCTGCTGCTGTCAGACAGAGGCAGTCAAGCCTGCAAATGCACTTTACGGGTATGAGAGAATCTGTTTCTCAACTTAGACTATGTAACATTTTAAATATCAAAAAGTTTGTTTTCTAATGAGGGATGTATTGAGAAGGGAAAAATGAATTATATGCTTGATGTGTACTGAAGGCTGGGAAAATTAAGGCCATTTCCCACGGTGTGAATGCAGTGATTTCAGTTTGTGAGAGTAAATTAAACCTTTGGGAGAATTTGTCTTCCATTAAATTGAACAGCTAAACAGGCACAGAAGATTTTAATGTCACCACCAACAAATCCCAAAGGTTACAAATAAAAAGCAAACACAGCTCTCTTGTTTAAAAGTCTCCCCTTTTTCCTACCCACCTACAAAAGAGTCTATAAATGCTCGTAGCAAATTAGTTGAAAATCTTTAAAGATCATAATTCCATTCCTATACCATATGTTATTAATGTCTGTCAACACTGTTTAGCCAGCAACTGCTGACAGTACCATATTTGCTATCTAAATACATCATAAATAAATCAGTAATGAACTGCTTTAGTAAACCTTCTGCACTGATTGGAAATACAGATCGAGTAAACAAACTCTGTGGATAGCACTTTGCAGCCAAAACTACATACGACTGTTTAATGTCAAAAACAAAGTCACACCATTATTTGACAAAATCTAAAGAGGGAACAGGACAGTGAAGAGTAAGAAAGTAACCGATAGGCGGGTCCAACAAATGGAGAAAATATGCACAGATGCTCCTTTCGTAAAACGAAAGAGCTCAGGTTGAGAACAGCATAGCGAACTGGAAGCTCAAACACTTCTTCTTGGCTCCCAGCCAGTGACTTCCTGAATAATTTGGAGGAATTCATTTAAGTATACCACAGTTTTTGCATCAGGCAAATTGTAGACCCTCTTCTCTTTTAGAGTTCTTGGAGATTAATAGCCAGATGGGATTTCCCCTAAATTTTGAAAGCTTCATATTTTGAACATATTTTAAAATTTGTATTAGGGAAAGGAGACAAATAATCTGGGAAAGAAGAGGGTCGTTTTCTCTCATATGGATGAATTCCCTATTTTCAACATATACCAGACATTACGGTACAAGAGGAAATTAATGGGATAGCATTATATTGAATTGCCTGGTCAGTCCTTGGGTGCCTGGGTCTCCCCTATCATTCAGGGTTACTCCAAGTAAACGGTTAAGGTAAGTTTACTATAATTAGGTCTTATAGCTTTATATCAGAGGCTGAATGCTAATTAAGAGTTTCAATAGATGGCAGATTGTAATTTGCTTAAAGTACATTTTAGCAGCCGACTCTCCGTCCCTTTGGGATGGGGAATCTTGGCCTGAATAAAATGAGCACTAATTTATAATTATACCTGGGACATACAATATTTAGCAAAGAGAGTTTCTTTCACACTCAGAAAGGTAAAGTGGCTCTTAATGTTCCTATTAGTGTCCCATTAGGTGAACAACACTCCTAATTATTGTCAGCTCCTCCAAAATTATTTTCCATGGGAAAATACAAAGTCTTTGTGACACACACAGAAAGACTTTTATAGATCAGATTCCAATGGAGGCTGGCTTCTGAACATGCAAACCCAAGTAGTCCTTCATATAACAGGCTGCTGCTCTGGAGCAGGAAACATTACCTTCTTGTAATACCCTAACAGCAGGCTGCCTTAGCTGCACTCAGCGCAAAAAAATAGAATAAATCTTTCTGCATGATCACATTAATCTGCAAGCCCCACATTTCTAAGTCACCTGTAGTTTAGGTCGGTGGATACTCTGTGTACTAAATAAATCTAATGTCGCAGAGTGGGGCGGTGTGCCTTATGACTAGGGCTTCTCTGTAAAATACTAGCTCTGCACCAGCAGTTTCCCTTCCTCCCGGGCCATTAGAAGGATTAATAGCACTTTGGTCATTTAAAGTTTGCAAAGCTTCTCGTGAGAGTTCTAAAAAAGTGAGAACATTCTAGGTATCAGAAGCAGTGTAGACCCAGTCCTGCAAGCAAGTGGGTGACTGTGGTGAATATCTGTTGCCTCTTTGGGCCAGCGACTTCCCCAGGTACAAAAATGGGGCAAGGAATACCTTCTGCTCCCTACGCATGTTGTGACCACGGGAAGATGTCGTGATGACTTAAGCACTTCATCACCTACATATCCACTTTCCTCTTTCTCCTATCTGTGAATTATTTTAGTGTCTGTCTCCTCTGTTGGTATGTAAGTTCCTTGAGGGCACGTGGATTACGTTTACTAATACGGCTACTGCACTCTCCCAAGTGGTTAGTTCAGTGCTTAATAAATACAGATTGATGGAAGAGAGGGTCTAAATAAATTATTAAGAATTGTGCAGGGGCTTGAGATAGTAAGCACTGTTAATACCCCCAGAAGTGGCAGAGGAGTGCTCAAAGACCATCTCCTCACCCCTGATTGTTCTGTTCAGTGGCAGGATCATTGGGTGGTGAGAACCTCAGCATTTCCTTCTGGTCCATTCGGAGTCCAATAGCCCATATTGGCCTGGAATGCCTTTGGTATTCTGGGAAATTAGAAGACTTGGAGCAAAGCTGGGGGGGGGGGGGGGGGGGAATCTTTCCTGAGTTGAAGGATCCCTAAGGGATAGTGAAAGAATTCAGACTGAGATGCAGAGGGAATCTGACATTACCCCCAGGCCTCCCCTCTGTTGAGCAAGTAAAAACCAGGACACGGGAACTCAAAAACGGGTCTGCTGAGTGATCTTGGATACTGGGAACTCAAAACCAAGACTTGGCTAGTTCAGGCAAGCTTCCCCCAGCCCCATGAAATACCTGTTGTTCAGGGCAAGGTCCTCTGACAACTTGAAGTATCCAAGATGGTACTGGGCTTACTATCCCCAAGCTCTGTGCATCCCTCCCTTCCTGTCCTAGAGAGATACATAGTTATGTATTAACAGAGTGCAAGCCTGGCTTCTTCTGACTTATAACCTTATTGCTACCAGACAGCAGAAGCTGCCTCCCCTATTCATTCTTTCAATAGTATTTATTGAGTGCTTACTGTGTGCAGAGCACTGTACTAAGCGCTTGTACAACTCAGCAACAGAGATGATCTTTACCCAACAATGGGCTCCCTGTTCTCTGACTGTCCCCCATCATGTCCTGCACCCAAATGGGAAGCAGCATGACGTAGTATAAAGAGCATGGGGCTGGGAATCAGATAACCTGGGTCTTAATCCTGGTTCTGCCACTTTTCTGCTGTGTGACCTTGGGCAAGTCTCAACTTCTCTGTGCCTCTGTTACCTCATCTGTAAAATGGGGATCAAGACTGTGAGCCACCCATGGGACATGGACTGTGTCCAACCCAATTATCTTGTACCTACCCTTTCTCTCTGCTCTTTGCTTTTTCCCTTTATTCTTTCCCCCCTCCCACCCCCAAAGCACTTATCTGTAACTTTATTTACTTGTATTGATGTCTGTCTCCCTCACTCTACATTTTGGTTTCATTGTGGGCAGAGAAAGTCACTGTTTATTGTTGTATTGTGCTTTCCCAAGCCCTGAGTACAGTGTTCTGCATACAGTAAGCATTCAATAAATATGATTGAATGAACATAGTGAGCACATAACAAATACCATTAAAAAATGGCATGGCACTATTGAGACAAGCAGGGGCATTCTTTACACCTTCCGTGTAGATCTGTAGCAGTCACTACAGAGCTACTCACCCCTTTCTTTCTCTCAAGCAACAGAAAATGGGGTTCAATAATTGTCACAGTCTAATTTTCCCTCATCTGCCTTGGCATGAACACAAACTGACACTATACTCTTCGGTTCTGATTATGCATGTTGTTTCCACCTATGTCCAAGGACTCTCATCATCAGATCTGCCCAGGGTAAATCTGGTTTTCTAAGTAGCTGGTAATTGTCCCTAGGTATCCGGTCTTGGAACCATCTTGTTCATCCGTTATCTTGGCACCGGCTAATTAGTTTAGCATTTATCAGGCCTTTACTTTGGGCCAAAACACTGTGCTATGCTCTGGGATAAGCACAGGATAATCAAATCAGATTCATTTATTCAATCGTATTTATTGAGTACTTACTGTGTGCAGAGCACTGTACTAAGCGCTTGGGAAGTACAAGTTGGCAACATATAGAGATGGTCCCTACCCAACAGTGGGCTCACAGTCTAGAAGAAGGAGACATAGAACAAAACAAAACATATTAACAAAATAAAATAAATAGAATAAATATGTACAAATAAAATAATAGAGTAATAAATACGTACATATATACATATTTACAGGTGCTGTGGGGAGGGGAAGGAGGTAAGGCAGGGGGATGGGGTGGAGGAGGACAGGAAGGAGGGGGCTCAGCCTGGGAGGGCCTCCTGGAGGAGGTGAGCTCTCAGAAGGCTTTGAAGAGAGCAATCAGATACGGTACCTTCCCACTTGGGGGTCACAACCTAAGAGGTATAATAATAATAATAATAATAATAATAGTATTACTATGTGCCAAGCACTGTTTTAAACACTGGGATAGATACAAGGTTATCAGGTTGTCCCGCCTGGGGCTCACAGTCTTAATCCCCATTTTACAGATGAGGTAACTGAGGCACAGAGAAGTTATGTCACTTGCCCAAAGTCAACCAGCTGACAAGTGTAGTCAGGCTTAGAACCCATGACCTCTGACTCCCAAGCCCATGCCCTTTCCACTAAGCCATGCTGTATGGAGAGGAGGTATATTATCCCCATCTTATAGGTGAGAAAATTGAGGCCCAGAGCTGGTAAGTGACTTACCCAAGGTCACACCTAGCAGACCAGTGGAAGAGCTGAAATTATAACTTGGGTTTACCGAGTCCCAGTCCCATGTTCTTTCCACTAGGCCACCCTGTTACCCAGCCCATCTGCCCTAAGCACAGTTTATTTTCTTCTAGCATCACAGACTAACATTCAGCACGGTATATCAGAGTGCAAAATGGTGCAAAGTTTTCAAAAAGCAACCTGTCCCGGTGGCGGGGATAAATGGCCTCAGGCTACCAAGGCTTATGACACATACAAAAAAATTGTTAAGATATTACACACAGGAATATAAAGTGAATAAACAGTTGCAGAATCCTATGTCCAACTGATCATCAGCCACAACTCATGCTACCAAAAGACAAAATTCCCGTTCTGACAAAAAGGAACATCATTATTTATATTGTTCCTTACAATGTGAGGATTCTATCAACCGACATGCTTTCTGCTAATAATTATTGCATGGGGAGAAAGTTTGGAGAAAAGAAGCAGTATTGATGAGTCTCCTAAATCAGTAAATATATCAAGAGGGTTCCTGCAAAATCAGGTTCAATGGTGCCATCTGTTCCCCGGAGCTGGAAGCGTACAAGTCCTAAGTCCCTAAAATACCACCACAGGCAGAGTTCCCTTTAAAAAGAAGAGAAGCACAGTCTGGATGATAAACGTTCATATTTTACAACCTTTCACTTTATTTACCGATATATCTTTTCTCAAGCATATTTGTTGTTTTCATCAGCTTGCCTAGGCAAAACAGAGCCATACATAATTCAGGAATAAAATTACCATCAACTAGCTGTGGACTCAAAACAAATAGAGCCCAAACATATATTTTTCATTAATAACCCTCCATTACCAATTTCAAAATTTAACCATGAGAGCGCCCCATTATTTAATGCCAATCTTCGTGTTTTGTGCTAATGCAGGTGTGCTTTATCTTAAAGACAGGGGACCACCTTGTTTTGGTTGGGCCTTGTGACCTGGACTTATAGCTAAATAAACAGGAAAACAGCTTACTTGCTGCAGTTACCTCAGTGAATCTGTGAACCTCTAGATTTGTAGGTAAGCCTCTTGACTATGTTCTTTTAGTTTTCTTGCCCACAGTGAAGGGTTGGGGGTGGTGATGTGGAGGAAAAAGGAAATGAGAGAAAAAATGAAGAGAGAAAGAGACAAAAATAAGGAAGAAAGATAAAGAAAGGAGGGAGACTGTTAGGGAAAGAAGAAAAGAAATGGAGAGAGAGAGAGGAGAAAGAGAGAGAGGGGAAAGGGAACAAGTGCAGGAGAGCGTGCACAAGAGAAGAAAAAAAAACGAACTGTTAATTTACAAAGCCTAAAATAGCAGCTGCTAATGGTCTTTTGCTCTCATTCTTTAGTCTCTGCAAGGTCATGATCAGAACTAGCCTGTGATTGATTCTAAAGTGAAATTCAGCACTTCACATCTATAATGGACATTAAAAACTGCGCGGAGCTGGTTCATGAAGCTGGGCACTTTTCAAGTCACATGGCAAGCATTTCTCCTAATGAATATGCTGGGTAGAGCCCTGCCCTGTTCTTATTGCAAGCCTTAATAATTATTGTATTAGGCCAAGCAATTAATTCTATCGATTTGATGAACCCCATCAATCGTCGGGGTTCTTGCATGCCATTTTACAGACAAAGTTTCCTTCTTGGGAGAGCGACCCTGAAATCCACCCTCGAAGGGTTAAGGGGAATGAGTGACAGCCTTTCGGCATGATTTACAACTTGGAGCCCTGTAGTGAAACCATTGCTTGATGGATGATCCTGAAAGACGGAGACTAACCATAAATCATGTCTTTGAATCATTGACAAAGATAAAGGAGAGAAAGAAAAAGCAGTGGCATTGACATTCATTCTCCCAATAATGTACATTGACTAGTTACAATACAGAGCCTTAATTAAAAAAGCGAACTCCAAGTAGTCACCTCGATGTAGATATCCTACCTCTTTGGTTGGTGCACCCTGAGATTACAAATAAGGGTTTGAACTTCATCCAGTATAGGCTGTTTCCACTGGAAAAGGCTTTTAAAGTGATCTAGCAATATTGAGCATGTAAACACTGCTACCAAGAGCAGAATACTTCCATTTTCAAAGTACTCACAAATGCTAAAATATGAATTACTGACCCAGGAATAAACACTCCCAACAGAAATCTTTATTTTTCATAAACTTTACAGAATAAGAATCTAGAGCCGGCAACTGGAAAAGCCGATGCAACAGAACGACAAGAAAGGGACAAGGAATGTTACCTCCTTAGAGATGTCACTCTGTCTAGATGAAGGGAAATGGAGCATTATCCAAACAGCTTGGGGTAAAATACATCTTTAACACCGGTGGATAATAAAAGTGGAATTATAACTACTAACAAAGAGAGAGGAAGGAAAGAAAGTTGTGAAGAGGGTATGGTCTTCTGGGTGGCTTCATTTGAAAAAGCAAAGTTAGGAAAGAAAAAGGGGTATTCACTAAGAACCTGTCAAGTTATGGATAAGTCCCATCCAAGATACCAGTGAAGTGAGTTTGATTACTGATGGAAGTATTTGGGTTAAAATATGTCATTGTGAAAAGAAGACAATGGGGGAATCTTCACTGTAGAATTTTTTACATCCTGAGATTTGGTATTTACGTCTCTTTACTTTTATTTATCCTTATTATTATACTTCTTGGATGTGCCATCTCTGACTGAATTTGAAAGTATTACAGAGAAAAGCTAATCTCACCTCACCTCCCAACATCATCTGGCCTATGAGATGCTATTAAAGAAGACATTTTAAAGGTCAGGCAATCTAAATACACAGTGATTTTAATGCATACACACGTACAAATGTAAAAATAAGAAGGTACTATGGGGAAGGAAAAATAACTACGGGATAATGAAGAATCACCAATCTGAGGATTTTAAAATTGAAATAATTTATTTTACTTAAATCCCCAGGCTAATTTAGGCTGCTTTAAGGAAGCAGCTGAGTCCTGTGCCCGTGCTTGAAATAAAATATTTTTATTTCTAGTACAGCTGTCTTGAACTGGGGATCACAACTATACTAATTGTCGCACTCTCCAAAATCTGGAAGCGATAAACAAGATGGACACCCTCCTGTCACAGAATGCAAGCTTTGTACTGCCAATTTAAAACACTCCAGGCTCCTTCTGAAGAGTCACAGTAAGAACAGGTAGAGCAACTGTGATTGGTGTCCGCACACATTTTCTGCTGGGGCTTATGAGGGTAAGAGAAGCCAGTCCAAAATATAGCTGCAAAAGTGATCACCTTTTTGAAGGGCTTTGACTGTGGGATTCCTCTGACCCAAACTCACGCCATTTGACTCAGCCTCCTCATTCTGATTTTGTTGTATAATCCCACCTCCATCTCTTCCCTCATTTCACCTGCTCTCCTGTCCATAGTGTGGTGATAGTTTACTGCAAACTGGAAAGGGGTGTGAAGAATATGTAAAATTAATTTTGAGTTTAAACCTGTTAAGCTCATGCAATTGAGTCATGATTTTCAGCACAACAGAACCCAGTCCCAGATTGATACTGACCCTGAAAGTCTTTGATAATCTCATTTATGCACCATAAGCAATAAAACCTAACACCCTAGTAGCATAAAAACTGAGTGATGCAATGCAATATAATATAGCATTAGGAGAGAAGCAGTAATTAAGCTAACCTTTCCTCTTTACCAACAGGAATTCGCTTGTGGATATTTGTTCGTGAAAATGAAATAATGGTGTTTAACTGTTTATGAGAAAATCATATAAATGTAAAGCAAACTCTCTCTATACATGTATATATAGCTATAATTCTATTTATTCTGATGGTATTAACACCTGTCTACTTGTTTTGTTTCATTGTCTGTCTCCCCCTCCTAGACTGTGACCCCATTGTTGGGTAGGGACCGTCTCTATATGTTGCCGACTTGTACTTCCCAAGCACTTAGTACAGTGCTCTGCACACAGTAAGCGCTCAATAAATACGATTGAATGAATAAATACATATACATACACAACTTAGTAGGCTTTTAGCATAGGCTTAAACACAGTGAGTGCTTAGTAAATAATAATAATAATAATAATGATAGCATTTATTAAGTTCTTACTATGTGCAAAGCACTGTTCTAAGTGCTGGGGAGGTTACAAGGTGATAAGGTTGTCTCACGGGGGGCTCACAAAAAAGTCTTAATCCCCATTTTACAGACGAGGTAACTGAGGCACAGAGAAGTTAACTGACTTGCCCAAAGTCACACGGCTGGCAACTGGCGGAGTAGGGATTTGAACCCATGACCTCTGACTCCAAAGCCTGGGCTCTTTCCACTGAGCCATGCTGCTTCTCTGCAGCACTGACTGAAATACTTGCTCTCTGCATTTCATTAAAATGATCCACTTCATAGGGTGAATTCCTCATTTTTGTTTTTCAGAAGGAATGAAGAGGAAAATGTGGTTTTGGAATACCACATTTGGATACATCACAGCTTTTATGTTGGTTTTGAACTTCACTTACATTAAAACTGCATCATCTATCAATCTTACAGTTTCGTGTCACTTACGAAAATCTACTGAGTATTGTTTTCATCTTGCCTCACAACAAGCAGCAAAGCCTCATGAATACTGAACAGCAGTGTAAATACTGCACATCTTTTATTTTTAAAGGTCTCGACAGTTTGGAACGGAACGATTTCTTTCTTAAAAACTGCATCTCAAGAGTACCAATTCCTGGCTTTCTTCTCCATTTTCTATTCGGCATCAAAATGAGCAGTAACGTTGCCATGTATCATTAGCACACCTCCAATGGCAGCTGCACTGCCACTTTCCTGTATTTGAACTCAGTTGGTACAAATCTTTACTCCAGTCAGATGTTGGTTCAAGTGGGACATTACTATTTAAATTCCAGCTCACGATGAACCGATTGGCTCTAAAAACACATAGAGCCATTCTGCTGCAATTCGGCCCTCTACCTCTCTTTCATGGACTGTGTTTAGTGCTAAAAGAACTAATTTCCATCAATCGATTGTATTTATCATCATCATCATCAATGATACTTACTGAGGCTTACTATGTGCAGAGAACTGCTTGGGGCAGTACAATACGACAAAGATGGTAGACATGTTCCCTGTCAACAACAGGCTAACAGTCCAGAGGGGGGCACAGGCATATTAATATAAATTAATATAAATTATCGATACGTACATAAGTGCCATGGGACTGAAGGTTGGGGGAATAAAGGGTGCAAATCCAAGTGCAAGGGTGATGAAGAAGGGAGCGGAAATCAGGGCTTAATCGGGGAAGGCATCTTAGAGAAGATTTGCTTTTAATAAGGCTCTGAAGGTGGAGAGAGCGATCATCTGCCGGATAAGATCGGGGAGGGCATTCCGGGCCAGAGGCAGGATGTGGGCATGGAGTTGGTGGCGAGATGGACAAAACTGAGGTACAGTGAGTAGGTTGGAATTAGGGGAGCAAACTGTGTGGGCTGGATTGTTGCAGGAAACTAGGGATGTAAGGTGGCAGCGGGGCAAGGTGATGGGAGTGCTAGTGCTTTAAAGCCGTGGCTCAGTGGAAAGAGTTTGGGCAAGTCACTTAACTTCTCTGTGCCTCAGTTCCCTCATCTGTCAAATGGGGATGAAGACTGTGAGCCCCAAGTGGGACAATATGATTACCTTGTATCTCCCCCAGTGCGTAGAACAGTGCTTTGCATGTAGTAAGCATTTAACAAATGCCATTATTATTATTATTATTATTATGGTAAGGAGTTTCCTTTTGATGTGGACGTGGATGGCAACCACTGGAGGTTCTTGAGGAGTGGGGAAACATGGACTTAATGGTTTCGAAGAAAAATGATCTGGGCTGCAGGCCAAGTATTACATACAGCAATCGCCCTCAATCCACGCCCGGAACTTTTACCGGCTTCTTCAGGAGACCCACTAAGAGCATGAGGCAACATATGGTTTTGAGATTGTGGATTTCCTGTGAGAAGGAGCCTGGGTGTAAAAAACCAAACTGCCCTGTGATTTTCATACTCTGTAGTAACAGTCTGAAACGTTTATTCTAAAATCTTATAGCCTGTGTAAGGCAGCATGAAGGTAATCAGTAACTTCACGTGGATGTACAGAACTGACAAAGGGCGTGGAAGTTCAAGAATCCTATGAAAATTTCATTCTAAGTAAAAGTAGTTCTGGCTAGAATTATGGGCCCAGCTGAGTTAGGAATTCCTTAGAAACTTTCTTCCTGACACTTTAGACCATATAATTCAGTTCACAGATAAAGCCATGCAGAATACTCCATGGATAATCACATCTAAGTAATCACATCTTTGACCAATACAGAGGGTTTGGTGGACTTCGTGGAAGTACGAAAGGTTCAAATTCGGGGGAAAAGGGGAAGATTAATTCCCTCCATTTGCCCTTCCTGCAGTTTTAAGTTTAGTGCAGTCTGGGCTATTTGCTTCTCTCTGCTCTTTTCTCCATGAGCTGGGCCCTTCTTAGGCCTAAGTAAGCAGAAGAGAAATGGCACGCGTTCCTACCATGCGGTGTTCCATTAAAATTTTGTGAGCATTTTGGTTTTCATGAATTTTGAGAAGGAATCCGCTGGCTCAATCCACTTCTATTCAGCCTGACAAACTGACTGCTGTGATAGATTAAGTGCCACCATTTCAACATACTAATACCTTGCAGGGGCAAGAACCGGGAGTCTTCAGAACTCGTTTGATACCATATTCATGAGCGGTACAATGTGATATAAAGAGACTTAGATCCCAGGGAGGTGGGCACTTTTAGGGTCTCTACCACCGAAAGTGTCGCAATACTGGAAATTTCTTGGCATGTCTATGTTTATTTCAGCAAAACACATTTCCAAGTTATTGGCTTTTCCTATCCTTTCCCCTCAACTCTCTCAAAATTCTTCTGTCTGAATAAAATTACTTTAAAAATCCCACTTTTCGCCCTCAGCCTTTCCTGTCCTCTCACCTCAGAAACAGCTTTGAGAACTTTTCAACTAAAAGCAGCCATGTGGAGCCTGAGCTGTTTCAGATTTACACAGGCCCTCTGCTAACATCCTGTCGGGTGCTAAAATCCCTCAGCTGTTCTGCTAGGACCACCCGGCTAGTTCTGAACCACATCTGACAAAATGATACCGTTCGCTTCCAGAACCCATCACGTAGTTATTCTTGGATAAAAGGTAAAGCAAATAGCAGCCAACTGCTCACTGCTGCAGAAACAAAGACCATCTAGCCATTTATCAAAGCTTCAGACAACCAGTTTGCTTTAAGCTCAGCCACCTCTCCCATTACGGCTTTAAACGATAACACCATATTATATCAAAAATGACAAATGGAACGGGGGCCCAACCTATACACAATCAATACCAGCTTCGGAATAAGAACCATCTTAAAAGAATTGACAAAGGGAAAAGGAATTCTTATCAAACGGTAATTTTTTTTTTTAGAGTAGTTTGGTACAGACACTGTCAACATTCATTTGTGTGTGGCACTTTCTTCATGAGAACAGAACAGCCCCAAGATGTGATGCTATTGTCAAACCATTATCATTGCCTCATGCCCATCATTTATTGGCTGCTGAAAGGAGAGGGCTACGGTAATTGATTAAGTTCGCATCTTCACCTGCAGCTTAAAAATCCTTGACGCTGTTCGGTGGCAGGGTCACATAACTACAATGCTTAGTGAGAAACAGATAAAGTCTAATTAGGGCAATTTGGCTTGGGAGCATCCTAAAGGGTTTCTCTTCATTTGGGTCACTTACTTTTTGTTGTCAAACCCTCCCCTCCCCAACGAGAGGGAGCAGATTTCCGTGTATAAATTGCAAAGATGTAAACGGTCCCCAAATGATGGATGGAAGTAATGCAGTAGCTGTCTGCCTCCTCCATCTTGTTGTTTTAGGTGGATGCTGGCCAGAAAATGACTTGGGAATAAGCTAGAGAACCTAGGGGAAAAATCTAAGTGGTCACAAAGGAAGCTGTTGGTGATGTGAGGCTGCAGGGTATCCAGAGACAAGCCAAGCCAAGCCATCTAGACAGTCAAGGCCCTCTGACACTGCTATATTTTGAAATCCTGTCCCTAAAACAAAAAGGGGCGATGAGGAGGCCCAGGCACTTTGGAAGTGGTGAAATAGATGTGAAGAAGAAAGCACCCTAGTGGGCTTCCTTCTCAGACCTGACTACTTGGGTTATCTATATTTGCAACTAATTTCAAGTGTTGTCATAAGAAAGTTCCAGAATAAGTGTGCTACAAATACTATCGATGGGTAAAAAATGTTTGGTGTTTGGCCCAGTCATATGGGCTAGGTTATGGTTCTGAGGGAACCAGAAAAGTTACAAGAGGGCAAGAAGCACGTACCTGAAAATCAAACGCTTAGTACAGTGCTAAGTGCTTAATACAGTGCTTTGCACACAGTAAGATCTCAGTAAAACATTGGAATGAATGAATGAACCAAAAGGTGGGGGAATACAGAAAAAAACAGACACACAGAGAGAGCAAAAGGAAGAAAGAGAAGTGTGAAGGGACAGTGTGTGAGAGGGAAGTAGAGAGAGGTGAAAGAGCAGAAGCCAGAAAAAGACACAAAGACATGGGTGAAAGACCTAAAGAAACGCACCCTGTTACAAACACACACAGGTCTGCATATCAATACAGACAGAAACACTCACCATGTCCCACATTCAATGCCGCCTCCCTTGCAAAGCCTGAACTGACTCTGATGCTCTTCCTTCTGCCACTGCTGTAGCTGTGACAAGCTGTTGCCTACAGGTTTCTGGCAGGGCCACCCTGCAGTGACCCTCTGCCAGAAACCTCCAGGAAATACAAATCCCATGTACGAGAAGCAGCAACAAAGAGGGGAAGGAAACAGGGAGGAGAGGAGGAAAAGGAAAAAAAGTGGAAAGAAGAAGAGGAAGACACTGCTGCTGTTTTATTGTTGACTCAGGTTCCTCACTCTCCTTCCTGGACAAAATATAGGACTTTAAGACGTCTCCCTGGCCACATTTTTGGTGGCAGCATCATAGCATCCCATTAGAACCGCTCTGTACATTGAGGACTTCAGCAATATCACCATGGCCCCTTTGGGTGAATCAACCTTTTTTTTCCAATAACGGTGTGGTCAGGTTAATATAAACAGAGTGAGAAATGCGTATGGGGACTGGCCAAAATTAATGTTGACTCAAAAACTGTTGGATACGTTAACAAGTGGAGAATTACCTCTGCTTAGAAAATGTAGATGACCCAGCATAGTCAGTGAAATTCTAGGACTCCCATGATCCTCTGCTTTGCCAATCAATTTTTATTTCAAAGAGGATGTTACTTTTGGCAGGGCTACTGTGCATATACAACTGCTGAGACAGAATGAGATTCGCCAAAATCCAAATTTGATTCACAGTACTGTCACTAGTCATGCAAACGGATGGGATTGGTGAATGCTATGACTTCATTCATTTTGATCATGCCAAACTGGAGGAGAGTTCAGTTTTCTCAGAAAAAAGAAACCTAGAACACGGTCTCCGGAGGAGTAACATTGGAAAATGAACTTGAAACCCAATGTCCACATGTCCTGCTGAAAAGGGGCTGACTGCCAAGTTCAAGGGGAAAAAAAATCCACTTCTAATGAATGTGCAGTTTTGAAAAGCCCGTATTAAGTCATAATGAGCAAGAGACTAGATAATTTAATTAGGCTGGAGTAAATAATAATGTTTTGCAGTTTAATTGGAGGTTCTCTGAGCCTCTTACAAACATTCAACCCTCTTTCCCCTCTGAGATAGGGGGACAGAAAAAAAATGTAGAAACCTAGATAAAGGCTCTGAAATACAGAAATAGCCAGAGACGAAACCTGAAACATTTCAACCAACAGTATTTATTGAGGATCTACTGTGGGCTACACACTAAACCAAGCATTTGGGAGAGGATGACTGAATTAGGTGAAATGCTCCCCATCCTCAAGGGCTTTCTAATCTAGTGGTGAGATGACAATAAAATAAATTACAAAGAGGAGGAAAAGGTGATATGTATGATTAATTATAGTCTGTAAGTAGGGTAAGATATCTAGAATTATTGTTTCCCTCTCAACTGCTCTCACTTCTAAATCATGCACAGAGTTCCTCCAGCCTAGAACTCTATCCCCTTGCCAAATCTGGTAGACCATAGCTTGGTTCCATGAGGGATTATTGTCATTTTGAGGAGTAGTATAGCCTAGGGGATGGACCTGGGTTGTATCCCTGGTTATGCCTGTTGCCTGGTGTATAGTACCTTGGGTAAGCCACTTAACTTCTCTGGGCCTCTGTTTCCTCACCTTCAAATTCAATGCCTCTTCTCCCTCCTCCTGTAAGCTCCATGTGGGACAGGGACCGTCTCCAACCTGATTAACTGGTATTTATCCCACTTTTGAACACTGTGAGCCCACTGTGGGCAAGGATTATCTCTCTTTGTTGCTGAATTGTACTTTCCAAGCACTTAGTACAGTGCTTTGCACCCAATAAGGGCTCAATAAATACAACTGAATGTCAACAGTGGTTGACATAGAGTCCATCAAAATCAAGACCAGCTTCCCTGGCATGATAACTCTGAGATAGCTTTATCCCATTTCTTAACAAAATTAGAATAAAAGTTACAACTAATTTAGTCTACCGTGATTAAGCATCAGCATTTTTTTTGTCAGTTTGTCATAACCCGATATTGTTTTTCTAGATATATGGTATCAGCAGTCTGTTCAAACAGAAAATCAACCATCTTTCTGAAGAAAACACAACCATTCTTAAATTAGTCTGAATTTTGAATGAATTTCTGAAATCTGTCACATACAAGCATCCAATGAAAGTCAGAGTTTTGTATTTAATAGTCTTGCTCCAATGAGTCACGCACTGACATACTGTTTTTACTAGTGATATCTCTGTCTTAGGTGAAATATTCAAGGGCAAAGAAATTAAAATATCGTGCTTATTTTCCCAGAATTATTTTCAAAGATACATTTATCTTAGAAAATGTACATACACACACAAAACTAAAATGTAAATACGTAAGGCAATAAGTGGCATATACCTGTACTGTAGCTTTTTTTCAAAAGAGGTTGCTTATAGTACTCAACTGGAACAACATGTGATATTGCAGTTGCTAGGGCAACTACTTTTTTTAGGGAACAAGAGAGTAAATAGGCATGTAAATAGATTTAGAAGCTATGTAAATTATAGTGAAACAGTTGCCTTGACAATAAAGCATTGAAATCTTCTTATCCCCCAAATATGAGATTTTAAAAAAGGATCTCAATATTTATAGTAATAAACCAATATAATTCACCTAAATGACTAATGATATGTTCAACAGACAAGCACACATGAAAACATAGTAGGAAGCAAGAAAGAGAAATACAAGTAGACAGTGGATTTGCTATGCATTTGCAGTACAAAATGGCAGCAAAAGGAGGTTAGTGGGTTTAGGAGTTTTGAAAGACATTGGGAAACTCTGCCATAAATCAAAGGGGTAATGGTCTTTGTCTATATGCCTCCTCCTCTCATTCTCTATAGTAACAGTATGGATTTTTTTTGGGGGGGGTATAAATAGATAAGTTAGAGGAATGATTATCAGGCATTATGATTTTTTATGATTTTTACCAATTGTGAGGGGTTTAAATCTAGTCATTTTTTAAACACCCAAGAAGAGCTGCCCAGTAAATATTTCTTTCATATTATTAATCCCTTTTAGCATTGCAAATGCCTCATACGACCAAATGAACATTCGACATTACAACTATCTATTGGCTTATTTCTAGAAAAGTAAAACATTCTTGCCAAATTTGGGATAGAGGGTTGCAGGGTCAATTCAAAAACTAACAATATCCAAATTTTGGTCTTTGATATGCAGCTTGATATTGGAGTACGACAAATGATGACATGCCAAAGATAAGCACCCACTAAATTTCAGAGTGGGTGAAATTTCACCCAGGGAAATTTCAGAGTGGGGAGTAGAGAAATCCCTTGAAGAACAACATCTATGATACAGTAAAAATGGCCACACTTTTCAGATATCCAAAATACAGGCCGATTCTGTTAATGATGGTGGAGATATTGACAATTCATCACCAAAATGTGCCAAGCTGATACAAATAAACTATGGTAGAAATTAGTATGGATTTCCAAATAAATTTATAAATCTGACAGTGAAAATGGCAAGAAAAACTAAAAATTATTTTCAAAAGTCAACTCCGGGGGAGTTTAAGAGGTCTTACATCTAATTTTAAAAACATTTAGTGAGCAGAAATGGGGTAAAATTCCTATAATCCATATCTATCTATGATTTAGGACATCATAAAACAGTTAGGGCCACTTGATTCTATCAGATAGGGGTAAACTCAGAGGATTCTTAAAATCACAAATAAAAGTCAGAAAAACTATCATTTTTTGTCTTGGTTGAGTGCTGGCTTGGCTGACAGGTTTGTTGACCACCAGAAGATCTTCAAAAGAAACAAGGCACTAAGGTGAGGGATCTGGAAGCTTGGATACCAAAAGGGGAAATGTATAATCACAGAACATTTGAATTGCTATATTTCTTTAGGTAATAGTATAGCTCCCAGTAGAATCAATGGACTCCTGCACTAAGGACACTCTATACTAATAGATGGAAGGAAATAATCCTCGAAAAATAGGGAAGGGACCACTTTTTTGCATTAATTTCTACAGGATATGAATCAAAGGTGTATTTTTTTCCACTTGTACTTAAACTAACCTTGGCTTTACATATTATAAAATGCATTAGTGGAATATACCGTAATCATTTATTGATATGATAAAAAGCTTCCTGGTTATTAGGAAGTGTCTTGGTATCAGGAAGTACTGCCTTCTGAATTGAGGCTATAATCTAATTAATTTTTAGTTCTGATGCTCACACACCCACACAAACAATTTGAACGAAGAGAGGTCATTACAAAGTATCAAATATCCTAAAAGCATGGATTCCAACACCCCACCGAATATATACTATACCGTAAATTAGGGGTTACACACAGAGTCATTGGAAAGGTAATACTGTTCATGTTACTTGACTTCCTTTATAAAATTATGCTGGGGATGCAGTGATTATTCTTTCCTGAATGGGACATCTAGTGCATAATCAGTAGCAAACACACGCAACATAAAGGAACATATGGCAGCTCTGCCACTTTTCAGCAGGGGTCACAGCTGACAGGAGTCAAACTAAAAATGACTGAGGCTCAGGTCAGGAGACTAAAAGAGATAAAGAAAAATAAAACAAGAATCACGATATAAGAGTACAGTTTTAACTGCACTTCTCTCTGTATCAGCATTAGTGCCAACTTCACTAAAAATGACAGCCAATTCAGAATATATCCCATAGCATATTATCTTAGCAGCGCTACGAAAAGTACAGTGAACGGGATGCAAATAAATGCTTAAGCAGTTATTGGAGATTTTAGCTGTCATTTGAAAACTTAGAGCTACCTCACTGTCTTCTCTATCCAATACAAGTGCTAGATAATGATGGCACAGTTCTGAAAAGTTAACAGCAGGGTAGCAGAGAAATGGAAGGTAAGAGAGGTTAATTTATGGAAATTATCTAGGTCACATAACAAGTAGGACATGTCAGGCTGAGCTTTAAAAGAACAGTGGTGAGTTATTTAGAATGCGATTTTCAATAGATAACCGATGATGGCTATCAGAACCCATGTAACTGTTTTGATCTCTGCATCTGTAGTGAACTCCAGCATCCCATGTTAATAGCAGATGTTTAAGTATTGTTAGTTAATAATTTTGAGCTCAATTACCCTATATTTTAACAGTCTGAAAGGGAGCAGGGATGATTTGCGGAACGGAAATCGGTGAGCTGGTCTTTTACTGTTACTGGGTAGTGGCAAAGTGGCAAAAGGGGCACTGTTTTCTGCATACATCAAATGTTGCTCCTTGAGGAGTTTTCCTGGGGTACCCACGGCTACGGTTTTGCAAAGAAAATCTCCAGGATTTTACAAAAATACAGCACAGAGGTGCTGCCCTATGCTGATTTCACAGCTGGCCCAGGGAATGAAGGATCCATTTGTAATCACATTTCTATCAGTAATAAAACTGAAAACTTCTTGTGAGCAGGGACTGTGACTGCAATTCCACTGTACTTTCCCAAGTGCTTAGTACAGAGCTCTGCATAAACACAATAAATACCACTGAGTGATTGATTGCTAACATATTTACTATTTATATAAAGTACTAAGCTCTGGGGAGAGGATAGGGGTAGTATTTCAGATTGGCTCTTGATTCCAGCGCTTAGAAGAGTGCTTTGCACATAGTAAGAGCTTAATAAATGTCATCGTTATTATTATTCCTCACAGGCACTGCTGGTCTAAGCGGGAGGGGAGAGGCAAATGGAAAAAAATAACAGACTGGAACCAACAACTCAAAAGCAATAGCAGGAACTACAGCAATTCACTGCTACTTGAAGGGAACAGGCCTTTCCTCTTTGGACTCTTCTCCGGTCCGAAGAGGGCCAAACCATCATCGGCTTTCCAATGAGCCAGTGTTATATGGGAAGGCTTCCATCTGCCCCCTACTCCTTCGGGGGAGGTCTTCACTACTGCAGGACTGCCCCTCAAAGATCCTAAAATCCCAGGAGTGAGAGAGCTTTGGGTTTCTTCCAACCTGAGCTCCTACAGGAGGAGGAACAGCATTGCTTTATTGGAAGGGACTGCTGGGGTAATTAGCCATTCTTTTGGACCACTGAAGTTAATAATGATGGTTTTTATTAAGTACTTTATACCAAGTACTCTGCTAAGTACTGGAGTAGATACAAGATAAAAGATCAGCTCGCTCCCTTCTACCTAACTTCACTGATCTGCTACTACAACCAACTGTCTCTCTTACTGTACCCACCTACCACCAACTCCTTGCCTATCTTTTCTATCAGGCCTGGAACTTGCTCTCTTTTCATATTTGACAGTCCACCACTCTCCCCACCTTCAAAACCTCCCTAAAATCAGAGGCCATCCCACACTAAGCCCTTTATCACACCTCTTAAGCCCCTTTTTTCCTACCCCAGCACCACAATTCTTATACTATTATACTTACAATGTAGTACATTCTTATATTTCCCCTATCCCTAATCTGTTTGCATGCCTGTCTGTCCCCTGTAGACTGTAAGCTCTCTGTGGGCAGGGACTGCATCTATCAACTCTGTTGCACTGTACTTTCTGCATAGAGTAAGCCCTCAATGAATACCATTGATTAATTGATAGGTGATCAAACCACAGCGTCCTTAACAAGGCTCACCTTTTAAAAGGGGCAGGCATCTTCTCCCCCATTTTATATATGAGGAAACAAGCACAGTGATTTTTTCCAAAGTTGCAGAGTGGCAGGGCCAGACACAGATCTTGGGTCCTTTGATCTTTTCACCAAGTCTCCCAATTGTGTGGAGAATACTGTGGGGATCACCATCCCAATCAAGCCCAAAGAGTTGATATGCACCCATCAACTAGAAGAAAATGGAGCTTGAAATGCCCTTGATCTGTACAATCACCTTCCTTGCTTTAAACCGGTTAATGAAAACAAAGAACATGGGGAAAAAAGAAAGCTTCGTGACAAAGTGTAATAAAAAAAAAAACTGACTCACTAGTGAAAATTCTATTTCATCTGGCTTAGAACTATGACATAATTAGGCATTTTCCACACACAGTAGCCAACAACTACGTAGACCAAATTTTGTATGAAAGTTATATAAAAATGGCAATGGGTTGCAGTCTAGCTGTACTTGGCTTTTCATAATAACAATGCTCCCTAGCAACCCCTAATTAAAAAGGCTTTGATAAACCAATGTCTTGGTTCGGTATGCCAAGGGACAGGCTGTGAGGAGTCTTTCCTCAAAAGGCCTGTCAAAAGCCCTATTCAAAACAAAAATAATTTTTAAGGCTATGGGTGGGAAAGATTGGTATTACAAGCACCCCTTTTCCTATTCTGGGACAGGAAAGAAATAATGAAAAAGACAAATAGAGAGAGGACATCCTGCACTGCTAAAATGTTCTCTTAGGGCCAAAATTCCTAGTTTCTGGAGAGAAGAAATCACTGTTTCTGACCAGCATCATGAAATGACAGGGGAGCTGAGGGAAAAAAAAAAAAGTTACAGGGCTGAGGAATCAGAATGGAGGATCCCAGGGCTGTGAAAGGATTCTGCAAGGAAAGAACATCACCTGTAAACCTTATTCTAAGAAAAATCGAAAAGATATTATCCTGTTAGAGCAGTAGTATAAAGACTATAAAGAAGCAGCAGGGTCCAGTGGATAGAACATGGGCCTGGGTTCTAATCCTGGTTCTGTCACTTGTTTTCTGTGTGACCTTGGGCAAGTCACTTAACTTCTCTGTGCCTCATTTACCTCATCTGTAAAATGGGGATTAAGACTGGTAAACCCATGTGGGACAGGAACTGCACCCAACCAGATTACTTTGTATACCCCAGGATTTAGAACAGTGCCTGGCAAATCACTTTACCAAATTAAATCAAAAAAGGCAAATCACGGAGGACCATATGTACCCATTAATACATTTAGAAATGATCCCCCGTATTCCATCTTTGCAGTAAAAAGTGTATGCTTCACTTCCATTTTTCAAACTCTGGCCAATGTTATGCCTAGGTGGCAGAATTTCAGTACCACCTTCAATTCTTGTGTCACTGATGGAGGTGCCAGACTGTATAAAGTGTTGGCTGGGTATGGGCTGGCACAAAAATCTTAATCGTCTTCAAACTAATTGCCAATCTAAGGAACTTTGCCTGATTTTTTAAAGCAGTTCATAATCATCTGCATGGCTTCCAGAGTACACTCATCATTGTACAGAATCTCTTCTATGAATGATTCAAGGACTTTTGATGATGCTCTCAGCCTGATGAGTTTCATTTCTCAGTGGAACCAAACGGCATACCTTGTTTCACATTTGAGCTCTTCTGCATACAATAGGTTGAACAAGATTGGGTACAACAACCCTACTTTACTCCACTGGTGATGGGGAAAGGATCAGACAATGACCCACCAGTCATCAAGTGGCCACCATGGAGTTCTCTTAGAATTTTGATAAACTTCCAAGGAGTGGCAGTTTTATT
Organism: Tachyglossus aculeatus; assembly: GCF_015852505.1. Classification (NCBI taxonomy): domain Eukaryota; kingdom Metazoa; phylum Chordata; class Mammalia; order Monotremata; family Tachyglossidae; genus Tachyglossus; species Tachyglossus aculeatus. The sequence goes on along the minus strand of NC_052073.1, from coordinate 12,043,144 downwards.
TTATCTTTTTTAGCAAGAGTCCTGGTGCTAAATGTTTTTCTCAATGTTCTGAACATCATGGATAAGTCTTGGTGTTTCTAAATGTCTCCTGCATCTACCAAACATTAAATAGTCTGTTTGCTGTGCCTGCTCTGGTAGGAAGCTCCAATGCAATTCTGGGAGAGTGTGGTTATTCATGTTTTTTAGTAATCGGTCCAGAAAGATTCTAGCTGGGAATTTCCCTCAGCAACAGAGAATCATGATAGCCCCCAGACACCTCTCTCCCCTTTAATCTTTAAGGTGGTGATAAGGGTAGCATCTTTGAAATTCAGAGGCATTTCCTTATTACGCACCATCTTGAGGAAGAGCTGGCAAGGGGCCCATGGAGACTAATCACTCTGTGAATATTGGCAAATAACCTATCAAAGCTCATTGTGGGAAGGGTACGTGCCCTTCCGAGTGCTTGGTCTGCGAACAAGTCCTCAGTGAATGTGACTGATTGACTGATTTTCAGTGATAATATTTTCAGTGACAATATAACAGAGCTACACTGTACTCTCCCAAGTGCTTAGTACAGTGCTCAGCACACAGTAGGTGCTCATAACTACAACTGGTTGATTGAATTTCATTAAGTGAAGTCAGGCAAGTCATATCTTCACGTGCTAACTGTTCTACACAGAGCACTAATCTAACTAACGGAAAGCACACTGAAAGAAGATTCTTCTCATCTCTCTACTATTTCCTCCTTGACTTTGATGTGGTGGCAACATCTTCAACCTCCAATGATGCTGTGATGATCTGTTCAGGTCCATACAGACTCCCCAGGAATACCTGGAAATCTTTGGTTTCAGTTTGTGTCTCCTTAAATTTTCTTCACCTTTGGCCTGCCACCCTTTGTCATGTTCCTTACCTCATTCTGCTATGATGCATGGATAAGTGCCTTGTCCTGACCTGTAACATCTTTTCTGCAAGAAGTTATTTGACCTCAGCATCACTTTAATCAAACCAGCCCCATATTTTCTTCTGGTAGAATTCACAGTCCTAAAGACTGCTGGTGAAAAACATCTCTTAGTGAAACCCATTTGTTGGGCACTTTGGTAAAAGTAGAGTTCCTTGCATTAATGGGATTGTTTTGATAATCTGCTGAAGTTCCTAGCACATCTTCATTTTCCAGTGAGTGAAATTTGGTGATTTACTGTTGGAGAGAATTGGGAATACACCAAATGATGGTCAGTGGTGCATTCAGCACCTAGCACAGCAATATTAACAGGGATATCTTTTGGGTCTGGCTATTGAACAAGAACATAATTGTCTCACTAGATTGTAAGCTCCCTGAGGGTAACAATCGTGTCTACCAATTCCACTGTATTGTATTCTCCCAAGTGCTTAGTACAGTGCTCTGCATACGGTAAGCACTCAATAAATTAATTCATTCATTCAATCATATTTATTGAGGGCTTACTGTGTGCAGAGCACTGTACTAAGCGCTTGGGAAGTACAAGTTGGCAACATATAGAGACGGTCCCTACCCAACAGCGGGCTCACAGATGCCATTTACTGAATAGGCCCCACTGTTTGGATCTCTTTCTGTTGTTCATAACATGGAAATCTAAGTTGGTAGCAAGCCTGCCAATGACCTAAGGATTGTTATGGAAGTAGAAAACTAGCAGAAAGAGCACAGCACTGGATTCCTGCCTCCGCCACTTGCCTGCTGTGTGACTTTAGGAAAGGCACAATTCCTTAGTGCCTCAGTTTCCTCATCTATATAATGGGGATAAGATACCTGTTCTCTCTGCCTGTTAGATAATAATACTAATTATGGCATTTGTTAAGTGCTTACTCTGTGCCAAGCACTGTTCAAAGTGCTGGGGAAGATACAAGATAATCATGTTGTCCCATGTGGGGATCACAGTCTTAATCCCCATTTTACAGATGAGGTAACTGAAGCCCAGAGAAGTTAAGTGACTTGCCCAAAGCCACACAGCTGATAAGTGGCAGAGCCGGGATTAGAACCCACGACCCCGGACTCCCAAGCCCGTGCTCTTTCCACTAAGCCACGCTGCTTCTCCGCTAGATAGTGAGTCCTTGTTGGGGAGGCATGTCTAATCTGATTATCTTGAATCTACTCCAGTGCTTTGTGCACAGTACATGTTTAATACCTACCATCATCATTGTTATCGTTAAAATTTAATACAGGAGAATAGACATCTTTTCACCTTTCAGAAAGTGAGAATCCATGTTAGCCCACAGATTACAATTGTACAGACTGAAGAAGCAAAAGACCAAATCAAGAAGTCTAAGAGACCAACAGGAGTACAGTGTCAGCATAACGTCACGCTTCAGATTAAACTGAAGGTCCACAGAGTGACTGTCATAGCCAGCTTTCCCTGTGGTTGCGAGACATGACTATAGAGATAACACACTTGGGTTCAAAAGCAGTTCCATATACTAATGCCACTTATTTTCAATACTTAATACCTCATGGCAAGGCTAGACAAAAAATTCTGACATCATGGACTCCAGTCAGCCTACCAGCACTGAAGGAACGCTCATCATAGCATGCCTTTGAAAAAGAGAAGTAGCATGGTCTAATGGAGAGAGCACGGCCTGGGAGACAGAGAACCTGGTTCAAATCCCCGCTCCGCCACTTGTCAGCTGTGTGACCTTGTGGAAGTTACTAAACCTCTCTGTGCTTCAGTTACCTCATCTGTAAAATTGGGAATAAGACTGGGAGCCCTATGGGGGACTGCGTCCAACCTATTTATCTTGTACCTACCCCAGACACTTGTGGAATCTGTGGTGGTGAGGTGGGAGCTTAGGAGGGACTTGGGGTCATTTTAGTCATAATGATAGGAACAGGAAATCCGAGCCAGCAGGTCCAGGGAGCTTAGAGGAAGAGGTGTAAGAGGGGTGGTGAAAACTAAGCAGAGATATTGAACTTGGAATACCTTTCCAAGACCCAGTGGCAACAAAGGGAGACACTTGGCTGTGGGAAAATAAGGGAAGGCTTTGTCATCTTTTCCTTAGATTCCCCAAGCCACCTCTCGCCAGTCCAGAGATTTCTCCCACCCTCTTGCTACTCTTTCACAATGATTCCCCAGACAGTTCTCTCCCAGGACCATCTATCTATTTTCCTCCTGGATGTGCTGGACTGTCTAATAACCAACAGCCTTGTTATATTACTACTGAAGGTGAAATCAGAAAACCTCAGCAGGTATATGAAGTTGCTTCTCCAGGCCTGAAGTAAAGGTCATATTAGGAATGATCAACTCAGGAAGCTTTTCCAAACAAACTACAGGTGGATGTTAAAAAGAAACTGTACCATCCAAAGACAAAAGAATTCGTAATTTACAGACTGCAAGAAAGGTTGGTACCTTGGAAAATAAGATGCAAATAATTTATTGAGGCCAAAGGCAGAGCTAACCAAATTGGGTGCAGTTCAGAGTTCATCCATTCATTCATTCATTCAATCATATTTATTGAGCACTTACTGTATGCAGAGCACTGTACTAGGCGCTTGAGAAGTACAAGTCGGCAACATATAGAGACGTCCCTATGCAACCACGGGATCACAGTTTAGAAGGGGTTCACATAAACTTCAGAAATGCAAAACAGGCTAGGCTTCTTTCCGTTCATTATGTTCAGGTCAAGTGGGTCACTTATCTAAATACTCAAATTCCAGGATAACAGGTTAAATACAAATATAGTCTAGATAGTGCAAATATCTATTGCTGGAATTTTAGCTACTAGATAATCCAATCTGTAATGGGGATGGTTCAGAATAGATTGCATGTGTAAGTGTGTGTCTCTTCAGAGGCGGCGTTCATAGATTTAATATCTATTACTTAATCTTATAAACTATGTTTTTGTTTTCTGCTTTTATACTTTCCTTGTCTGGTGGTGTGCAACATAATAGTGTAACTTGGAATGCAGTAACATCCTCATATCTGAAAGATGGCTATATACTTAGACAAATTTTACTAGGACAAAATAAAATATCTTTTTCATAGTAATGATCAATACCATAAGTAGTAAGAATACCTGACTCCTTCAGTAGAAGAATATTATAATGGTAATGAAAAAATATGCATATACCGGTCCCTCATATAATTCAAAATCTAGCAAAGAAATGACAAGGGCAACATACATTTCAGATTAATAGAGTACATATCCTGTTATATGCTCAGCAAAATCATCAGAATATTTTTTTCTATGTAGAGAGCTCAAGCACATAGCTCAAAATCAATTAATTTAAAGTAATAATTTGTATAAACATCCTAACAAAATTTTAAAGGGTATTAAACACCCTGTTTTATAAACATAACACTTAATTTAGAAAAAAAAACATTTAGAAGGTAATGCATTTAGGATAAGTGCACAACACATGAAAATAATAAATGAAATTTTCCCAGTTTAGAAAATGAATGTAATTAATTAACATTTAAATTACATTTTTAATTGCAATCATGCCCTCCCAGGGGACTCATAAGGGACCATAATTGCAATTAAAAGCATGTGGATTAGATAATAAAACAATGCACACTGTCTGAAATGTGCGATTTAAAATGGAAAGCAGACATTGTTATCGGCACATCTAACTTAATTGTAGTCATAAAGCAAATGTGCTGTACAAAATAAAATTCACATACGGGAACATTTAATTCTTGAATCTCTTAAAGGGGACACGCTTGAGAGCACATTTTATGACAGGTTCTGTTCGAAACAGCCCTTTAAGGCTTTAAAATTCAAGGTTGGTGCTTTAATGTTTTTGCATTAATAATAGCATAGCTGAATGTTCCTATAAACTACACAGATATATTTAAGTTAAAAATGAAGCTCGGTTTCTAAATTTCAGTTGCAGTGCACACTTAGATCACCCAGACGGTTTTTATGGCACCTCATCCTTCTCCTGCCTTTTCTTTCATTTCAAGGAGGATCAAAGGAAGGGGTTCTGGACTTCTTGTCTGGAAAGAGGAGGTCCAATCAATCAATCAATCGTATTTATTGAGCGCTTACTATGTGCAGAGCACTGTACTAAGCGCTTAGCACTGTACTAAGCAAACCCTTGTTTACCAGAGTCAACTGCCACTGAATTACTGCTTTGCTCTGGCTGTCTCTCAGGCCTGGCATGTGACTGGATCCTTATCAGAAAACTGACATTCCACTTTTCGCTGGTCCTGCCCCGTTGCTTTTTGATAAATATCAAGAGTTTCAGCCTTTAGTGCCATTAGTCCCTCATTTTTCACCAACTCCCACTTTATCACAATATAAAACGAAGAAATAGGAGATGTCAGGCGGCGAGAAGATCTGCAAACTTGAGAAGATGGAAAGAAGATTAAACGTTCCCCCACTGCCTCTGTTTGCCAGCCAATACCGTGAGTAATTCCACTGGACTTGCAACCTTTGAGAAACCTCACTTAATAAGGAAGGCTCCCACTTGCACGCTAGGAAATGGAAAATTGAAACTTCCAGGAAGGAGACAGTCAGAATTCTGGTGGAATTATATTACAGCAGATGGATTTTTGTGTCAATTCACATTTGGTCTATAGCTCTTCACCGTGGACAGGGAACATGTCTACCAATTCTATCGTACTCTCCCAAGCACTTAATACAGTGCTCGGCACAAAGTAAGCGCTCAATAAATGGGATTTATTGATCTCTAATTTTGAAGTAGAAAATGCCTATCCACAGGGACCTGATATCTGTGAACCTATAAATTGTATAACCATTATATATGTGTCGGTGACTGACATATTGTTCTGTTGTGCTCTCCCAAGCGTTTAGTACAATGTCCTGAACATACTAAGAACTCAATAAATACAAGTGACTAATTCCTGTAAAATGAATAAGAACCCACATGGGTTGCCACGCATAAGGCACAGCTTGATCTGACAACAGCTTTAAAAGATATCTGAATCAGAGCATTCTTCCAAACACGGGAAAACACTGAGAAGCAGTATGGCCTAGTGGAAGGAGCACAGGCTGGGAGTCAGAGGACCTGGGTTCTAATCCCAGCTCTGCCACTTGTCTGCTGTGTGATCTTGGGCTAGTCACTTAACTTTTCTATGTCTCAGTTACCTCATCTGTAAAATGGGGATTGAATCCCCCTCCTTCCGACTTAGATCGTGAGCTCTATGTGGGACCGGAATTGTGTCCAACCTGCTTATTCTGTACTGATCCCCGTGCTTAATATGGGACTGGGAACATAATAAGCACTTAAATACATTTTCTTTTAAAGGCAACTTTTCTACAAAGCACAACGGAACCTTATATACTCATTCATTCAATCGTATTTATTGAGCGCTTACTGTGTGCAGAGCACCGTCTAAGCGCTTGGGAAGTGCAAGTCGGCAACATATCCAGCGCTTAGAACAGTGCTTTGCACATAGTAAGTGCTTAACAAATGCCATTATTATTATTATTATATAGAGATGGTCCCTACCCAACAACGGGCTAATATGTGGAGAACTGAGGGCTAATTTTGAGGTTCTCCTGGATTTTCTTCTAAAAGTAAATGGGAACTTTACATTCTATTCACAATCCCACTGCTATCATCCGCTAGCTCCTGATAGAGTCTTCTAGCAAGAAGGAAGCCTGAAAGAACATCTGCTTCAGCTTCCAGCCCCCCAAGCCAGAGAGTAACTCATTCATTTGGGACATCAGAGAGTCTGTTCTTTCTTTAAAGATCCACCACAGCCTTCTTGGTATCCCACTCCATGTTATATCACCTTGACAGGAAGAAAGTTCTTCTACTAGGTTCAACTCAAATCCTTCCCATTTTAATTTAATTCTCAGATGGCCCTCTCCTTTATAAGAGATTTGCCACAGAAGTATATAAGCTCCTTAAGACTGTGGGGTGAAGTAGAACTTGAGAAATTAGCCGGAGTTTGAAGTAGTGACAGAAGCCCTCTGATAAAATGCACTTTTTAAATCTGAGAGACACAAAAATTTCCGTTTGGCATATTATACGTCTCCCCCTTCTCCCTTCCAGTTCAAATCTCATGATACTGAAATTGAGATGAAATTTGCCTGTCTTATTTCCTTCATTCCTAAGGTGCCAAAGGACGGAAATAATAACTATTGGGGTTTTTCTTCACCTAGAGCTCAACATAATTGATAATGCTAGTGTTCAGCTTTGGCCATTTATAAAATTTGAAAACAGAATGGCTAAGAAGGGTATAAAATATCTAAGTTTTGCCGAAATTTTAGTTTTCCTCATGTTCCAAACCATCAAGAGGGCTGTTCAGAAAAAAAGTGTCCGTGTGTGTGCACGCGTGTGTGTGTGTGTGTGTGTGTGTGTGTGTATGTATTCAGGGATGGCATTAATGACTCCATAATTATGTTTCAAATTGAACCATCAGGCAAGTTGACTCCTCCACTATTTCACTTGCCCAGTGAAATGAATTTGAGACACAAAGCACTTCTTAACTAGGCAGCCTTAACTCTTGCTGATCCCATTAGTTGCCCAATTGGGCAAAACATGGTTTTAATTGCATGCCAGAAGCTTTATTCTTTTTGCCCCAGGCAAACAGTTAGCCACATTAGTATACCACTGACATATTAAAAGGTGGGAGGCCCTAGAAAAGAATAAGAATAACCAGATTTTACTGGGTAAAGATGGACTCCAATTAAATTCAGCAAGAGATAGATAGAAAATTAAGGATCCTAGCAGTTTTTAGTTTTCCTAAGGTTCTGTCTCAATGTCATCTTATCCTGGGAAGAGGAAAAAAAAAATCTCCCAAAGTGACAAAAGGGATGATGGTAGGTATTGAGCTCCGCTGTATTAAGAAGAGCCACATAGCTTAGTTGAATGTCGACAGATTTAAGAGTCAGGGAACTTGGGTTCTGCCAGTTGTCGGCTGTGTGACCTGGGGCAAGTCGTTTACCTTTTCTGGCCCTCAGTTTCTTCATTTGTAATACCTGTTCTTCCCTCCCCTACACTGTGAGCCCTGTGAGGGACAGGGACAGTGTCTGATCTGATTGTATTGTATCTATTCCAGTGTTTCATCCAGAGCAAGTGCTTACCAGATACCACTATTATTGCTCCATATCTTGTCATGTGACAAAATAACACGATGCCCAATGTTATCTCTATCATATTAATGACAAAAAAATAAAGAATCTCCATGGTCACACCCAGATTATTTCCCCCATAAGGGTAAGATTGCACGTAAATTGGATGTTCATGACCATTACATCAGGCACAGGTATTATTTAACGTACACATGTTGCAATCAGTGCGATAATAGAATAATGGGATTAATGAGTCAAAGCTCTTCATTATTGGAACTTTAATACTCTATTTTGATTTTCGAACCATGAGTGAAATGGAAATGCCAAAAAGACGTCAACAGAAAGCAACGAAAGAACAATAAAAAGGGAAATTAGTTCTTTATGAATAGAAAATATTAATGAAATGTGTGATCTCTACAAAAATCAAGTTGTTTGGCAATGTAATCTGCCATCTAACAAATTTATGGGGAGATTGCTTCACTACACCATACCTGAACTTCCAACTAATTGCATACTTAATTTTTCTGACACCATTTTTCAAAATTTGGCCTTGACCACATTTCCTGCAGCAATTCAATAGACAATTCTTCTTTTTTGACAGCCAAAATAATGATAATAATGCAAAAAGCAGGACAGTAGTTATCCCAGCTTGTAAATACATGGTAATGTCATATCTTTGAGTAGTTAGACATTTTTTTCAGCTAAGAAAGATAATTCAACTCAAGCTTCCACCTTCTTTCACACCCTCTCATATCCTCTATAGCAAGTTTTCCTTTTCTTTTCCTTTCACAGGAAAGATGTTGCCACTCGCTAATTTTAAGTGGGAATAGCACGACATAAAAGTAAGGACATAAAGGGAAACTGTGTGAAAACGCTAGTCTATCAAGAAATGTAAAACATATCAATTTTTTCACTCATTTAAAACACTCTGAACAACTTGTTATTTAGTGAACACAGTATAACTATTTAATATAATAAATGAATGCTCTTAAAAATATAATTTTAAAGCTCAATCTGAAGATTAGGATGTGGACTTCATTAGGATTCCTGGGGTCACTATTCTCTTAACATAAACAGTTGATGCACAGATAGTTCATTCCATAAAGACTTCACATTTACATTGAGTGAGACTTATTTAGAAATTAAGTCTTACTGCTCAAACTGAGGCCATAGTTACAATACTCAAAAATACCTCATTTGGGTCACTGCTCCAGGCCAGAAGTTAAGATGAAAATATCATTTAGGCCATGATTTATGTGGAATTTGGCCACCCAAGAGAACCGTGCTGAGAATATGGGCAGAATTCATGTTCCAGAACATAATAATCGGGATACAGTTGAAGACACAGAATGAGTTTGGTATGGATTTTTCAGGTTAAGATAATAATTTGGTTGAAATTATTGAGGTTCTTTTTTTTAGTTGAGCCAAGCCAGATTAGAATTTTAAAAATCTTAGATGCCATTTTAGTAAGTCATACAAAAACATCTGCACAGCAAGTCCTCTTCTGGGACCACTACTCCTATCTGCCATTTGTCCATCATACAAATGGCTAAACAAATGTTCAACACCACCTCTACCTGTTAGCCTACATAGAAATGAGAGACAACAAATTTAAGACAAAAAACTCCAGGGGTGACTCAAAAAACCTAACAACCTCCAAATCTTCTTAATTGTGGGATGAGCGCTCATACTGGTGCATGAAAACTGATGATATTCATATAAAAGGTAAGCTAATGCTGTCTATGTCTGAGGGTACCAATTTTTCAAGGAAAATCCAAATGCTCTACAGAGTGGGGAGAAGGGAAATCCCCCAGAAAAAAAAAAGAAAATGATGCATTAAAAGATTACCCAACCTTCCATTTACCACATTTCAAAATGCATGTCAATTCTATCACTGACAGTGGAGAGAGTCACAATTCATCATACAAATGCATTAAGTTGACTTGTCAATTGTGGAAGAATTAGGTTGAATTCATGAATCAACTTAAATCTAATTTGGCAGTGAGATTGTTAAGAAAAGCTAATAAAACAATAGGGGAGAGATTTGTGGGTATAAGTAGTTCTTTTGAAAAATGATTTGGATGGTAGAAATCCGGTCCGATCACTCAGCAGAACTTACTGAGTGCCTACTGTATGCAGAGCAAACTACTGTATGCTTGGGAGTGTATAACAGAATAAAATCCTCAAAGCCTGCACTCTAAGGTTAAAGGTTAAAGTCTGTACTGTATTCCCTTAATCCAAAAAAAAAAAGATTCCCAGTGGTTGGTCTAGGTCAGCAAATTATCTGGATAATTCAGAAGATAAAACACTCAATCTTCAATTACCCAGTTATTTCAGGGTGTCGAAGGGAGGAAAACAATTTTTTGCCTGAAGTATCTAGACTGAGACCTGGATATATCTTAGACTGGAAATATCTCAATAATATGCTAGTATAGCCCTGACCTAAATTTGTAAAAGTTCATTTTTCTCTTCGAGCTTCGAAATCAGCTCCTTGAACTTACGTTTATCACAAAAAGTCTTTGATAGGTGGCCAACCCCAAGGCTCTCTTCCCATAATTTACCGGGGCAGCACTGCTGTGGAGACTAAAAGCATAAAGCCATCTGGATTTATAGACATGAGGAATAATTTGTGTCACCCAGGAAAAGTAGGGCAAATCAGGCTTCACACTTACGTCATTTTTCTACTATTGAAACCTAATTCCGTGCAATGGGCCAGAGTGAGTGATCTCATCTTTTTCCCATCAGTAAAAGTGCAGCATAGTTATATTCAAGATAAAAAGAGAGGAAAATGTTCCATAACTCAATAGACTAGAAATAAGAAGAGTTTTTCTTTGATCCTTTGGCCAAAATGCATTCCGTGCATCTGAGGAATGGTGCTTTCACCTAAAAATACTGCTTAAAGATGGTTGCCTTTATATTGTTATGTCCAGGCCCAAATGGATGACAAAGCTCCACCCTTTCCATTCAATTATTGAACTAGTTTTTCAATGTCGTCCCTAAGGGAGTAGGAAAGGTGACTACTTCCTTCAGGTGATTTATTGGCAGTTGTCTGTGTCCAGTCCCCTCAAGACACACCATTATGACATTCAACCCCCAACCCTCTCTGAAGAAACACGAGAAAGTCAAAGAGGATACTCATCTCACCCTCAGAGCATTTATGTACAGAGCCTTATATTCTACCATTTTCCCTTTCTATAATTTAATTGAATGCCTGTCTCCCCTGCTACCCTGAGAGCTCTTAGAGGAGACGGGCATGTCAATCTGCTCAATTGTACTGTACTTTCCCAAGTGCTTACTACAGAGGTCTGCACAGAGTAAGCATGAGGGGTTGACAGTCTAGAAGGGGATACAGATATTACTATAAGGCAGGCTAGGATAAGTGCAGAAGGGCTGTGGGGCCGAGGGTGGAGTGGATAGCAAGTGCTTGGAGGTACAGATTGAGTAATCTTGGGAAAGTCACTGCACTTTTTGATGCCTTAGGGAAATGAGACAATTCAATGATGACACCAGTGCTGCAAACCTCACCTGAAAAATGGGGATGAGACAGACTGTGAGCCCCTTGTTGGACAGGGGCTAGGTCCTACATGATAATCATGTATCTACACCAGTGTTTAGCATATATTAAGTACCTGATGCCATAATTATTATGAACTATCCTTAATCATTTTTTTTTGTAGATCCCCAAGTACCTATAAATTTACAGGCAATGTAGCCAATTAATAGTGTTGGTGATGGTGAAAATGATGGGGAAAACCATACACCTGGATGAAAAAAAAATTACACATCCTTTGCCTGTGTCTTAACACCAGAGATAGCATCGTCATCATCATCCCATCCAGTATTCATGTGTGGAGAGAACTGCACTAGGCACTGAGGCAACAAACAGAAGTAGTGAGCCTTGTGTGAGGGCACTTCAAATTCAGTAAGGAAGACGAGCAGTTGTACTTTGAAAAATATATAAATATACAGGATTAGGGTAGAAATAAGCCTTGAGTTACAGGTGGTGTCTGTAGGAGTCTTAAAGTGGCTGAAAGAATGACAAGACCAGAAAGAAGTGGGAAATAAGTCAGGGAATGCCTCCAGGAGTAGATTATCTTGGGAACGTCTTAGAAAGAGGGGAAGAATGTAGTTTTTGAAAAAAAAAGATAGATGTAGCTGAATGTAAGAGATTAAAGAAGGGAGAGCTTGGAGATAAAAGAGTGCACACTAAGCAAGCAATTGCGGTAGTTCAGCCATGAGGAGATGAAAACCTGTTCCAGGCTGGTGGTTAAAAGCGTGGAGAGCAAGGGATGGGACCTGTGAAGTACAACTGAGGAACACCTCGTCAGACAGAGACACGCTGAATCTGGGAGGGAAAAGAGACAGAGAACTCAATGGTGACACCAATGCTGCAAACCCATGGAACAACAATTACGGTAATGTTGTTGCCTGAGGGACAGTGAGGAAGTAGAATGGGTTTAAGGGAGAGGAAGAATCCAGTTCTTACACAGTAAGTGTTTTCACTATGATTTGGCTCAAATAGTTAAGAAAATAGGGAACGTTTCTCTGACAATGTGAGCTTGTGCGGAGAAAAGTGTGAAGAGGTAGCTGGAAGAGACAGTAGTGCTTGTTTGTGTTTGCACAGTGTCAGAGGCAGTATGTATTACCGTGTGAATTTTCCTTAATTTGGGCTTTTGAACAGTCACAATCCCCACATTACTGGAGGACTGAGTGTGCCCTCCATTTTAAAGTCCTGGAAAATCATTCAGATGGGAGCTGTCCTAGGGGATGAATGAAATAAGAAATTGTTGAATGGGTGAGAGGTCCAGCTTGGATATATAGATTTGAGAGTCATCAGTATCAGAGTGGTAGTTGAAAACATATGTGCTGACGAGTAACGTGAGGAAGCCCTCTCCTTAGTTCCCAAGTATTTAGCAAAGTGCTTTGGCATAAAATAAGTGCTAATAATGATACTGTAGCCCAAGAAAGAAATAGTACATAATAGGGCATTCTTAGCAACAATTGTTAAAATGGTAACATGTGAGTTTCAAGCCTTTGGGAAGGCAGTGTGGTCTAGAGAAAAGATATGAGGCTGGAAATTCTAGTCACAGCTCTACTACTAGCCTGCTTTATCCCTCTAGACTGTAAACTGGTTTGGGAAGGAAATGTGTCTGTTATATTGTTGTGTTGTACTCTCCCGAGCACTTAACACAGTGCCCTGCACACAATAAGTGCTCAATAAATCAATCAACAATTGATTGATTGGCCTAGGGTGAGTCTGTTTCATTACCTGTGAAATGAGGATGCTAATAGTTCCTGCATCTCCCTACCTAAAAGGGATGCCATGAGATTAAAATGATGTCCGTTCTTTGGAAAAATAAGAATACTACGCAAATACAAAGTACAATATTATTATCCAGTCAAATGACTAGTTGCAACTGTTAAAATTCACATTAAATTTCAACTGTTAAAATTGGCTGAAGAAAAATACAAACAGCTAAACAGATCGGGGGAACACCTATTTATTTTGTTAGAAGTTTTCTGATTGGAAAAACATTGGGATCTCAAGGTACTCTGTTACTAAATTTTATTTTATTACTTTGCTCTTATGAACTTTTTTTGCTGAAATATTCGGTGGAAAGTTCGTCTTGGTAGTTCAACAACCAACGCTTCATTTCTACAGGGGAGAAACTGATTAAGTGGCGAACAGAAAGAAAACAGGCCTGCAGCAAGGGTGAGTGGCTCATTTTTGAGGATGGAATTTGCAATCTAGAATGCCCACAAAGACATAAGATAGAGCAGGTCTGTTACAGTATTTCAATAGCACATATTTGTATGATGTTGCGGAAACTCTAGACTTACACTCACGGCAACAAGTTGGAATATAGAGTGGCTGTGACACAATAATATGACTGAGGAACTTCTGAACTTTGACAGTAAGCAGAGAGGATGGTTTTAAGCAAACGTTCTGAAAGAGGGGAAGGTTTTGGCGGGATGCAATGAAGGGAGGAGGCCATTCCAGGGGAATGGGTCTAGGGGAATGAAATGTACAATGCCTAGTAGACAAGAGTTGTGTATGTGGAGAAAGGTAAGTAGGTTTGTTGGATACAAGGGAGAGTCCGAGTAGAGATGTAATGAGAGATGAGTGCACTTACATAGAAGAGGGCCAATTGTGAAGAGCCTTGAAACATAAGTTCAAGGTATCAAACTGGAAATCCTTTCAGATTGTGGGCAATAAAACAATCTTATGCTCTTAACTAGGGTTAATCTTAACTAGGGTTGTTAAGGGTTGTTTGTTACATAAACAAGGGTTTATGTAACTTGAGTTATATCAGCAATTAGTGTATACAGTTTGCACATATTGTGGAGTAGTCCTGTGGGGGTTGAGAAGCAGCATGTCTTAATGGATAGAGCATGGGTCAGAAAGTTTAGAAGAATCTGAGTTCTAATCCTAGCTCCACCACTTGTCTGCTTTGTGACCTTGGGCAAGTCACTTCACTTAATCTAGTTAAGGTTAACACCCTTAACAAGGGTGTCCTTGTTTAGTCTCCCCTCATTCACAACTACATTTACATAAATGTGAGATATCATACAAGTTATACTCTTATCTAGACTTACACTCTACTGCTTACCTTATCTGTAATATCTTTTAATGCCTGTCTTCCGCATTAAATTGTAAACTCCCTGTGGGCAGGGATCGTGTCTACCAACTCCACAGTATCATGCTTTCCCAAGCACTTAGTACAGCGCTCTGCATATAATAAACACTAAATACTGTTGATTGATCGATAAGTTACATTTTGAGTGATATTTGTCCTGTAAGCAATATATTATCTATATCAATAGTAATAATGATAATGATGACGGTATTTGCTAAGCACTTATTACTTGCCAGGAGCTGCACTAAGCACTGGGGTAGATACAAGCTAAGCAGGTTGGACACAGCCCCTATCCCATATGGGGCTCACAGTCTTAATTTTACCGATGAGGGAACCGAGGCACAGAGAAGTAAAGTGACTTGTCCAAGGTCACACAGCAGACAAGTGGTGGAGCTAGGATTAGAACCCAGATTCTTCCAGACTTTCTGACCTGTGCTCTATCCATTAAGCCACGCTGCTTCTCAACCCCCACAGGACTACTTCACAATACGTGCAAACTGTATACACTAATTGCTGATATAACTCAAGTTACATAAACCCAGCGCAAGATTTCTAACCAACCACTGCTGATAAATCAATTCCCCTGACCCCTCCTATCCTAGTGCTACACTGTTCCCATTCTCCCATGTCTCCAACTCTTTTCCATCCTGCTCTTGACCTTGAATTTCCTCCAATGCCCTCCATCCCAATAATATATGTGTGTTTATATACATATATAGCTACATATTGATGCAATAGTATGTAATAGCATGTAAATATACATATGTATGTTTTAAAAATCAGTGCTCCACATGGTCAAAATAATAATAATAATTACAGTATTTGTTAAGCCCTTAAGACATACCAGGCATTGTTCTAAGCGCTGGGGTAGATATAAGATATTTGGGTTGGACACAGTCGCTGTTCTACATAGGGCTAACAGTCTAAATCCCCATTTTACAGATGAGGGAACTGAGGCACAGAGAAGTTAAGTGACTTGCCCCAGGTCACACAGCAGACAGGTGGTGGAGCCAGGATTAGAAGCCATGACCTTCTGATTCCCGGGTCCGTGCTCTATTCACTAGCCACGCTGCTCCTAAAATGCATACCAACATTGCCATCAATGGGAAGGGGGCAGGAAAATGTTCCTGGGGTTCCCAGCTCAGATCCTCCTGATGTCCAGGTCTTGATTCTACCTTCTTGTTCCAAATGGCCCAAAGTTTCTCGATTTGATCTCGCTTCCTCCCTCTCACTACCCCCCGTCCGGCTCCAAACTTCTACCCCATATACCGTTTTCACCTGGATTCAGTGAACCACTCTGGGTTTGTCTGCTACTAGAGATTGGCGCCGCTTTTGATGGCCATGTCTACGGGACTGGCCACTCGGCCAGAGGCAGAAACTCCAGAGGACGTGGAGCTCCAATGACGGGGAAACAAGGGAGGGAAGAGCACTTCAGGATGGGAGGGAGAAGATAGGAGCCATCTGGAGAGCAGTAAGGGGGATCTAGCAAGCTCCGAGCTGTTCTCAGAGGCTAGTCAGGGGCCTCCACAGAGCCAGGGAGCAGCCAGAGGGGCGTAGGGAGGGCGGCCCGGCCCCAGCAGCCAATGGAGCTCATCGGGGACTGAGGGCCGAGAGCAGCCACGGCGGTCTAAGAGGGAGGCTGGGAGCAGCTGCAGTAGCCGGAATGAAACCTGTGGGCCTGAAGCATCATCATCATCATCAGTTGTATTTATTGAGCGCTTACTGTGTGCAGAGCACTGTACTAAGTGCTTGGGAAGTACAAGTTGGCAACATATAGAGACAGTCCCTACCCAACAGTGGGCTCACAGTCTAAAAGGGGGAGACAGAGAACAAAACCAAACATACTAACAAAATAAAATAGAATAGATATCATCATCATCATCATCAATCGTATTTATTGAGCGCTTACTATGTGCAGAGCACTGTACTAAGCACTTGGGAAATACAAATTGGCAACACATAGAGACAGTCCCTACCCAACAGTGGGCAGCCTAGCAAGGGTCTGGGAGAGCTAGCTAGCTCTCTTCCTCCCTTCAAGGCCCTGCTGAGAGCTCACCTCCTCCAGGAAGCCTTCCCAGACTGAGCCCCTTCCTTCCTCTCCCCACCCTCGTCCCCCTCTCCATCCCCCCCATCTTACCTCCTTCCCTTCCCCACAGCACCTGTATATATGTTTGCACATATTTATTACTCTATTTATTTATTTTACTTCTACATATCTATCCTATTTATTTTATTTATTATGTTTGGTTTTGTTCTCTGTCTCCCCCTTTTAGACTGTGAGCCCACTGTTGGGTAGGGACTGTCTCTATATGTTGCCAATCTGTACTTTCCAAGCGCTTAATACAGTGCTCTGCACATAGTAAGCGCTCAATAAATACGATTGATGATGATGATGGGAGAGGGAGACTGTGGCTGTTAGGGGTAGCACGGTCAGAGCTGGACATAGAGACATGAGAGGACGGTAGCCGGGTCGAACCAAGGCAGGACTCAGTCACTTGGGGCTAAAAGCAGGACCCAAGTGACCGCCCATCAGGACAGCCCCAGCAGGAACCCCTCTACCATTTTCAAGTGGAGCTAGAGTGTGGCACTGTGAAGGACACCCCCTTCTCAAAGCAACAATGAGGGCTGAGTTTCTAATACAGGGTGGTCCATTAAGGCTCTAGAAACAGGGACAGCAAAGAGGACAAAGGGATGGGAGGTGGGGGGAACTGCATTGTACTTTTTCTTCATGTAGGGTTCGACCATCACGTTAGAAAGGTTCCACCCCACAACCAACACCCAACTGCCCCTAAGTTTAACGGGAGATCTAGCCCTCAATACAAGCATTCACGTTCCAGCCACATTTTTGAAGAACGTAGCCTGGCTGGGTGGCGGGGCGTGACTGTATAAGTGTGGGCTGATGAAAGGATAACTGTTGATTTCTTTGGTAACTGGCAAGTTTTGTGAGGAGGCAGGGTAGTTCCACAGGGAGCACGCTCTAAGTTTGAACGCAGTAAGTCAGTGGATAATTCTACCTAAATTAAAAAGCAGATAATTATTTTCAAACCCACTGGAGACACTCTTAAAAGGTGGAATCCTTAAACACAAGCGCAGTGCTTTACACCCACAAGTATCTCAGCTCTCAAAAATTGCTCCTGGAATTACCTAATTGTGAGCACAAATTGGAAAATTAGCTTTCTATTTCTCAGTATGGGAAAGTAAAAATCCTACCTACCCTTGAAATTAAGTAATGACACATTTTTTGCATAAGGCAAAAATGCACGTACCAGTATTGTACTCTCAAATAATGGGCCTATGGAAATGGGGCCCGTAGTAATTATATATATTTAAGTAAATCTCACGTATGGCTATAGGAGTTTCAGGATAGACTCAGTGCTCTTAAAAATAGAATACTTCTAGATTTTTAAAAGTGAATTATGCCTCCAAATATCTTTTCTATTAACAGGGATTTTAGCCAAAGCCAGGAGATGATGATTACTCATAGTAGAGTGGAAAATATTGAGATAACACATATTTCATGCCACATTTCCCTAAGTATTTTCTCAATAATAATAGTAATAATAACAATAATAACAACAATGGCATTTATTAAGGGCTTAGTACATTTTAAAGATGGAGTACATACAAGATTACGAAATCGGGCACAATTCCTGTCACACATAGGGCTCACAATGTTTTATCCGTCTTTTACAGATGAGAAAACTGGGGCCTGAGAGGTTTTTTAATGGTATTTTTTAAACACTTACTATGTGCCAGGCACTGTAGTAATAATAATGATGGCATTAGTTAAGCGCTTACTATGTGCAAAGCACTGTTCTAAGTGCTAGGGGGATACAAGGTGATCAGGTTGTCCCACGTGGGGCTCACAGTCTTAATCCCCATTTTACAAATGAGGTAAATGAGGCTCAGAGAAGTTAAGTGACTTGCTCAAGGTCACACAGCAGGCATGTGGTGGAGCTGGGATTCGAACCCATGACCTCTGACTCCAAAGCCCGTGCTCTTTCCACTGAGCCACGCTGCTTTTCGTTTCTTCTTGTTTGGTGCTTCTCTATTAAGCACCGGGATAGATACAAGATAATCAGTTTGGACACTGTTGCCAACTTGACACTGTTGCCAACTTGTACTTCCCAAGCGCTTAGTACAGTGCTCTGCACACAGTAAGTGCTCAATAAATACGATTGATTGATTGATTGACACAGTCCATGTCCCACATGGTGCCACAGCTTTAATCCTCATTTTCACAAACAAAATAACTTAGGCACAGAGAAGTTAAGAGTCTTGCCCAAGGTCACACAGCAGACAAGTGGTGGAGCTGGGATCGCTTCTCGGCCTTTTGGCTAAGCTCAAGTGTAGTGTCTGTTCTTATCTGAGAGGCAGCGTGGCTTAGTGGAAAAAGCACGGGATTGGGAGTCAGAGGACATGGGTTCTAATCCCCGTTCCTCCACTTGTCTGCTGTGTGACCTTGGGCAAGCCGCTTAACTTCTCTGTGCCTCGGTTCCCTCATCTGTAAAATGGGGATTAAGACTGTGAGCCCCATGTGGGCCAGGGACTGTGTCCAACCTGATTTGCGTGTATCTACCCCAGAGTTTAAAACAGTGCCTGGCACAAAGTGCTTAACAAATACCGTCATTATTATTATTATTAGAATCCAGGTCCTCTGACTCCTAGGCCCATATAATAATAATAATAAAGTTGGTATTTGTTAAGCGCTCACTATGTGCAAAGCACTGTTCTAAGCGCTGGGGTAGATACAAGGTAATCAGGTTGTCCCACGGGGGGCTCACAGTCTCAATCCCCATTTTCCAGATGAGGGAACTGAGGCCCAGAGAAGTTAAGTGACTTGCCCAAAGTCACACAGCTGACAAGTGACGGAGCCGGGATTTGAACTCACAACCTCCGACTCCAAAGCCCAGGCTCTTTCCACTGAGCCACGCTGCTCCTTCTACTAGGCCAAGCTACTTCCCAAGACCAAGTGACTTATCCAAGATCACCTAGTAGGCCAGAAACAGAGCTAGGACTAACACCTGGATATCCTGACTTCCAGTCTTTCACTCGTTCCACTAGGCTAAGATGACCCCCTCCTCACAGAGAAGCAGTGTGGCTCAGTGGAAAGAGCATGGGCTTGGGAGTCAGAGGTCATGGGTTCTAATCCCGGCTCCACCGCTTGTCAGCTGTGTGACTTTGGGCAAGTCTCTTAACTTCTCTCTGCCTCAGTTCCCTCATCTGTAAAATGGGGATTTAAACTGTGACACCCCCCCCCCACCGTGGGACAACCTGATCACCTTCTAACCTCCCCAGCGCTTAGAACAGTGCTTTGCACATAGTAAGCACTTAATAAATGCCATCATTATTATTACTATTATTATAGAGAATGCCTTCATGACTGAATTCATTATTTTGTGGAGTGGAATAGGATCATTTTTGTCATCATATTTACAAAACTCAATTTAGTAAAGATCATGATAGTGTAAACTCAACTCTAAATTCCTTGAGGGCAAGGATTGTGTCTACCAACTTTACTGCACTGAACTCTCCTGGGGTTTTAACAGAATGTTCTGCACCCATAGGTCCACAGTAAATACCACTGATTGACTGCCACACTTTTAGCAAAGAAAGTAGCAAACAGGCCTTATTTATTTATTTTACTTGTACATATCTATTCTATTTATTTTCTTTTGTTAGTATCTTTGGTTTTGTTCTCTGTCTCCCCCTTCTAGACTGTGAGCCCACTGTTGGGTAGGGACTGTCTCTATATGTTGCCAACTTGTACTTCCCAAGCACTTAGTACAGTGCTCTGCACAAAGTAAGCGCTCAATAAATACGATTGATTGATTGATTGATTGAAAGATTGTTTCTCAGGAGAGTACGGACAGAGTCAGAAGACCCGAGTTCTAGTTCTGGCTCCACCACTATCACCTGCATGAGTTTAGGCAAGTCCTTTAACTAGTCTGTCCTTCAGTTTCCCTATCTGTCAAATGGAGAGAAATTACCTGTTCTCTCTCCCTCTTAATCTGTGAGGCTCATGTGGGACAGGGATGTATCCCAATCTTACCCTGTACCTACCCCAGCACTTGGCACATAATTGCTTAATAAAAACAATTTTTATGTATTCTTATTAAGAAGAGGTATTGTCTGTTGAAAACCCATGGTCCTGCCCACTCGGCCTCAGGAACAGAAAATTCAAACTACAGTTCGACCCTGTTTTGTACAGTGCAACTCAGAATACAGCAAAAAGTGATATTCCAAAGGACACAATTGGTATAAAGCATATTAATTGGTGCTTGTCACAAAACCATGGATATCTTGAACTCCGGGGAAGAAGGAATCTTCTCATTACAACTGCACCCCATGATACAAGGGGTACATGATCTTTGAAAATGTAGCTCTATTATGGAGTACATTTCTCTTAGACCAACATATGTATTCGAGTTCCATTCCGGAATCAGCCTTGACATAACGGCTGAGTCCTACAACTAAAAATTACACTATAATTCCTTCCCGTTACCACCCCTCCATTCCCTCATCCCCTTTTCCTTCCTTGTTCTGAGTGGCTTTCCCTGATTCCCTTGCACCCTAAAGTCGGCCTTCTCCTCGCCTCTACAGTCCCCCTCTTGTATTTTTCTTGTTTGAACTTCGGTCATTGGAGGTAAGAAACAATTTCCTCCTAAGTCAATTCATCAGACTGAGGAAGTCTAATAAATGACCTGCAGATGTTTCTTTAGTCATGACTAACCCCTGAGTGAAAACACCCTTATTTTATAACTTGCCAAGTCACAAAATTTTCATGATCAAATTGTAATGATCCTGGAAGTGATCACTTCAATTCCTGAGAGGTGAAAAATTTCTGAACGTAAATGTCGACTCAACTTCCTCGGTTTAAAATACACCTAACTAAAGTCTGCAGTTAAAACCCAACTGTTTGCCATTTTGTTTTTGTTATTCTTCAGGTCTGGAAGATCACTATTCGATTTAATATTTGTCATCCATAACATACATAGAAAAGGCACAGGAAAGAATTCAAGAAGCTAATGACATAATTAGAGTTTCAGTACCAATAACAACTTTTTGTAACTTTAAGAGGTATACAGGTTTGTAACTTTAAGAGGTATACAGCCTAAGAAATGTATTAGCAATACAGAATGTACCTACCTTGGATAAGTGATAAGATAAAGCCTAAATACATTGATGATTTAATTAGGTATCAGGATTGGCGATGATAACATTTCGTCGACACATTAGTATAATTGATAAAGCCACTTGTCAATTAACTAATCATCCAACTCAGCTCTTTAGTCTGCTTAGGCAGCAGAATTCATTAAAAGGGGTTGGATGAAAACTTAATTTTTCAGTGGCGTGCAGGCTGACGGCAAAAGTACATAAAACCATAAACATCTAAAGTTCAGATGTTTAGATGTACCTCGATCTCATCTATCTCACCACCAACTTCTTGCCTCTGGCCTGGAACATCCTCCCTTTTCATATCTGATAGGCGATTACTCTCCCCACCTGCAAACCCTTACTGAAGGTATCTCTCCTCCAAAGAACCTTCCAGAACTAAGCCCTCATTTCCACTTCTCCCACTCCCTTCTGAGTATCCCTGATTTGCTCCCTTAATTCACCTCTCCCTCAGACCGTCAGCACTCATGTATATATCCATAATTTATTTATATTAATGCCTGTCTCTCCCCTAGACTATAAGCTCATTGAGGGCAGGGAATGTGTCTACCAACTCTGTTATATTGTTGTTTTTTACTCTCCCGAGAGCTTAATATAGTGGTCAGCACACAGAAAGTGCTTTATAAACACAACTGATCGATCATCTGACCACAAAAGTCACCTGAAAATATGAATAATCATTTTCTTATTCACTTTTGGTGGGTTTTCTTTGCTTTCTTCCAGCTCTTGCAATCCAAGGTGATTCTTTTTTGGTTAGGAATCTCTATTGCCCTTTAGACTACTTTTGGCATGACTATGTAAGGACTTTTTTTTTTTACAGTATTTGTTCAGCATTTACTCTGTGCCACGTACTTTACAAGTTCTGTACAAGTACTGTACAAGTGTCGGGGTAGATAATCAGGTTGGTTACAGTCCCAATGAGGTAACTCAGGCACAGAGAAATTATGTGACTTGCCCAAGGTCACACAGCAGGCCCTCTGCTTCCAGGCTCCATGATATCTGCTTCATGTTGTTTCTCTTTTAAAAGTCATCTTTACTTTGTTCACCCCTAAAAGGAAAACATGTGGCCATTAGAGGAAGGACAAAGTCACCACATACCTTCTAGACTGTGAGCCCGTTGTTGGGTAGGGACCGTCTCTATATGTTGCCAACTTGTACTTCCCAAGCGCTTAGTACAGTGCTCTGCACACAGTAAGCGCTCAATAAATGTGATTGAATGAATGAATGAATGAATACCACACCTCAAATTAAGGCCAAATGGAAAGTGCTGCAATGAAGACATTTTTGTGCGTGTGAATGGATTTACACAAACAGAACACTGTAAATGTATTTTTTGACAAATAGCCTTGATGTGGCTCTTAGTTCTCTCCTGTGATTTATTAGGAGACTCAGCTCAGTTCAAATAGGTTTTCCTGTGTCTACTTCTACAGCACTTTTAGGCCATTGTGTTTTAAGCCCTGCCCCTTAAAGTACAAACTCTGTAACAGTTCCCTAAATAATATGTGATGAGAATAAGTGCTGCTAAAGGAGTTTCCTGTTTTGATTTCCTCCTTGGCACTGCAAACTGAGTTGAAATCTCTAAAGCGCTCACTTAATATGTATATATTGAAAGTGAACCAAAAGAGCACTGGAACTTTAAATCCCTCCGGCACATACTTTTTTCTTTCTTCTCCTTTCCTCTGCTCTTCTCTCACTCTCTCCTTCTTTACTTCAGCCTGTCAGTGACAGTAAGTGCAATCACGTTACACACAGCTTTCTTTGGAAAGCGCCCTTTTTAATGATCTGGCAGTCTGTAGACACTGACTGCTTCCAGAAAAAATTTCAGTCCCTCGTCCCACAGCTTCCGCAAGCCCCGGTGATAAATGACACCTGTCATTCTGTCACAGACAAATGGCACAGATGGGAGCATCAGTGATGTATAGCTCACCAGAACAGGAAATCAACTTTTTTTTTTTTAACCTAAAAAGAGCTGACCAGGACATTGTCATGAGGCTGTTCCAAAGATCTTGCCTGAAGAAAGAGAAAGAGACAGAAAGGGAGATACCAAGAACTTCAAACTTAAAAAAGATGATAAGTTGGGATCAAAACAATGATATACATTTGTGTGTGTGTGTACACACACACACACAAATGTATATCATTGTTTTGATATACATACATATATATGCATATCTGGAGAATTGTATAAGCCACAGATTGTTTTGAGGTCACTGTAGTAGTAAATACCTTAGACTGATTAAAACCTGTTTTTGACTAAAAGGATGGTCTTTTGAGCATTCATATTTTCAGTCTGAAGTATCAATACATCAATTTTAAAACGCAATTTGCTTGGATTTCCTAAGCCACCCTCATTCTTTAGTTCCCCCTCAGCGACTCACTGAACTCAGTGAAAGGAAAAATATCTGCACGATGAGTCAGATCTCACAGTGGATAACAAGATTGCATTTTGGGGTTGACAAGTAGTCAGAACACTATTAGGAGTCCGAGAAGATATCAGATTCTTTGATCAACATGTGGTTTTCTTAAGTTTGGTTTCTTCTCCGCTTTTCTGTGCCCCTTGAGGAGTGATACAGGGAGAAAATATTCAGAAACATTTTGATTTTGTTCTGGGAAAATGCAGTGCAGCTCCAGATGCCCCAGCTGATATCATCATTTAATAGGCCACATGAACTTGGCAGGGTGTGGGGAATAGCTGCCCCCTTGAAGGTAATCCAAGAGAACAGTTCTTAGCAAAAGTTCAGCCAGTCAGAGCCCCCAGGCAGGCAAGCGATTCAGGTTTTAGAGGAAAAAAAACCCTTTTAAATGCAACATAATTCCACTGATGTTAATGGGACCTACCAACAAAATAAAAAACACAGAGAACAATCCTTTCCCCTTCAGAAGCAGAGAGAAAAAGCCATCGGAGCCACGGGTGGATTCACAATAGGTCCAATCTAGAGAGACAAATTATCCAGGGGAAAAATACCCACTCCTAATAATGTCTATATTAAAAACGCAGGGTGTTTTTACAGTTGTTTTTCAACTGCAGTTGCACCCTACAAACTCGATGAGCACATTGCAACAAGTAACATAAGCGACAGTATTTCTTGTGTGGCCATGGTAGCTCAGAAGTGAGCTGAGCTCAGAAATGGAACTTACACCACTTAAGATGCACTTCTCCCCTGCCATCCCGTAAAAATAAAGCATGCCAGAAAAAAAATCCAACAACGTTCAATGGAATGTAACCTAAAAAATGAGTAGAGGAAAAATTGATAGAAATACAGATGTGCTACAGTGAGATTGCCATTGATCTCTTACACCACTATCAGTTGTTTAACTGAGACTAAAGCAAAGCATGGTGTGTAAATTCCCAGGTAAATTCATAATGTAATAATCAATAACAAATTTATAATTATTTGAAGTGTTCCCATTAATAAACTCTGGCTATAAGCATCGTCTTTGGGCAGCAAAATATCTAATCCAGCTTGGTTTAGTGGAAAGAGCCCAGGCTTGGGAGTCAGAGGATGCAGGTTCTAATCCTGGCTCCGCCAATTCTCTGCTGTGTGACCTTGGGCAAGCCACTTAACTTCTCTGTGCCTCAGTTACCTCATCTGTAAAATGGGGACTAAGACTTTGAGCCCCACGTGGGACAGCTTGATTACCTTGTATCTATCCCAGTGCTTAGAACAGTGCTTGTCACATTGTAATTGCTTAACAAATATAATAATAATAATTATTAGTATTATTACTAAATCCACTCCATTTGCACTTTCTGGGTGGCGAAATAACCAATCAAATCTTCGCACTTCTATAGAGGACGTTAGTGAAATGTTCACAAAAAATTTAGCAAGACCCTTTCAGGAATGTTTTATATGCTGCCTATGTGGAAGGATAGTTTTAAGACATTTTTATATGTTTGACAGTGTTTCAGTTTTTCAATTTTTTTCTTATTTTTCCACTTTTCCGGCACTGTTCACATTCCAGAATCAAAGGTTTGTTTGGTCATACTGTAGAAACATAGGCTTAAAAGTATGCTGCGCTGATATTTTAGACGTGACAGAGGCATATACATTCATGGCAGTAATACCAAGCCTTTCACCATCAATTGTAACCCACATAGATCAAAAGTAATTCTGGGGACATGAGCAGATTTTTCTGTGAATAAAGTTAATAACAGGAATCAGATGGCAAGACAAAAAGCATTTAAGCCAAGTGATGAAAAACAAAGACTGGTAAGAGGATATAATGAATAAATATTTTGTGCACAAAAATCAACTTCAACACGAGTATGAAGAAAAGATCACAGGGTATGGAAACGAATCAGATACTGTCATGAAGTGTAGCCCCTAGATCAACTGGTGCATAAGATGTGAAATACTGAAAACAATACCTGCAATTTCTTTTTGGATGTTTAATGTTTTATCTACATGTCTATATCCCAAGCATTTTAGATTATATTTTTACCACCAGTCTGCGGACTTCAAAATTGAAATAAAGACCAAGTTTGTGGTAGTAAAGTGAAGAGGCAGAGGCAATTAGCTGGATAATTTGTTAAAACAAATTACATGAAAAATTTTTGATCTGATTTTTTTCGGATAATTGCCTTAATTTTCTATCTTCATCTTGCAGGTAAAAACCTGGTTACAGGCTAATAGAGTGCCTCCTCACAGAGGAAATGAAAAAGTAAGGGATCGTCTATTTTCTTTTTCTATTACCAAATTGAATTTGTTTTTACCAATGCTCAGGTTCCTATATTACTGAAAACTGATCAGACGCAATAAGAGCATGATTCTTCCTGCCCACCGATGGGAGTTACAACTTAAATTTATGTTGGGGAAGGATTTCTGCCCCATTTTCACCACCAATCTGTAACCTTTTCACCCCATATCCCTTTGAGTACATTGGCACCTATATTTAACACCTAAAATATAAAATAATAAACACTGAACAAAGAACAATTGAATAATCATCAGTTTCAAAATAATAATAATAATGGTACTTGTTACGTGTTTATTATGGGCCAAGCACCGTTCTAGACACTGGGGTAGATACAAGCTCCTCAGGTTGGACACAGTCCCTGTTCCACATGGGGCTCACAGTCTAAGTAGGAGGCCCTGAAGCGAATCTAGACTCAATCCTGAATCCTCTCACTGTAAACTACTTAATTAATTAATTAATGATGGCATTTATTAAGCACTTACTACGTGCAAAGCACTGTTCTAAGCGCTGGGGAGGTTACAAGGTGATCAGGTTGTCCCATGGGGGGCTCACAGTCTTCATCCCGATTTTACAGATGAGGCAACTAAGGCCCAGAGAAGTTAAGTGACTTGCCCAAAGTCACACAGCTGACAATTGGCGGAGCTAGGATTTGAACCCATGACCTCTGACTCCAAAACCCGGGCTCTTTCCCCTGAGCCTACTTGCGGGCAGGGAACATGTCTACCAAATCTGGACTCTCCCAAGCACTTAGTACAGTGTTCTGCACACAATAAGCGCTCAGTAAATACCAATGATTGATTGAGAACGCAAACCAAAGAACTGCTTTGTGATCTCAAGGTCCTTCATATTCTTCCTCTCAAACGTGATCAGTGGCAGGTGGGATCACCAGTGAAGACTAATCATTATTGCATTACTGGTGGAAGAACTGTTTAAATGGTTTATTTAATATATTCTTCTCTTGGTTATAGGGTGCCCAAAGGGTACAGATAAACAGCACAGTCTTTGCCCTCTAGGAAATCAGAGCCAACTCTCAAAGAACTGCTTTAAAAGAGTGGGGCTGCAGTTCAGATAATGCACAACTGGAGAAGCAGTGTGGTATAGTGGAAAGAGCATGGGGCCGGGAGTCAGAAGACCTGGGTTCTAATCCAAGCTCTGCCATTTTCTGCTGTGTGATCTAGGGCAAATCATTTAATTGCTCTATGTCTCTGCTTCCTCATCTGCAGAATGGGGATTCAATACCTGTTCTCTCTCCTACTTGGTGAGCCCCATGGGTATCTTGCATCTACCCCATTGCTTCGTACGGTGTTTAGCACGTAGTAAGTGCTTAACGAATACCACTATTATTATTCCTGTTATTAAGAGGGGGAAATCTTGGGACCCATCTGGTCAGAAAGACAGTTCCAAGACCTGTCTTGGAAGCCCTGGGTGAGTGGAGCCTGAAGAGAGCCGCTTCTGCCAAATACGGGTGCCAAAGGTTGGGAGAAGAATGAATAGAAGTGGTGAGCAAAACCTACTGTACATAATTCAGAGAAAACAATCCATTTACAGATCATTGAGAGTTGACTGTACACGGAAGGGATTTACTACGCTGCTAACCTATTCCCTTTTCCCTTTTCTTTGGGGAAGGCATGTCAACTTTGGTGTTCGACTCAGAGCTCTAGAGTTCACACATCAGTGATCTTCTTCCCTGATCAAGTTTCTTTGTCAACACCTTCCTTTCAGAAACTCAATGGTCCAGCTTCTGTCTTCTCCCCACTTAACTCTCATAATCTCCTATAGGAAGAGTGCATCTCCTAAGGAAATGGCAGGCAGCCAAGTAGCTCAAACTGAAAGGCATCTGTTGGCCAGAGGTCTCTTAACTGAGCCCTTTTATCCTGTGAGACTGACCATTTAAATCTCACAGAAGCTTCGAGGACCATATTTTTTAAGAATGTATAACACGCGGTGCAGGATATGGGATTCAGATCCAGAATTTAGGGAAAAGGAGACATTGTGATTTATTCTCAAATGTACATTAGTGCATTCCTATTTAAAAGGAATTAATTTGTTAAATTCAAATAGTGTTAACAGGTGCTTAAGAACCGTACTAGGTCGAAAAGTACCCCCAAAGCCTGTCAAATTTGGCAAGCCGCGTGCCATGTCAGTTTTCAACAAAAGTAATGTTACTCAACGTGATGTGACATAATTCAGGTCACGTGTCATTACAATACACCAACAAGGAATAAAAAAAAAAAGACCACCTGATATTTTGGCTCAACCGCTTTCCTTTTGTTCTTGGCATTAAGGAGCATCGGTATCTAGAACACGTGGGCTTAGTGACTCTCAAGCTTCTCTAGTTGGTGGAATTTTTCATTTTCAAAACGCTTTAAGGTCAAATGTGTCCCATTGCTAAGCGCTAGGCAGGCAAATAGGCAGTGATCCTTGTATCTGAAGCAGTGGCTAGCCGTGTGAAAAATTCTCAAAGTTCAGTAAAGGAGAAAGAAATAGTTAGCTAGGCATTTGCTCTTTTCCCAGAGGGCGGTGGCGGACTGGGACAAAAAAAATCAAGAGCTTAAAACGATTACATTCTTTCCTTCAAAATGTCGGGCATATGCTCTTGGCCTAACAAGCTTGGCTTGCCCAGGGTGGGATCTTGGCAAAAAGTAAAGTCGAAAGCCGAGGTCTCTTTCTAACGTCCCATGGGCTGCGAGGAGCACAAAGTGGCGGCTTCGTCCTCGGCTCCTATCAGCATTCTAACCAGTAGATCCTGGCAGGCAGCACTTGCTCAGTGCTCAGCTCATATCAGCATAAACACTTCATCACAGCTGACACACTGATACGTTAAATGAATAAGTGCGATGCACAAAAAGGTCACTGGGAAGTTAACTAAAGGGATTACAAGGGACAGTCAACACACTTCAACAAGAAAAACCCTGATAGGTGCGGAAAACATGGTAAATGAGCCCCCGGAATGCAACCCCTCAGCCGCATACTCCATTACGTGGCTGACAGTTGAGTTCTAAACAGTTAAATATGAAACTGTCAACAAGGGCCTGTCTTAATAACCAAACTTGAGGCCTTTTATCCTGGAAGATTTATGAAGTAATTTTAAAGAGGCCCAAGCAAACATCTGTCAATAAATTGAATGCCGGCTACAGGATTTACAAGCAAGACAAGAATTTCTCATTAAGTGCACATTAGCACTGTGGGGATCATAAATAGTAAGAGGCCAGGATGCTGAGCCTCTCAAGCTGTCATTAAAACACTATCTAAGAACTAATGAGGAAGTGATGGAAGGATACTAATGATCCCTCAGGCTCCTTACATTCGGCATTTTCAAAGAGGACTAGGCAGTACCAGATTTCTCTCTGTTGGGGCTGAAGGCCTACAACACGGGAAAATCCTTTCAGGGAATGGCTCTGTGCCTCTCATCCTGCTGTCAGTTCAGAAGCTGCAGGCCACCTCTTCCACACCCTGCAGCGAATCAGAAACTACCAGGCAGTGCCAACTGTCTTGAAAGAGCCAAACATTCAGTAATAATGTTTAAAGTAAAGTAATAAAGTAATCCCCTTCAACGGATTCAATCATGGCAAGATAACCAGGAAAAGTGGAGACAGAGATAGGCTGCGTGTAATGGGCCAACTAAGTTTTTTCTTGTCTTCTCCAGGCTCTGTCTTTCTTGGACAATCCCAATTCTACGACTGATCACATCGATGGAAAATCCATCAAAAATGCCATTCAACCGTTTCATTCGCGAGATGGTCATTTAATCTGAAATGGGTGAAAATAAACCACAGGTTCACGTGAAATTCAAATCACAGGGATAGTACTGCTTGGGTATGGATGGACAAGCAGTTGTGGAACTGCCTGCGTGTACCAACTGCAGTGGTGAACGGGTTTTATTTCACTAGATCTCTGAAGTGTCACTGGTGTCCCATTCATAATATCTGCAAAGAGGTGAGAGGTGTAATCAAGAATATAAAGTTGCCTGAAAACTCCCCAAGAGAAGCAAGAAGCTCCACTCAAATGCACGTGATTTTCCTATTGAGAGGGCAGTCTAGGCATGACTCCATTAAGAGTGACACATATTCTTTACCCAATAGAGCCTATTTAAAAGTTTCTCTCTTGAAAAGGACAATTTTACAGGTTACATTTTAATGGGCCTACATTATGCAACTTCACATTTCACGTTGTTTCCTCTGTGTTACACAGACTGATGAAACTGGGCAAGTTGAGACTCTCTGTGACCTTAAACTAGAAAAGTCCATCATGGTGAAAATTGTTTTTTAATACACCTAAGAGAAAAGAATCTGTTCACCTAAACATCCATTCATTGGTCCAGCTGTGAATTCTAATGAGCTTAAAAAAAACCTTCCAAGGGCAAATCTCTAAGATCCTTTGGCATTTAGTCATTTATTAAGGCTTTTCAAGTATCAATGATTATGCAAACCAAGAAACTATCACAGGGTCTACACAGTACCTATCCAGATAAATCAAGTCCCAAACTCTGCTTCTGAGGAAAAAAAAAGAAGTAGTGCCTGGAATAACTGAAATACAAATCAATTTGGTTTTTCACTTTTCTTATCTTTCTTCTGAAGATGTCACCAACCCCTCCCTACCCTCACTCTTGGACTGTGAGCCCCTTGAAATTTCACCATAATTCAATATGGTTTGCCCTGGAAATAAAGGGCTGTCCTCTAGAGTATAAACTCCTTGTGAGCAGGGACTGTGTCTTCCAACTCTGTTATATTTTACTCTCCCAAGTGTTTAGGGATCATTTAGTGTTTAGATCTCCCAAGTGTTTAGTACAGTGCTTGCTCTACACATAGTATGTGCCCAACAAATGATTGATTGGACTCACTCAGCCAAAGCATCCTATCCATAGTATGTCTCACTAATACTTGAGGCCCTATCTCAAAGATAAACTCCCTTACCACTAAATCAGCTGGGCTTTGGTAATTCACATCCACAAAAGAGTAGCGGAGGAGGAAGTGGAGAGTCAAAAATTTTGATGTGTTTTCTACCAGATTTACACTCTGGTCAATCAGTAAGTATGAATAGTAGGTTGTATGTAACCATCAGCATTTATTGTATCCAGCAGCCCAAATACAGGAGCATTTCTTAGGCAGAAAGGGGGACCGTGAACAAAACCAAACTTTCTCTGAAAAATCTGGTTAGCAAAAAATAATTTTCTGGGATAGAAATGAGGAAGTTTTTTTTTTCCTCAGATTTTGTACGTCTACATTGATAACAATCACCAGATGAAATTTAATGGGCTTATACATAAGTCTGCTTGACCACCACCACCTAGATATCATTATGGAATCATAGAGGTGGGAGGGTGGAGAAGGATGGGTGTGGGGGGGAGGGTGGGGGGAGGGGGGTTATCCAAGCACTTTTATCCATTTTGAAAAGAATTTTATTTTAAAATTTTGTTTTTCCTTGCTGAATTTTCTGAAAGGATGTAATATGATCCCATTCTTCTGGTGAAGCAATTTGCATCACTTAAGGAATGAAAGGAAGCTGTAATATCAAGTTTATCTAAATTACTCAGTGAGGAGATACTTTAAACCTTAAGACAAGGAAGATGACAAATAAATGTAACAGCAGTAGGACACTGTTGCCAGTGGAGCAGAATTTCAGGCTCCTCTCAATCCAGTCCCACAAAGAAAAAGTGACAACAATGGGCCATGGCCTTCCCAACATTCTAAAACAATAACAACAATGTTAAATTGTTACTATGTGCTAAAGCACTGTGCTAAGCTCTGAAAGAGTTCGGATAAAGTCCCTGTCCCATATCAGAGTAACAATCTAAGGGGGAGGAATAACAGGTACACAATCCCCAAATTACAAGTGAGGAAATATAGGCACAGAGAAGTTAAGTGCTTTGCCCAAGGTCACACAGGAGGCAAGTGACAGAGCCGGGAGTAAAACACTGGTCTCGACTCCCAGCCTCGTGCCTCATCCCACTAGGCCTCGCTACTTCTCAACACTGAGAAGTCCACATGCTGCTGAACTTTGAGTCCTTCCCGGGCTGAAGCAGGGGCTGAATGGGAATCCTGATGGCACAGCAGTGACCGAGCTGAGATTAGGAGCACTAGAAAACACACTCAGAGACTAAACAATGCACCAGGGTATCCTTCAGCCTATTCAACAAAAACAAGTGCATTCTCTACCCTGCCAAATCCTGCTCAGAGTCATGTAAAACAGGGAAGACGAAGTCGGGATGGTTTTTCAGGGTCATTCAAGTGCAAATGGATGAACAGGACTGGATTAAAAGGCAACTCCAATTAAAGGCCTTGGATGTCACAACACACTAATGTCAACATATTGTTCCAGCAGCTGCAAATTACCAGATAGACTAAAAGTTTTCAAAATAACGACTAGTCTAAACAGCCCTGATAATGTGACTAGAAGCAGGGTCCCAAGAGGAGAGATGAGGGGTACGAAACAAGAGGTCAAGTGGAAATGGTGCTTGGTGATTTTTTTTTTTAACCCTCACTCCAAACCTAATGACAAGGAATACAATAATCATTATCTGGATCGACGGGCAGACCATCTGAGACCTTGATTGTTCATCTTTTAACTCATTTTTTTTACAAAGCAGGTATTTTTTACAACCAAGAATTACAGAATGGCCTCGGGCTAAGTAGCAGTGAGTCCCAAATGAGTGAATCTACTGAGGGGAGAATCATTGAAGAAGAAAATGAAGTTGACAAGGCTGCTGCTTCTTAATAAACATTATCACATTTTCAACATGCTGCATTTGTTACTTTTCTTTCACTGATTTATGTCTTAAAACATTTAATATGGAGAACAGAATATATCTGCCTGTGTAGTTATACCATGGTGCCTTTTGGCCCTACCTCCTCTGACGTCTTCTACGTTTGGCATGGTGGAATGAAAATGTTAATCTGGGTAATCACATTTTTCAGAAAGAGTCAGAAATAGGATAAGACAGTTAATTGAACCATGCAATGTTGTGAGATTATAAATTGAAACAGACTGTGCAATTCTGTCTTATTTCCTGGTTTCTGTTGCCTCTTCCTCCAAATTAATGTACATCCATTATTTGCTACACAGTTGGTCCAGTATCTCTCTCCCACCTTCGAATCCAAGGCAAAGGGGCATCTAGAATGTAATTTCAGAGATGCCGTTCTGACTGGTTTATGAACAGCACTAGTCTTTGACGACAAGGGCCATGACGAGTTGGCCAAATTTTCCACTACTATCGTCCGAGGATGGTGACTGCTTTCAGCTCACTCTAAAGCCAATCCATGTGGCACACGAGCGGGTCTGGTGACCAAGGAAGATCAACTAAAATGATGCTGTTGTCGGGGAAAAAAAATAGCTGCACTGGAAATTGCCTTAGAGTGTCTCTTGCACTATTGTAATTACAAGTTCTACCAAGTCAGTGTACGATGGGATAGCTCTCACCCAAATACACTGCCTGTAATAAGGAGAAATGGCTTCAGAGAAGTACTGTGTGCACCCGACTCCGCCACATGTCTGCTGTCTGACCTTGGGCAAGTCACTTCACTTCTCTGTGCCTCAGTTACCTCATCTGTAAAATGGGGATTGAGAGTGTGAGCTCCACGTGGGACAGGGACTGTGTCCAATGTGATTACCTTGTACCTACCCCAGAGCTTAGAACAGTGCTTGGCACATAGGAAGTCCTTAACAAATATCACCATTATTATTGGTACGCAATCAATCATATTTACCGAGCACTTACTGTGTGCAGAGCATGGCGCTAAGTGCTCGGGAGAGTATAATATAACAGTTGGTAGACTTGTTCCCACACCTAAATCGTAATAGTTTTCTTAGCACACCCTGTTTGGTCTTTCAAATGGAGAAAGGCGTATACGATGGTTTTCTCAAATCTTGGTCCTACTGTAGAATATGTAATGAATGAAGTTGAATCAGATCCGTCCTACAGAGAAGGAGCAGGCTGAGAGAAGTGGTGTTTTATTAGTGTTAACCACAGACTGTACTTAACACTAAGTGGCAGAGTAGGATAAACAATAAGTGGTGCCTAGAATGCAGCCAGTCTACCCATGCTGATTCGATGCTTGATGCGACGAGACTCCATTAGACCGTAAATGGCACAGCCGAATAATCCACGTGGTTATCGGGAGCAGGCAACATGAGTTGGAGGGACAGAAGGACTGCTTTAGAATCACCTTAAAACATAATTTTCAGAAATGTGGGAGAGCTGTGACCTGCTAGAAACCAATAATGGGTCCAGTCAGTGGGCACTTCACTGAGACTTAAATTCCGTGATCCTTTTTGAGCAAAGGCATCGGGGTGGTCAGTGACAAGGAGCTTAAGCACAACGAACAGCAGACAAACCCTGAAGAGTTGGCGTTGGGAATGCAAAGTAACTCAGGGTATTATTCACAATTGTCAGCTGTGTGACTTTGGGAAAGTCACTTCACTTCTCTGTGCCTCAGTAACCTCATCTGTAAAATGGGGATTAAGATTGTGAGCCCCACGTGGGACAACCTGATCACCTTGTATCCTCCCCAGCACTTGGAACAGTGCTTTGCACACAGGAAGCGCTTAACAGATGCCATCATTATTATGTATTAGTCTCCTTGGCCTCATTTTCAGACTGCAACATTATCATGAGTGCTCAATTCAGATATGAAGGACAACAATATAGAAGAC
This sequence comes from Tachyglossus aculeatus, assembly GCF_015852505.1. NCBI lineage: Eukaryota > Metazoa > Chordata > Mammalia > Monotremata > Tachyglossidae > Tachyglossus > Tachyglossus aculeatus. The sequence continues at coordinate 12,007,991 of NC_052073.1, read as the reverse complement.
TAGAGAGGCTTGCCTAAACAAGTATTGTGTATCTTGGGCACTTGGTATTCACCCCACAACATTTCTGTACATATCTAGAAATTATTCATTTATATTAATGTCTGTCTCCCCCTCTAGACTTTAAACTTGTTGTGGGCAGAGACTATGTCTATCAGCTCTGTTGTACTGAATTATCCCAAGCACTTAGTTCAGTGCTCTGCACACAGTAAGCACTCTTTATGAATACCATTGATTGTATCTATTTGTTGGATACAAAAATGGATTTTTGTCTCTGAAGCCACTACTTTGAGTTTCAGGGATGGTTATGTTGACTAGGATATTTGGAAAGGAATCAAAGGTGTCTGTCATAGGACTATACCAACTGGAGGTTCACTCTGGCTGCATTTTTTACTTTAGTAAAATAAGCTATTTTTGTTTCGAGATCTGCTGCTGTCCAACAAATATACAACTTTATTACTAACCCTGCTTGCTCCTGAATGATACCTTTGTGGACACTAAAAACAATTTAATGACATGTCACAATAGCAATTCACTCTGTTAATAGCCCAGTTCAATAATACTATATTGCATAAACCTCCTTCACACGTCAGACAAATAATTCACCTTTTACACACTGTGGAGTAAGCTCCATTTCACTAATATATTTCTCCGCATACCTACAAATATCCGGGAGCTCTGTACTGTGACATTAGCTATATTTCTAGATGAGGTCAGCAGGGCTGCTGGGCCCGGCTGAGCTGAGTTGGTCCGAGCCAAACCGGACTGGACTGGGCCGGGCCGAACCAAGCCGGGCCAAGCTGAGCTGAACCTAATCGGGCCAGGCCGGGCTGAACCGAGCCGGACTGATCCTGGCCCAACTGAGCCGAGCCAGGCCGGACCGAGCCGAGCAACGCCGAGATCTCTCCGCTAAAGGGCCACAAACCGGCGCGGCCCATCAACCATCCCCCTGGGTCAGGGGCCTGCCCGAGGGCGCCGAAATCTCTCCACCCAAAGAGACAGAAACTAGCACAGATCATCGACCACCCTCTGGGTCAGGGAGCTGCTCAAGGATGCTGAGATCTTTCTCTCAAGAAGACACAGACTGGCGTGACCATAGAATATTGAATGGGACAAAGACCCGCCCGAGGAAGCCGAGATCTCTTCCTCCACCAGCCTCAGCCTGACCAGATCATCATCAGCCATTGGAGCCACTGCATACCACCTGCCACCCTGCCAGGGTTGTGGGACATTTTGCTCCCGATCTGCTCAGCCGGGAAGTTCCCATTTTCTTCCCCTTCTCTCCTTCCCTCCTGTGGGATCAGCATGTGGCTGTCCAACCCCCGGGGGCCTAAAGGCCTGGGTTCCATATATTGTTACATTTCAAAAGCTTCCTGCCTTCACACCTATTCCGCCCAACACGGGCTGTTTACTCCTGTTCACTGGCCTCTTCACTTCCAAACCCCCAAGGACAATTCAACATCTCCTCTGGGTATCACAGGATTAAGTTGTTATTGCTGTGGATTACCTCACCCACCCCACCATTACCGGTCAACCACCCCTGCCTGTCAAATTGTCAAGCCCACCCCAGTCTTCCCCTCCCGCCCCTCTGCCACCCAACCCCTCCCCTCCCCATCCCAGTCCTCCTGGCCAGCCCCACCCCTCGACCCCCTCCTCCCATCCAAACCCTATCCACCCCTCGCGCTGTCCCCTCCCCTATTACCTCCCCACAGCTTCAGCCAAATGTGGCCTGCGGAAGCCCAGCTCCATCATGGGGAAGCTTCCCTTCATCCTTGACCTTTTCCTGTCTCGGTCATTCCTCCTCCTCACCATCAATGAAACCTGGTTCTCCCCAGATGACACGGTCTCCCCTGTTGCTCTCTCCAGAGGGGACCTTATTTCCTCCCACTCCCCCAGACTCACTGGGAAAGGAGGAGGGGTTGGCTTCCTTCTCGCACCCCAATGCCACTTTTGCACCAGTCCACCTCTCCCATCCTTTTCTTTCCCTTCCTTTGAAGCCCATATAGTAATAATAATACTGGCATTTATTAAGCGCCTACTATGTGCAAAGCACTGTTCTAAGCGCTGGGGAGGTTACAAGGTGATCAGGTTGTCCCACAGGGGGCTCACAGTCTTAATCCCCATTTTACAGATGAGGGAACTGAGGCCTAGAGAAGCTAAGTGACTTGCCCAAAGTCACACAGCTGACAATTGGCAGAGCCGGATTTGAACTCATGACCTCTGACTCCAAAGCCCATGTCTTTCAACTGAGCCACGCTGCTTCTCCATATCATCTGCCTCTACCACCCACTCCAGATTCTAGTAACTGTCCCCTAACACCCCCTCCCCAACCCCCAACACACTGCAAGGTCCCACCTCCAAGTTATTTAACCATTTTGATGCCTTTCTCACATTCCTTCTTTCTCCATGCCCACAGTGATCCTTGGGGACCTCAATATGCACATTGATAATCCTGATGACCTTCTGTTGTCCACCATCTTGGACATACACACCCAATCTCATCATCTCTAACCACTGCACAATCTCTACCCTCACCAACTCTGAAATTCCTCTCTCTGACCACAACCTCCTGACTTACCTCCTTTCCCACAAATCTGTACTATTCCCCCACAGAGACCTCCAATCTTTTAACTCCATCCAATTTTCTCAAATCATCATGTCCCAATTAGCTTCTATACAAAATTGGAAAGCTTCCTGCCCTTCCTCATTCCCTCCCGTCTGGCCCCTTCTTCAACTCTCCGATCCTTTCCAGCAGTATCTCTAGAAGAGATTTCCAGCCTCCTCTCAAAAGCCACCCACTTCACCTACGCATCTGAACTCATTCCTTCCCATCTTATGAAAACTCTGACCCCCTCTTTTTTTCCCCTAACAGCCATCTTCAACTGTTTGCTCTCCAATGGCTTCTTCCCCACTGGTTTCAAACATGCCCAAATCTTCCCAGCCTAAAATAAACTCTCCCTTGAGTTTCTCCCGTCGGCTCCCTCCAGTTATCATCCCATCTCCCTCCTACCGTTCCTCTCCAAACTCCTTGAGCAACTTGTCTACATCCACCGCCTCAAATTCCTTTCCTCCAATTCTCTCCTTGACCCCCTCCAATCTGGCTTCCGTCGCCTTCACTCCACAGAAGCCACCTTCTCAAAGGTCATCAAGGATCTCCTTCCTGCCAAATCCAGTGGCCTCTACTTCATCCTAATCCTCGACCTCTCAGCTGCCTTCCACACTGTGGACTATCCCCTTCTCTTTGAAACATTATCCAACCTTGGCTTCCTGACTCTGTCCTCTCCTGGTTCTCCTCATCTCTCTGGCTGTTCAGTCTCAGTTTCCTCAGCGGGCTTCTCCTCTGCCTCCCACCCTCTAACTGTGGGGGTCCCTCAAGGTTCAGTGATGGGTCCCCTTCTATTCTCCATCTTCACCCACTCCCTTGGGAGAACCCATACGCTGCCATGTCCTCAACTACCACCTTGATGTGGATGATACCAAAATCTAGATCGCCAGCCCTGATCGCTCTCCCTCTCTCCAGTCTTGCATCTCCACCTGCCTTCAAGACACCTCTACTTGGAAGTCCTTCTGTCACCTCAAGCTTAACCTATTCAAAACAGAACTCCTTATCTTCCCACCCAAACCCTGTCCTCCCCCTGACTTTCCCATCACTGTAGATGGCACCACCATCTTTCCTGTCTCATCAAACCATAACCTACCTTGAATCCTCTCTCTCATTCACCCCACCAGAAAATCCTGTTGGTCCCACCTTCACAACATCACTAAAATCTGCCCTTTCCTCTCCATCCAAATTGCTACCACGTTAATACAATCACTTAGCCTATCTTGCCTAGATTACTGCATCAACCTCTTTGCTGATCTCCCAGCTTCCTGTCTTTTAACACCGACTCCCAGATCATTTTTCTACAAAAACATACAGGACATGTCACCCCCACTCCTCAAAAAACTGCAATGGTTGACCATCCACCTCCGCATCAAACAAAAACTCCTCACCACTGGCTTTAAAGCATTTCACCACCTTGACCCCTCCTACTCATCTCGCTACTCTCCTTCTAAAACCCAGCCCACATACTTTGCTCCGATAATGCTAACCTTCTCACTGTGCCTTGATCTTGCCTATCTCACTGCGACTCCTAGCCCACATCCTGCTTCTGGCCTGGAATGTCCTCCCTCCTCAAATCCGACAGACAATTACTCTCCCCCCTTCAAAGCCTTATTGAAGGCACATCTCCTCCACGAGGCCTTCCCCGATTAAGTCCTTCCTTTCCTCTTCTCCCACTCCTGTCTACATCATCCTGATTTGCTCCCTTGGATCTTCGCTCCTCCCAGCCCCACAGCACTTATGTACATACCTGTAATTTATTTATTTGTATAGAGGTCTGTTTCCCCACTCCTAGATTGTGAGCTCGTGGTGGGAAGGGAATGTGTCTTTTTACTGTTGTATTGTACTCTCCCAAGCATTTAGTACAGTGCTCTGCACACAGGAAGTGCTCAATAAATACGACAATGAGTGAATGTTATGTTTCTAAGTATCACCATCTCAAGTATATTCTGAGGGACAATGAGGTTTTTAACCAGCACATCACATCAGAAAAAATCATTAGGAAATAAGTTACCCTTCTTGATTTTCCTCTCCCATTATAGATGTGAAACACTTCAATACCCTATAGATATGTGCAGCAATAAATACAATTTAATGCTTTTTTTTTCCTTTCTATTTGCATTAAGTAAAACTGTTTCTCACTGGAGATGCAATGGAAATTTATATTGTACCAGGGTGGCCTTCACCTGCTGTTTTGACTTCATTCTTTGCTTAAAGTGACTGCTATGGATGACATTAATTAAGGCTCATGTATTAATGAAAAACACACAGCTCAGAGTGCTAGACTCCTGGGCCAAAGTTCAGAGCTCAGAGTGCTAGATTTCCAGTGAAGGCAATCCCTGTGACACAACTGGTTTATGTGTCTGAAAAGAGTAGTTGTCTTGTAAATGATTGCACTGTGGGGGTTCATTTATGTGCACTAAAATACAACTAATTGGACTCCATTCCACAATCAGACCTGAGATAATGGCTGAGCCCTACAGATAAGTAAAAATTATATTGCTTGTCCCCATCTCCTCTCAGTCTCGTCTCTGTTCCTAAGTAGCTTTCCTGATCCCTTCCCTCCTCCCTAAACTCTTCTTTCATCTTCCAGTTCCTCCCCTCCAGTAATGCTCCAGCAATACCATAGGTCTTTTTTATGGCATTTGTTAAGTGCTTACTATGTGCCGGACACTGCTTTAAATGTTGAGGTAGATAATCAGCTTGGACAGAGTCCCTGTCCATCCACTAGGCTGGATTAATTAAGCAATGGCTATTGGGGGTATGGCTACCTCAACCCCTTCCTTTCTCCTTCAAAGCCCTGCTTTCTTTCCTAAATCAAAGCTACAGTAATGGGGAAAAAAGATGAAATGGTTTGGGTGGGGGAGTGGTGGTCTGGAAGAAGAATCACACCCTTCTCTTATCCCTTGCTCGGCTATTTTGACGAAGGAGCAAAGCACAGATATCGTCAGGGAAGGGAAGTGTGGGGTGACTGCAACCACGGTAACAGCCATTATTAGTAATAAAGTTTAAACGAAGAAAGAAAATGGGAGCAAATCGGAGGTGTGGGGCAGGGATGTGGCTAGGATTAGGGGAGACCAGGATCTGGGCCTGCAGGGAGTTGATTTACCTGGAGTGATCATATGTAGTATTAATTCATTCAATCGTATTTACTGAGTACTTACTGTGTGCAGAGCACTGTACTGAGCGCTTGGGAAGTACAAGTTGGCAATATACAGAGACGGTCCCTACCCAACAACGGGCTCACAGTCTAGAAGGGGGAGACAGACAACAAAACAAAACATGTGGACAGGTGACAACACATGTGAACTGGGACTGTGTGCGCTAAGTCAGCAAATAGGGCAAGATCTAGCCTCGGACGATAATAACAATAACAAAAACAACAACACCAACAAAAATAATAATAATAAAAGTTATGGTATTTGTGAAGTGCATACTATGTGCCAGGCACTGTTCTCAGGTGGATACAGGCTTCTAGACTGTGAGCCCGTTGTTGGGTAGGGACCGTCTCTATATGTTGCCAACTTGTACTTCCCAAGCGCTTAGTACAGTGCTCTGCACACAGTAAGTGCTCAATAAATATGACTGAATGAATGAATGAATTTAGGCAAATTGGGCTGGACACAGTCCCTGTCACACATGAGGTTCACAGTCTCAATCCCCATTTTACAGATGAGGTGACGGAGGCACAGAGAAGTAAAATGGTGGAGCCGAGACCAGAACCCATGATCTTCTGATTCCCAGGCCCTAACTCTATCCACTATGCCATGCCCTCTATTCCCCCTCTCCATCCCCCCATCTTACCCCCTTCCCTTCCCCACAGCACCTGTATATATGTATATATGTTTGTACATATTTGTTACTCTAGTTATTTATTTATTTATTTTACTTGTACATATCTATTCTATTTATTTTATTTTGTTAGTATGTTTGGTTTTGTTCTCTGTCTCCCCCTTTTAGACTGTGAGCCCACTGTTGGGTAGGGACTGTCTCTATATGTTGCCAACTTGTACTTCCCAAGCGCTTAGTCCAGTGCTCTGCACACAGTAAGCGCTCAATAAATACGATTGATGATGATGATGCTTCTCTGATGCACATACTCTCGGGCGACTGTTGACCTATACTAGACTTCTGGGTCTTCATACTAATTTGTCCGGGTTCCAAATTTCTAGTTTGCTTTTAAAACATACTCCGCAATGGTCACTCATCTAATGAATCCAGGGGAACCTCTGCTCGACCACTAGTTATTTATTTGTAGTAGCAGTAACAGAATTTACTGAGAACTTACTGTGTGCAAAGCACTATACTAAATGCTTGGAAAGGCTTTGGCCGGAGTGTGGAGCTTACTTGGCACATAGTAAGCACTTAAAACCATAATAATAATAATAATAATTACTATTATTACATTATTATTATGAAGGATAAGAACACTCTGGAAGCACATAAGGATCACCTCAGATCTCTGTCTTGGCTCTTCCTACTTTTGGCAATTTTGGCTTCTCTGCTTGGTACGCTCTTTACAGACCAATTAAAAACAGTGGGCAGGAAGAAGTGCTCCAGGTTGCTCTCTTCTCTGGCAAAGGGGAAGCAAGAGAGTTGGGCACCCACTCCCAGTGCCATTTTTAATTTGGTTTCCATGCTAATCAATCGAGCAGATGAAGGCGATAAACTGTACTTCATGCTGCTGCCCGGATCGTCTTTGTGCAGAAACGCTCTGGGCGTGTTACTCCCCTCCTCAAAAATCTCCAGTGGCTACCAAGCAACCTGCTCATCAGGCAAAAACTCCTCAACCTCGGCTTCAATGCTGTCCATCACCTCGCCCCCTCCTACCTCACCTCCCTTCTCTCCTTCTCCAGCCCAGCCCGCACCCTCCGCTCCTCTGCCGCTAACCTCCTCACTGTGCCTCGTTCTCGCCTGTCCCACCGTCGACCCCCGGCCCACGTCCTCCCCCTGGCCTGGAATGCCCTCCCTCCACCCATCCGCCAAGCTAGCTCTCTTCCTCCCTTCAAAGCCCTACTGAGAGCTCACCTCCTCCAGGAGGCCTTCCCAGACAGAGACCCCTTCTTCCTCTCCCTCCCTATCCCCCCCCCCTTACCTCCTTCCCATCCCCACAGCACCTATATATATATAGAGAGAGAGAGAGAGAGTAATATGTACAAACAGTATAGAGTAATATGTACAAACGTATACATATATATATATATGTATACGTTTGTACATATTACTCTATTTTACTTGTACGTATTTATTCTATTTATTTTATTTTGTTAATATGGTTTGTTTTGTTGTCTGTCTCCCCCTTCTAGACTGTAAGCCCGCTGTTGGGTAGGGACCATCACTATATGTTGCCAATTTGTACTTCCCAAGAGCTTACTACAGTGCTCTGCACACAGTAAGCACTCAATAAATACGATTGAATGAATGATAAATGATGGCAGGCAGAGGAATGATGTTACGTGAAACAAATAATCCTGGGGAGGTCCCCGCCTCAGTCCGTGAGACGGAAAACCTAGGAAGAGAAGGACAAATTCCAGAGGCCAAAAATCTTTCAGAGGGACTTTGGGGTTCTCTGGAGAGGAAGTAGGGTTGAAGGATTGGCCATTGTTTCCCCATTTGAAGAATGGCCATCCAACCTCAATAGGTGGAACCACAACAATATATTTTGTGTGGTTTCTCCCAGGTGACCACATCCCAGGAAACCCTGGAGTGTAAAGCCCCCTTTAACAAGAACTCCATGAGGGCATGGCACAGGTTAATAAGGCGGGGGGCGGGCAGAACTGAAGTAAGGGGCAAAACTACTGAAACCCACTTCAGTCATCCAGAAAGATTCTGTAACTATAACACTGGAGGAATTTCCAAGGGCTTTCTGAGTGGCCGGAGTGTGGATTCGACAGTTCAGTTGCTCCAGCAGGGTGGTAAATAAGAGAAGGTGGATCTGTCTGCCCCCCTGCCTTGATTTCCTCAGTAAGGACATCAAGGAGGTGCAAAGCAGGTCAACTCAGGTGAGTGATGCAATTCAAATGCAAATTTGGGGTGCAATTTTCAGTGAGCTCGCTGTTGGGTGGGGACTGTCTCTATCTGTTGCCGGCTTGGACTTCCCAAGCGCTTAGTACAGTGCTCTGCACACAGTAAGCGCTCAATAAATACGATTGAATGAATTTTATTTTGTTAATATGTTTTGTTTTGTTGTCTGTCTCCCCCTTCTAGACTGTGAGCCTGCTGTTGGGTAGGGACCGTCTCTAGATGTTGCCAACTTGGACTTCCCAAGCGCTTAGTACAGTGCTCTGCACACAGTCAGCACTCAATAAATACGACTGAATGAATGAATGAATGAATTGCCTCTACCTGGGAAAAATCTGCTGTGTTGACATGTGTTGAAAAAAAATCTCTAGGATGGAGAACCTAGCACAAGTTGTGTCTGTCTGCATTTTATAAACCCCCAAACTAATTAAGAAGTAAAGATAAGAACATATACTGATAAATCAGGTTAATCTGGAAAGGTCTTGGGCCAATACTTTCTGGATTGATGGGGCTTTCCAAGGAAAAGGTATTTCACTTCAATTTACGTAAAGAGTGATAGCAAGAGGTTTCGTTGTCCTTGATTCATTCATTCAATCATATTTATTGAGCGCTTACTGTGCAGAGCACTGTACTAAGCGCTTGGGAAGTACAAGTCGGCAATATCAACTCAACTGCTCTGCCTGGTTTTCTGACTTGAAGCTGGAAAGACACCTTCTTTGGGAGAGCAGAGAAAAACAAGGCAGTTACCAGGGAATCTGCTTTTCATCATCGTTGGTAGAGACTGAGCACCTATGGAGTGTGAAGCGTTGCGCTATATGTTTGGTGGAGTGCAGTGGAAGACAAGTGATTTTTCCTTCCAGGAGTTTACAGCCTAATGGACTGATCAGGTAGAGGGAAATGGGATTGAAGAGTTCTCAAAGGAAAGATGTTTCTAAGGAGAAGGAACGAAAGAAAAATGGAATATTACTTCCTATAGATAGGTACCCACATACATCTCAGGATGGGATGTCTCCCTAATTATTTAATAAGCACTATCAATTATTCTCAATTTTTTTTTCTATTTTTGTAAAGAAAAAAACGACAGAAATGTAGTTAGATCCTGCAGCTTTAAGAATGTCACAAAAGCCTGCAAAATGTTGTGGCAAAAAAGGCCATTTGTGTAGAAGAAACTATTTGTATCGAATATCATGAGAAAATAAGTGCATCATGACAATTTTGTACATCTTCTATGATTTGATTGTCAGTAATGAGGCCCACAGGAGAGTGATAAATGTGCAGTGGGAAAAGTATCTCTTTCACTTACATGGCAAATTATGCAACTCAGTGCTTGATAGCACTTGGCAAAATACAAAAGTATTTGAATGGAATTCAAATTGTTGCTCTTTGACTAAGACATAGGTAATATCACCAGGGGTCCTGTCTTTAGATTTTTATAAGAGGTAAGAGTTTAAGTAATAGTAGCAGTAATAGAAAATTACCTTCAAACACTGAAAACATTTTTACTTTGTTACGAGGTATAATTTGCACTCTTCCTCTAATGGCTCATGTACAGAAAATGATACACTAATGCAATTTTTCAAATTTAGTTACCTTTTTTGGGTTCTAAAATTACATCCTCTCTTCTTTCCCATTTGTCAGTTCCAGATTCCATTTAATTCCATGTTCTTACAGTTGCGCAATTTATCTCCTTGTCACTGAAGTTTCATAAACTTTTAAAAATACAAAATACTTGCAATAAACTCTGACAAAAATGCTACCAGTTCAACTTTTGAAATCTTTCAATTATGTTTTGAACTATTATCATACTGTCTAGTGTTTCAGTACTGTGAAATCTTTCAAAGAATGACATCTTACTAGAAAAGAAAAAAATTACTTGAAAAGAGCCTCTTCAAACCATTTACATTTTTCTGCCTCTTCACTTTTGTATTTATGGATTTATATTCATGCTTATACCACAAAGAGAAAAAGAAAAGAGGAAGAGAAAAGAGATAAAAGTGCTCACTATGGATGGGAAGCACTATTCAGTCAAACTTCAATTATCTAAATGTGAGGTAGGACATTTTGGTTAAGTGAGGCTTTGGATAATGGAGAGGAGTTACAATGAAAAGTATCTAATTGTAGTAACGAATAAAAAATAAGAGGGTTTCAAACAATTGAAAATTTTCAACAACTGGATCTTGCACCGCAGTTCCAGCTTCATTACGATCTAGAAATATTTACTGGATGCCGCAGGTGTGCGGATTTGTCCTGAGTCCACAAATGGCAATTATTTTCAAATTGCAAGGTGGGTGTTATCATTTCCTTTACACAGAAATGCCCTCGGCAAGTGTGGAAAAACTGACCTTTAACAAACAACTGAAACTTATTTTATCAATCAATCAATCATATTTATTGAGCGCTTACTGTGTGCAGAGCACTGTACTAAGTGCTTGGGAAGTACAAGTTGGCAACATATAGAGACAGTCCCTACCCAACAGTGGGCTCACAGTCTCACAGTGGGCTCACAGTTTATAGCTTAGTGTACCACACAGTTTTTCCCTCATTTTTAATGTGGTGGAATAGTAGTAGAAAAAGTTGTTCCTTGCTAAAAAAAAAAAATAAATTACGGTATTTGCTAAGTGCTTACTATATGCCAGGCACTGTACTAAGGGCTGGGGTGGACACAAGCCGTTCGGTTTGAACACAGTCCCTGAACCATGTGGGGCTCACCGTCTCAGTGCCCATTTTAAAGATGAGGTAACTGAGGCACGGAAAAGTGAAATAACTTGTCCAAGGTCACACAGCAGACAAGTGGCGGAGCGGAATTAGAACCCACTCCCCGGTCCAGGCTCGATCCACTACACCCTGCTGTTTCCATCCAGACCACCGGACTAAGCCCTGGGAAAAATGCACAAGTGAGAAATAGAAAAGGTCTCTGTTCTCCAGAGGTTCACCATCAAAAAAATAAGGGCTTGGCTGTAGGCACCATATCTTTAATATCTTTACTAATATCTTTAATATGATATTATTAAAGATGAACTAATATGAACTAAGCAACATAAAAGACAATGTTGAGAGTTCAACATTCCCAGGGGTTAAGGGGACCCGTGGGCCCTCAAAGTCCTGCCGCCCGGCGCCTTGCGTTGTAGCACGCTGCTTTCAAAACTCACAACTACCGTGCCGAAGGATGCGGCTAAACGCCGCTATTACCAACCGCGTGAGGTCATACGATTGGTCTGCCGCGCCGGTAGACACATGAATCAAGAGGTTCAGCAAAAGACAACCTCCCAGCTGCCTCATCTGTGTCCTCAGACAGTTGTGGGAAATTCACATTATTACAATATGTTCTGAAAGTAATCTAATGATCTGGCCCTGCGGCCTGCTTGATAGCCCTGGAAGCTCTCAAACAGGAGATCATGGTTTGGAAGTGACTGCACAACTCCAAGCTTCCCAGCCAGAATCAATGTGAAGGTGGTTGTATCCGTCTCGGCAGGGGACAGACAGATGATGTGTGCCTAGCCTTTGCACTCCCTGTCTGTAATTCTAGAACAGCGAGGCAGTCTCGGAGGAGGCCGCTTCACGCCTCACAGACAGGCTGAGGGCAGTAATCATGGTGGTTGCCATCTGCAGCTGCGGAGAGGGAGAGGGAGGAGGGAACGGGGAACCTAAGAGACAGAGAGAGGTGAGTGAAAGCATAAGGTTTCCCTTACGGACCAAATATTTCTACGCTGCGGTTTCTCGCGTGAGCCTTTGGCAACTATCGAAATACAGTTTCACCAATTTGCACACACAAAAGAAAGCACAGCTCGCTGGAAAAATATCTCTTGTAAGTAGAGCCGGTACATCGAAGTAGAGCGATAACACCGCGGTTGCATTCTCGCGACGCCTCATATTACGGAAAACTCGCCCTGGAGCACTCGCCGGTTCTGACGTTGGGCACATGGGAAGTGATAAGGCAGCAAGTCATCGTCTAACAAGCTCATGTTGTCAGAAGAACGTGCCCTAATTCCATTCTAACCAAAATTTATATTTGAAAGCACACAATGATAGAACAGCACAAACCTCTTCTAAAGTCAAAATCTTCTTCTGGACCTTTACAGTCACAAACACAATACCCCTCCCACAATCGCATACTGTTTAGTCCCAACTTCATAAAGGCTTGCTAGTCTTCCTGACATCTGGGGTTTTAGACTTTGAGCATCCCTGCCCCCACGTTATTCCCAACACAGTAATTTCTCTCTGTTTTGAGATGGAATTTGTGCGCAAATCAGTTGGCTTTTGAGAGCAAAATTCACGATATTTGGTGTTTGGAGCTTAAACCCCACTTACGGCTCCACAAGTTCACGCGGCCTCTTCAAAATTGACTCTCATTCCCATGCGCCACACCGGTTTCAAAAGTACTTTACAAATCCATTCCAGGAAAATGGTAGTTCGGGCCCTTCGGTCATATGTTGAATTTAATGATATTCACTTTCAATTAACTGCTACCGCTTTAAATGAACCGGGCCTCAAGTGGTGAGTACAATCAAGGTTAGAAACAGATTTCTAGTATACTTTACTAGTGCACTCTAGCCTTTTTTCACCAAGTATTCTTCAGCAAGGCCCACTTCTAAGCCCTCTCTCACACTGTGGTGTTTGGCCTACTAACTGAGAATAAAATACAAGGAATTCATATCATCATCATCATCATCAATCGTATTTATTCATATCCATATAGGTAGAGTAAAACGTGACTCGCGAACACATGAAACCCGACGTTCCCTATTTAGTCACTCCACTCTGGGAGTGTTCAAAGTCCATCTTATTTATTAAAGATGGTAAAGGTCATTTAAAAAGTAAATGAAAAGAAATACTATTGAAAGCATGGCCTCTGCAGATAATTCCCAATGGATTACTTAATGAGAAGAGCGTGGAAGTCCCGTATCAAGGATTGAACAGTAATATCCTTAGGTAGTTTTCGGTTGGACCAGGAACACTCCCTGATGTCACAATGATATGGTGACAAATCATCCCTGATGGGAAGGCCATGGCAAGATATTATGGTATCATCTGAAGCACTTGCCTTCTTTCCCTACACTTTATGAAAGACTTCAGAAAAACATGAGAAATATTTCCAGGTATAAAATAACAGCACACAGTCTTCAAAAAAACCTTCAAAAAGGAGATGCAAGGCTTAGAATATCGTAGTCCCCATTTTGCATATGAGGTAACAAGCACAATTAAGCAAATAAGAAGCTCTTTCTTAGTGGAAAGAGCCCAGGCTTGGGAGTCAGAGGTCATGGGTTCGAATCTTGGCTCTGCCACTTATCAGCTGTGTGACTTCGGGCAAGTCACTTAACTTCTCTGTGCCTCAGTTATCTCATCTGTAAAATGGGGACTAAGACTGTGAGCCCACATGGGGCAACCTAAGGACCTTGTATCTACCCCAGGGCTTGGCACATAGTAAGCGCTTATCAAATATCATTATTATGAAGAAGCAGCATGGCTCTGTGGAAAGAGCCCGGGCTTTGGAGTCAGAGGTCATAGGTTCAAATCCAGGCTCCGTCAACTGTCACCTGTGTGACTTTGGGCAAGTCACAACTTCTCTGGGCCTCAGTTACCTCATCTGCAAAATGGGGATTAAGACTGTGAGCCCCCCGTGGGACAATCTGATCACCTTGTAACCTCCCCAGTGCTTAGAACAGTGCTTTGCACATAGTAAGCGCTTAATAAATGCTATTATTATTATTATTAAGTGACTTGCCTAAGGTCACACAGCACACAAGTGGTGGAACTGGGATTAGAACCCAGTTCTAATGTTTCTGTGTGTAACATATAACACATAATTTCTAGATATGTAGCCTATGCGAGATCCTATCTTCTTATCCTTAACCCAGGGGAGGAACAGGTAATTCTGCTAAGGTTGGAACCAAAGATCCCAACTTTTGCCCCAGCCCTTCCAGACTGGTTTGTAAAATTGTCAGGTAAGGTAGAATGTGAGCAGTTCACATCATTCCACCACATCCCGGTGGGACAGCACCAACTCTAGTTCCATTTCCTTTGCCTACAGTAGAGTGATGAGGAGCAGGGTACCTAAGCAGCTGCTGTAAGGTGAAATGAAATTAATTCTAAGCAGTCAGAGAGAGAAAAGTGGAAGTTTTAAAGACCCAGTGAAGCATAATTATGACGATGTAAGAATAGTCGCAGATGGACACAGGCTACCATAGCAGTCAAATTAGCTTAATAGGTTGCTTTCCTGGAGCACAAATTTTGGGAAGCTATGTACTCTGGAGAAAGACCAATAGAAAAAGGGGAGCATCGAAAGAAAAGCAGAAGGAAAAGAAAAGAGCAAGAGGGGTAGCGGGAGGGACAGAATATACATATGGTCAGATTAAAGGCACACTAGGAGGTCAATACCAATATTCAGGTAAGTTTTCTATATCTGAGTGGTTTATAAAGAAGCATTTCATAGAAAATGCAAACAATAAATGGATTCAATACAGTTAGATATGCAAAACTATTCCAGAGAGATAAACTGCAACTGAATAAAAGAACAGCAAAGTGCTAGGGAACACATTTCTAAAAAGTAGAAAATTCTTCAGGTTTTGCTGATAATGTCAACAAGCATCATTCTTACTATATTCCCAGAATATGTCAAGTCCTTTAATCTGTTGTAAGCTATATTCTCTAGGGACAGATGTAACACCAGAGAGAACACTAGCACTGCCTATCCATATTTTGCTTGACATCTGAAGTACAGTCAGACCTCAGTGGGCCAGCATCTTTGGCAAAGAATGGATCTGCCATCTTAGCCCCACAGAAAGAATCTGCTGAGGTGTACAAGGATTGCATGAATTTTAAATGTTTGAAACGTTAACTCCTAAAACTTAACAGTGTTGGCTCTGCTCATGAGGAACTTTCTATATGAAAAATCTTTGTTATTTAATTTTTGAATCTTCTTCACATCACTCCGGTTGGGCCTAATCATTACATAGAAACTGAACTTCTCTTGAGGGTTTTTTTTTTTTCTGAAGTGAAAGACAGTAATTCTACCAACTAGAGCCCCTGAAGTCAGGGCACAGCATGATGTGCTGCTGCAGAGTATAAGTAACTTCATCTTGCTCCCTCCTTTATGCTCTGTTGGAAACAGTCACATCAATCAATGGTATTTACTGAGTGCTTACTGGGTGCAGAGTATTGTACTAAGTGCTTGGGAGAGGACAGTACAATAGAGTTTGTAGACAAATCCCCTGTCCACAACTGTACTAAGCACTGTAATCCCCATTTTACAGCTGAGGTAACTGAGGGACAGAGAAATTACATGACTTGCACATGGTCACCCAGCAGACAAGTGGCAGAGCTGAGATTGGAACCCAGGTCCTCTGATTCCCAGGTCTGTGCTTTTTCCATTAGGCAACATTGCTTCCCCAGGTGCTCAGTAAAGCACAAGAGTTGGTAATAATAATAATAATAATAATGGCATTTATTAAGCACTTATATGTGCAAAGCACTGTTCTAAGCGCTGGGGGGATAAAAGGTGATCAGGTTGTCCCACGGGGGCCTCACAGTCAATCCCCATTTTACAGATGAGGGAACTGTGGCACAGAGAAGTAAAGTGACTTGCCCAAAGTCACACAGCTGACAATTGGTGGAGCCGGGATTTGAACCCATGACCACTGGCTCCAAAGCCCGGGCTCTTTCCACTGAGCCATGAGTAGACATGATCCCTGCCCACAGAAGCTTACAGTCACATGTCTGTGTAAACACAGACTCACTCCCTGGGCAGAAGCTATTGCCCCAATGGTAGAATAGCTGGGAGGGGACACATTCAGTCATTCATTCATTCATTCAATCACATTTATTGAGCGCTTACTGTATGCAGAGCACTGTACCAAGCCCTTGGGAAGTACACGTTGGCAACATATAGAGATGGTCCCTACCCAACAACTGGCTCACAGTCTAGAAGGGGGAGACAGACAACAAAACAAAAACAAACACGTTACCTTGCATCAAGTATACTCCCAATGGCCCTAACCCATTACTTTAGCTCCTCCCAAGTCTACTTTCCAGCTTCATTCTAAGCTCTTTGATGGCAGCAACCACGTCTACTAACTCTATTATATTCTTCCAGGTAAGTGCTGTGCACATAGAAGATTCAATTACCGATTAAAATAGAGGTGAGGGACGGCTAATACAGAGCTCTCTTCTGGCTGCATGGCTGTTGGCTCCATTGCTAAAGCCTGATCTATCCCACAGAAAACTTATCAGTAACAGCAAAGTCTGAAGTGGCTCCTTCCGACCCCTGGCCCACATCCTGCCTCTGGCCTGGAATGCCCTCCTTTACTCACCTCTTGACAGACAATTACTCTCCCCTCACTTCAAAGCCTTATTGAAGGCACACCTCCTCCAAGAGGCCTTCCCTGACTAAGCCCTCCTTTCCTCTTCTCCCACTCCCTTTTGCATCACCCTGTCACTCTCTATTCATCCCCACTCCCAGCCCCTCGGCATTTATTTACGTATCTATAATTTAGATTAATGTTTGCCTCCCCTCCTTGACTGTAAGCCCAATGTGGGCAGGGAATGTGTCTGTTTATTGCTATATTGTACTCTCCCAGAGTGCTTAGTACAGTGCTCGGCACATGGCAAGTGCTCAATAAATACAACTGAAGGAATGAATGGGCGGGCCCAAGGCGATTGCCCATTCTTGCCAAAGATCAAAGTGGCCATGGTCTTTGGAAGAGGATATACGAAGAATAATGGAAGTTCTCAAAAACTGGTACATTAGTGTGAGTACTAAGGCTAGAAGGAAAGAGGAAGTACAGAGCTATCAAAGTAATGAAAACCAGCATTTCTGATAGATTGTATTAAGTTACTTGCCTTTTTTTTTTTTTTTAAACTTACTGATGCAACATGTGCTGAACAGAAATCCTATAAGCAGCCCTTTGGTACCCTTGAATAAAAGCCACTTAACTTTTATGAGTAACCCAGTCTCTCATCAAATGAGAAACTTCCTTTTTCATCTAATGCAATTCTTCCTTTGAGGAAGAGAGAAAATATTTCCATCTCTAATGCTGTAACTTTGAGCCAAACAAAATATTAAATGCAGAGGGACAAAATGTAACCTATGTATTCTATGCCTGCATTTTCACATGTTGGGGTCTCAAAGATTCAGTGTTTTAAATCAAATTTAGTACATTTTATTACTCTGTAAGCTCATCCTCTAGACTGTAAGCTCGTTCTGGGCAGGGAACATGCCTATGAACTTTGTTATATTGTACTCTCCCAAGCTCTTAGTACAGTGCTCTGCACACAGTACACGTTCAATAAATACAATTGATTGATTGATTCTAGAACATAACCTCCATATTATAGTGGAACTGACTACTATGTTTTCAAACTTTGCAGTCCAATCTAGATTTCCCAAAGTGCCTGGCACCATTACAGCAGAAGGCAAGTAGCTTGACAAACAGGAGTCTTTAAACTAAATGCAACTCTGTGTGTATTTGGGTCAAAACATTATAATTATACTGCTGCCTATAATTAACTTCTTCTTAATGAGACTTTAGAAGACTACTGAATTTTTTTTTTAAGAGCTCCACTGCTGAACAGAAGGAACTGTCCTTCCTTTAAGTCAACATTATACGCTGGAACACTAAAGGGGTCCCACCTAGCATAACTGCCCTAATGCTTAGCATTTGAAACCTTTTTTATGAAAGGTTACTTTAAAAAAGAAGGATCTGTTCATCTTTAAAAGGCAGTGATTGACTGCTGCCAGTTAGGCATTCCTTCATTTTTGGCTTCCTTCTTAGTACCAGTAATAAGTTTTTCACAAACACCAGCCTGCTATTAAAGAACAGTATTCATCATAAGCCAGGCAGTGAGATGGCAGAACTTGATGGGCACAATACCATATTTCAACCCATGGTATCCTTTTTGTTCAATTTGATCCACTGTATCATTAGCATTAGAGGTAAAACACACAAAGCTTTTGGTAAATATTAATCAGAAGGGCACAAGCCCCCCTCAATTACCCATCACAGTGCTCTCCAGGTGATATTTTTTGCTTAAACCTTTCATTTGGTTAAAATGCAAGAGAAAAATACTTCCCGTACATTTTGCATAAGGCTATTAACAGCTAAGTGGTCTGTTAGAAGGAAAAGCCTTAATTTTTCTTTACTCACTTAGGCCCTGAGTGGCACAGATATTTTCTGCACTCACTAAGCAATGAGGGATTTAAAATTTGGACATCTGGGTGCATTTCAGGCACTCTGGACCAGAATATTTTGCTGTACATCTCTCATATTTTTGTGAGCACAATGCCATAACCTGAAGCATGCTTGCAAATACCACCTGCTTCAGGCAACATTACACCATACACTGACTAGGTTACCACATTATGGTCCATATGCAGTGGGAAATCTCTATGAGCTTTGGAGAGTCCATTTCTCTTCACTCCAGATTCCATCAGACCCTGCAGATTATCATCAACCTTTCCACAGTGACTGAAGCCCGGGGTAGGCCGTGATCTTTCGAATCATCAGTGAAGTCATTAAAACTCCATCAGATCAATTGGGCACTGACATAACATTAAAAATGTGCTCTTGTGAGATCTATTTCCCTGCTCCTGTAGCTGCTGAAAGTTCAAAGAAGCTCATAATGAAATCTTGTCCCATTCATGTCATCTGCTGAAGTTAACAATGAATATTAAAAT
This sequence comes from Tachyglossus aculeatus, assembly GCF_015852505.1. Classification (NCBI taxonomy): domain Eukaryota; kingdom Metazoa; phylum Chordata; class Mammalia; order Monotremata; family Tachyglossidae; genus Tachyglossus; species Tachyglossus aculeatus. The sequence continues at coordinate 11,988,702 of NC_052073.1, read as the reverse complement.
GCAGGTTGCAGGAGCTGGATTAATCAAATAACTTCAAAAACTGAATCGCAGAGTCAAAGCATTTTGGAGTCTCTGATTTACAATAAACAACAAGCATGCTCTCGAGTTGTTAAGGAGTCCAAGGGGGGTGGGAGGGGAAACAAAATGAAAAACTGCTGACTCGTATCTCACCACTATCCTATTTTGAAGGAATAATGGCCTAAACCTGTTGGCAATTACAACAGTTCAGGTGATATTATTATTGGGTGGAGATACCGCTTTAATGTCCTTCCACTGATCTGTAACTTTCATTCAAGCCCTACTGCCAAAGCTCTTCTTCAGGCCATCAATGTCTCATATCCGAACTAAGGCAATCTGACTCTTACTGGTCTTCCCACCTCTTGCTGGTCTACCTTTCCATCCATCCTATTACAGGCTGCCTCCACATGACCTTTCTTCAGTGACACTCTGTCCTTGTTGCTGCTTTCCTCAAAACCCTTCGGTTTCCATCTTGGCCCTGGTCCAAGGGGTTGGTTATGGTTTGCTGGAACTCCCTCTCCGATCAGAGGCAGTAAAAAAAAAGTGGTGGCAATGCTGATGGAGAGGGCTGAAAGGCACAGAGGAAAGATGAGCTTCTTTCTGGGAAATAAATTAATCTCGGAAAAAAAAGTGTTGTGTTCAAATAAAAGTGAACCTGAATCTGTCTTCCATAAAGGGTGGGGAGGGAGGGGAGCATTGGCTGATATAAATCTACGAAGCCACATTCCCACCATACAGATGGCTTGTTAGACAGTTTTTCGATCCCTGTGCAAAGCTCGGTGATACTCTGCAGTGCGTATGGTCCTGCATACAAAAAAGAGCTCACCACGTTGGTTCCAGGCTGGGCTAGTAGGGGCTATAGTGGGCAACCCAGGTTTCCTGATTCCCAGGCCTATCTTCTTTCCACTAGGCCATGCTGCTTCTGAATACAGAATGAAAAAGTCTTGCAGTAGGTGGTCACAGTGAAATGCCCTCCAAGGAGTAAGCTCTTAGTGCAGTGCTCTGCACACAGTAAGTGCTCAATAAATACAATTGATTAAGTAATGCAAGGAATCCAGTGGTAAAACTATTTGAAACTCTGGGCTGCCCAAACAAATCGATGATACATTTTTCAATTCAATTTTTGCATCACATTACAAAGTGCATTAGTCAAAAATGATTACAGAATGATTCAGTAGATAGCAATGTAAAGAAAGCATGATCAAGAAAATCAAGAGGCATAGGCCTTTGATATTTATGAATTATAGCCACTCCAAAATTTTGACTGAAAGGACAGTCAGAGCATTAAGAAAATTCCCCAAATCAAATTGTATCTGCTGAGCTTCTGTACACGATTTTAAAATGTCCTTTACTTTTTTTTGTTCTTTGAAGAAGCTATGAGACTCTGAGCCCAATGAGGATATAGATGAATAATGTTGGCAAAGCTCTTAGAAACTGTCATTCTAGTTCCATGTTCCTTTCAGAGCTGTTTTAAAGCTAAATAAAATAATGTATTTGAAAGGGTTCAAATGCTATGGTAAAAAGGTGCAATCAATTCCAAGTAGTGCTATTACTGATCTGCATTATTATTGATAAACAATAATGGGATAAATGTTGATGGATGTTATGACTACTTAAATCTGAGTGAATCTTTGAATCTCAGAAAGATTATTGAGCACTTGATAAACATCTGTTAGGATACCTTCAGGACTTGAAAAAAGTAGGCACAGCACACAGGCTCCTTGTGGGAAGGGAACGTGTCTACCAATTCCAATATATTGCAAATGCTTACTACGGTGCTCGGCACACAGTGAGTGCTCAGTAAATACCACTGATCCATTGATATTCTGAAGAAAGAACTCAACGTTCTTTGCTGGATTAGAGGACAAAGGATCAGTTATTCTGATCAAAATAACAAGACGGGATCATTTAGGCACAAAGAAGAGTTGCCAACAGGCTCACGGAGTTCACTTCTAACATATAACCTTATTTTGCCCTAACAGAAGTTTTTAAAGCCCAAAGACGTAAGGAAAATACATCACCAGACTTGTCCACTTTGGAGGTGTACCTCTGGGGAGCTCTCGGGAAGCGCAGTTACGTCACGAGTGACTACCCGGCAGTCAGCCAAACCGAACCACCGTGGCACATCTCTTCAAATTTCTGTATCACAAGCAGGGCAGAGTGTTCCCTACCCAGATTAGAGAGATACTGGACAGACAGTTCTTGGGTGATGTGCTGGGAGAGTGGGAAGAGAGGAATGGGAAGGGTTGGTAAAATGTGTTCCTATTGCACCATTTAAGATACCATCTATGAAAACCCTGATACAAAACAAGGCACACACCCAGCCTGTGTCATACAAGGAAGGCAAACCAGATGCCTTAACACTCTCTTCTGCATAGCTTTCTGTCTACAGGCTTCCTGCTAGAGTGGGGCTCTGCCAAAATGCATGTATCCTGCAATAAAACTTCACAGCCGTAAATTGACTTCATTATTGAAAAGCTTAACACCATGTGCTTTTTCAGCTTTTACTACTGTACAAGCCCTGAGCAGTGACGGGGAGAGTGAGGGAGTAGGGGGAAATTACAATCAAGAAGCTCTTTAGATCTTGGGAAACTTTTCCAAGTGGAAAAACAGAGAGGCAAATCAGAATACAACCAGTGTCTTTGTAGACAAGATGAAAAAAAGTTACTCTGCTTTCCATATGACTGGGGTTTTTTTCTCAAAAGTAGGAAGCACAGATTTATATTAATTCCTTTTACTAATTTACCTGTGAAAGCAGGATGCCTGGGCCACACCTCCATTTTTTCAACTGTGAAATGGGATCTGAGGATGGCCTGGTGATGGACAGGATGTGTGCTAGGCACTGTACTAAGCGCTGATTTTGACAATATTACAAGTAACTCTAGTCATCTCCCTCAATATATCCAGTAGGGGATATGCCACAGGTAGAATTCCAGCCATTTACCCAGGGGAATCAGTTTGTTTGTAAGGACTAAGACAAAGAGTTGGATGTGGGCCAAATTCATTATCATAGCACTGTTTGTAGTTAAAATATATTAAGCCTAAATATTAAGCAAATATACTGGAGATGGATTTGCAGCTGTATGAAGACACAGAAAACCAAAATACTCGGGCTCCTCAATACTTTTCATTTGACTCCTCAATTTTTATTATTTTATAGAATAAACAAGTAAATTAAATGTTGCCCAGGATAGATTAGGAATAAGCTTGCAAGAAATTCTGTGAAACTGTCTCTTCCAGACTACAGCTATCCTCTTTTTAGAGTCATGTGAATGCCATTAAACTTTGTTGGGGGCTCAGGGAGGGTATGGTGTTACTTTAAGAAAAAAATTCTCCAGAATCCTCTTGTATCCCCCATTGGTCAGAAAGCTAGAAACAATCTGGGTAAGTGGTTGCAAATTCTGAATCCAAAATGAGAGTTTTCTATTCCCTTTCACAATCTTTTAAAACCTCCAGATTCTCAACTGTTCTAAAGGCTAGGCTGCTTGAGTTGGGCCTGTTTTATCTGGTGGATCACTGTTCAGTTCCTCAGCCATTAGCGTTACAGCAGACAGTGAAGTGTGCTGGAACCAGGACTCCTATTTAAGCGACAAGTCAGATTTACCAAACTCCTCACAAAAATCCAACCCAGGTTTTGTGTCCTAATGTCAGGATTCAGGGAAACACTTGGGGCCCATCTTCAAACACAAAGGAAAAAATAAACTGCATGTATCACTATACTCTGAATACACTTCAATGCATGTATATGTGTGCATGAATAAGCAGGAATAATAGAATAAGCCACTTTGTGTTTGGCATTAACTCTAAGAGCAACTTCATTACAACACATAGCCTAAATCCTAGATTGACTAACATTTTCCGGCTGGTAGCCGGACATTAGGACAAATTTTAGCTACTCACAGGACTCACTCCATAGCTCTCCTATTTCTGAGTGCGAATGGAATTTGGACTTGTGTGATTGTAAAGTCCTGAAGGGCACACTCCTGGGATATGAGGTAATGGGCCATAGCAGGAGTGAATTCTCTTTTATTCTCAGCTTGCATGGGAAGGTCCGGGTTACCATTAATATGAGAAGCAGTGTGGCCTACGAGAAGTAGTGTGGCTTAATAATAATGATGGCATTTATTAAGCGCTTACTATGTGCAAAGCACTGTTCTAAGCACTGGGGAGGTTACAAGATGATCAGGTTGTCCTTAATGGAAAAAGCACGGGCCTGAGCTCCAGAGGACCTGGGTTTAATCCCAGCTCTGTCAATTGCTTGCTGTGTGACCTTGGACAAGTCACTTAACTTTGCTGTATCTCAGTTTCCTCAACTGTAAAAAGGGTACTAAACATCTGTTCTCCCTCCTACTTAAGACTGTGAGCCCCATGCGGGACAGTGTCTGTGTCTGACCTAATTAACTTGTATTCATTCAGTTGTATTTACTGAGCTTATTGTATTCCCACTCCAGTGCAAAGAGCAGTGTTTAACACATAGTAAACGCTTAACAAACACCACAAAAAAAATAATATGCTGGGAATTCAGTGGTGACCACTGTCCAAGTACTTCTGAAAGAGAGGGAACCCCTCATTATCATCTGTATCAGTGGGAATACCAAGGGAAGACTAGCTTTGGACATAAAGAGTCCAGGACAAGGGGTAACGGCAAAGATACGGAAAAGCCCGCACGCTATTACCTACCAGCCTACCACTCTAGCTTTCCACCAGTTTAGTAAAGGGCAGATCCCTCCCTCGATACTTCCCAAGCCCAGTTTTCCCACAGAACTAGCCCCTCCAGTGCCTGAGGTAGGATCAGTCCCCTCTCAGCGTGCATAATAAAAGCCAGTATCCCAGGATGCCTGCTTTTTCTGTGTCAGTCTCAGTGCGGTTCCCCCTCGTCCACAAGACTTCCGTAGCTTCATAGTGAAATGGCAGAAAATCTCAGCCTGTCATTCTAAAGCCATGAAAATAGAATACAAGGAGAAAATGGGGCCTAAGGGAACATCCCAGCATTTTCCTTCAGTGTGATGATAACTTCTGCATTAGGTGTGATCAAGACTCATCATGCAAATCACCCCGTGCATGATGGAGACAAGCTGCTTTGCGGCCTCTGTGAGGGATTAGGGAACCCAGTGAACAAATCTGGAAGAACCTCCGTGAGGCAGAGGTCTATTTTACAGAACAGCCACTGGGTATACATGTCGCAAGGAAGCTGGCAGCAAAGAATTCTAGAAGGCAAAAATGCAAACAAAGAGTGTAGGTTTCATCTATCTTGTCAGGACTATAGGTATTCTGGGAAAGCTACAGAAGTTTTGACACCTGTTATAATGACATTGATGATGCAGATGTTCATGTCAGTCTCTCAGCATGCTCGTACGCAGAGCAAGCGAGTGCCAGTGAGATTTATAGCTGAGACCAGATAAATACAGAAGAATCTTCTTTAAGGTAAACCTGGAAGGAACTTAAACCTCCCTCACTTTCCAAAAGAGAAAAAATGTCCAGTGCCTCCAGTTCCAGTTGATTCATCACTGGATTACTTGCCCTGGACTGTTGATATCTGAATGAACTGGAAAAAAAAACAACCTTCAATGTGAGGAAAGACTTCATTCATTCACTCAATCCAATGTATTGATCACCTACTGTATGCAGAGCACTGTACTAAGCGCTTGGATAGTACAATACAACAATAACTAGAGACAAACCCTTCCCACACTGGGCTTACAGTCTATGGTCGGGTGGGGGGAGACAGATATCAAAACAAGTAAACAGGCATCAATATAAATAGAATCAGAATTAAATCTACTCCAGCACTTAGTAATTCACAAGTCCTTTAGAATTAGAAACAGATTTTGCATTGCCAGAATAATGTTCAAAACTGATGGCAAGCTAGTAAGAGTCCTAAGAAATACAACTGAATTCATTTTCCTACTGTATTATTTTTATTCTCTACTGTATTAACAATGCTCTTTAACCCCTTTACTTCTGGAAAGGTATTGTTGGGGAGGTGGGTGTTCAAAAAAGAAACCCTTTGTGAAATTCACTTTTCTGATGGGAATGCATGTCAGACTAATAACGTGAAGAACTAGTAAGAGCTCTCCAGTACCATATTAGGGAATTATATTTACCTTTCTCCCCCCTGGCTAGCATATGTCCCTTGTGATGTCTTGTTTGTAAGGCTGTCTTGGGGGAAAAACAGGACTAGCAACCTAGAGAGTATCACAGTCAAACACTTCATAATCAACAGAACATATATCTAAGAACAAAATTTGCTGATGGAGTTTAGTGTGGCAATTGGGGTGGAGGGGAGGGAAGAGGGGGAGAGAAAGAGAGAGAGAGATATTAACTGAGTCAAATTTATGGCTAAACCATATTTCTTTGTCACCCAGACAATGCCAGTCCCTTTTTTGGGGGGTGTATGCTGGGTTCAATAATCTAGAATATTTGATCCCAAACCCATGACCCTACCTCTAATTTTTCGATTTTGGGGTTAGCATTCCCTAAGACTAAAACTGACCCTACTGTCCTTTGAAAAGCATATATGGTTAACACAGTGCCGTCTTCAAAGCAAGCCTCTTAACTGTACTCTTGACTCTTCCTCTCTGACCCACCGTTCATGACTTTCCCCCTCAGAAGGAACTCCTTCCTCACACAAATCTATGAGACCTTATCCCACCCCATCGTAAAAGCATTCCTTATTTTTTTTCTTAAAAAAAAGCACTTCTAGGAGACATTCCCTGACTAATCGCCAACTCCCTGATCAAGCATTAACCGCTATTGATTGCTTTATTTCTTCCTTTTACTCAATTATATTTATGCTGTCTCTCATTACATATATGAATTCGTACATGATCATTCTTTCTGTCTTTCCCATAGATTGAAATTCTACAAGGGTAGGGGCCATGCTTTCTATTTTACTATATAATTTGATCAATACTGTTGAAGATGAAGATGATTACAATGATCAATTCTCCTTTACATTAAAAAGGTATTTTCTCCTAACATAATAATAATAATTATATAATTAAGGGTTTCCTATGTGATGAGCACTATGTCAAACACTAGAGAAGATGCAAGATAATAAGATTGGATACCACTTGTCTCATGTGACCTTGTCTCATGTGCAAATCACTTCTCTGTGCCTCAGTTACCTCTTCTGAAATATGAGGATTAAGACTGAGTCCCATGTGGGACAGGGACCATGTATGTCCACACTGAATAACTCGTATCTACCCCAGCATTTAGTACAAGTGCCTGGCACATGGTAAGTGCTTAACAAATGCCATTTAAAAAAACCCAACAAAATGAAAAACAACCAAAAAAAATGGACTGTATCCAACCTGATTAGTTTATACACACCCCAGACCTTAACACCGTGGCCAACAAATAGTAACTGCTTAAGAAATACCATAAAAAACCTTAAGAAAACACTATACTACTTTCACCCTGTTAAATCTTGAAATTGTATATGAATTCAAGGAGCAATGAGCTCTCATTTTCTCTTCTGGCTCTGGCAAGAACAAATGCCTTTGAAACATCACACTTGCCACAAAGACAGACCATCGTTTCCATTCCTGTGCATATGGCAAGCTCTTAACAAATACCACAATTATCATTAATATCATTAAATCTATCCTGAGTCTTGATTGTTAGCTCCAAGCCTACATAGTTATAGTTTGGATTATCTTTCCCTATCTGCATTGTCTCGCACTTCCTTATGTGGATTAAGAGTGTGAGCCTCATGTGGGACAGGGACTGTGACCAATCTACCTTGAATCTATCGTAGTGCTTAGAATAGTGCTTGGCACATAGTAAGCACTTAACATATACCATTATTATTATTATTATTATTATTAGGGGAGGCAGCATGGTGTAGTGGAAGAGCACCGATCTGGAAAGCGCATGACCCAGGTTTTATTCATTCATTCATTCAATTCAATCGTATTTATTAAGCGCTTACTGTGTGCAGAGCACTGTACTAAGTGCTTGGGACGTACAATTCGGCAACGTATAGAGATGGTCCCTACCCAACAACGGGCTCACAATCTAGAAGGGGGAGACACACAATGAAATAAAACAAGTAGACAGGTGTCAATACCAACAGAATAGATCAATAGAATTATATATATATATATATATATATGTAATAAAATAGAGTAATAAATACGTACAAATATACACAGGTGCTGTGGGGAGGGGAAGGGGACAGGGCAGAGGGAGGGAATGGGGGTGATGGGGAGGGAAGGAGGAGGACGAACGAGGCAGCGGGGAGCTCAGATTGGTAAGGGCTCCTGGAATGTTAGAATCTGCACTCTACCAGTGGCCTGCTGTATGACTGGTGGCCAGTCACTTGACCTTTCTGTGCCTCAGTTGCCTTGTCTGCAAAATGAAGATTTTTGTCTTAGGGCAAAAGTGACACGATTAATGTGAGATTGTTTAGGGAATGAAAATGCTACACCAAAACGAACTATTATTACACTGAAGCTCAAGTTCATTTTTCATTTCACTTTATCAGTTTAAGGGAGACTTCATGGTATCTCACCACCAGTGAGAGTTTGGCGGCATCTACAAACTGTGATTTCACCACACATTCCCTCTACCAGGTTGTTTATGAATATGTTAAAACTAGTTCTAGCACAAATCCTGGAAGACTCCACTATTGATACTTTCATAACCTGAGAAGTGGCCATTTATCCAAATCAATCAATCAATCAATCAATCGTATTTATTGAGCGCTTACTATGTGCAGAGCACTGTACTAAGCGCTTGGGAAGTACAAATTGGCATCACATAGAGACAGTCCCTACCCGATAGTGGGCTCACAGTCTAAAAGGGGGAGACAGAGAACAGAACCAAACATACCAACAAAATAAAATAAGTAGGATAGAAATGTACAAGTAAAATAAATAAATAAATAAACAGAGTAATAAATATGTACAACCATATATACATATATACAGGTGCTGTGGGGAAGGGAAGGAGGTAAGACGGGGATGGAGAGGGGGACGAGGGGGAGAGGAAAGAAGGGGCTCAGTCTGGGAAGGCCTCCTGGAGGAGGTGAGCTCTCAGCAGGGCCTTGAAGGGAGGAAGAGAGCTAGCTTGGCGGATGGGCAGAGGGAGGGCATTCCAGGCCCGGGGGATGACGTGGGCCGGGGGTCGATGGCGGGACAGGCGAGAGCGAGGTACAGTGAGGAGATTAGTGGTGGAGGAGCGGAGGGTGCGGGCTGGGCAGTAGAAGGAGAGAAGGGAGGTGAGGTAGGAGGGGGCGAGGTGATGGAGAGCCTTGAAGCCCAGGGTGAGGAGTTTCTGCCTGATGCGCAGATTGATCGGTAGCCATTGGAGGTTTTTGAGGAGGGGAGTGATATGTCCAGAGCGTTTCTGGACAAAGATAATCCGGGCAGCAGCATGAAGTATGGATTGAAGTGGAGAGAGACACGAGGATGGGAGATCAGAGAGAAGGCTAGTGCAGTAGTCCAGACGGGATAGGATGAGAGCTTGAATTAGCAGGGTAGCGGTTTGGATGGAGAGGAAAGGGCGGATCTTGGCAATGTTGCGGAGCTGAGACCGGCAGGTTTTGGTGACGGCTTGGATGTGAGGGGTGAATGAGAGAGCGGAGTCGAGGATGACACCACGGTTGCGGGCTTGTGAGACGGGAAGGATGGTAGTGCCGTCAACAGAGATGGGAAAGTCAGGGAGAGGACAAGGTTTGGGAGGGAAGACAAGGAGCTCAGTCTTCGACATGTTGAGCTTTAGGTGGCGGGCGGACATCCAGATGGAGATGTCCTGAAGGCAGGAGGAGATGCGAGCCTGGAGGGAGGGGGAGAGAGCAGGGGCAGAGATGTAGATCTGGGTGTCATCAGCGTAGAGGTGATAGTTGAAGCCGTGGGAGCGAATGAGGTCACCAAGGGAGTGAGTGTAGATTGAGAACAGAAGGGGACCAAGCACTGAACCTTGGGGAACTCCCACAGTAAGAGGATGGGAGGGGGAGGAGGAGCCTGCAAAAGAGACTGAGAAAGAACGACCGGAGAGATAAGAGGAGAACCAGGAGAGGACGGAGTCTGTGAAGCCAAGGTCAGATAACGTGTTGAGGAGAAGGGGGTGGTCCACAGTGTCAAAGGCAGCTGAGAGGTCGAGGAGGATTAGGACAGAGTATGAGCCGTTGGATTTGGCAAGCAGGAGGTCATTGGTGACCTTTGAGAGCGCAGTTTCCGTGGAATGAAGGGGACGGAAGCCAGACTGGAGGGGGTCGAGGAGAGAGTTGTTGTTGAGGAATTCTAGGCAGCGCGTGTAGACAACTCGTTCAAGGAGTTTGGAAAACTCTTTGATTCCTGTCTTTTAATCACTTTTCTATCCTTGACAAAACATTCCCTCCAACTTCATGATTACTCAGATTTTCTAAAGGACTTTGGTAGAGAACTTGTTAAGGCTTTTTTTTAAATAAAGTCTAACTATATTATGTTTACTGGCCTCCTTCTATCCACATGATCGTTGACCCTTCAAAGAACTCTAGCAGATTAGTGCCTTTCTCTCACCACACCTTGCTTTCCTCAGTCCTCAATGATTAACTTCATCATGATTCTATTAATTTTTCTGGCATAGAAATTTCCAGGGTTACTTCTGGAACCATAGCTCTTAGTGGAAGTTACATTGGTGACTTGTGAATCCTTGAGGACAGAGAAGGATTGTTCAAAACTTGAGGGTGGATTCCATCTGTTCCTAATGATTTGTTGACATATAGTTTGAAACATCCTGGGTAACCACCACAATCTAATCCAGTTCCTATAGCTTGTCTGATTGAAAAAAATAAATAAATGGGTATGGTAATTGCTCTGACCTTCGAACAAGGCCGAACTACAGAATCCAGGGCTCAACTCTCCAATCCGCTCTATTCCAATGGGGCTGAATCAGAACCAGTGACTACTGTCACATATTACAGCATAATAATTACAGTACTTGTTATGTGCTTACTATGTGCCAAGCACTGTTCTAAGCACTGGGGTAGATACAAATTAATCAGATAGGACACAGCCCCTGTCCCATATGGGGCTTAAAGCCTTAATTCTCATTTTACAGATGAGGCAACTGAGGCCCAGAGAAGTTAAGTGGCATAGCCAAAGTCATACAGCAGGCTTCACAGATTCTGTCCTCTCCTGGCTCTCCTCATCTCTCCAGCTGTTCATTCTCAGTCTCTTTTGTGGGCTCCTCCTCCCCCTTCCATCCCCTTACTGTAGGGTTTCCTCAAGGGTCAGTTCTTGGTCCCCTTCTGTTCTCTATCTACATTCACTCCCTTGGTGACCTCATTCGCTCCCACGGCTTCAACTATCATCTCTACACTGATGACACCCAAATCTACATCTCTGCTCCTGCTCTCTCTCCCTCCCTTCAGGCTCGTGTCTCCTCCTGCCTTCAGGACATCTCCATCTGGATGTCTGCCCGCCATCTAAAACTCAACATGTCCAAGACTGAACTCCTTATCTGCCCTCCCAAACCCTGCCCTCTCCCTGACTTTCCCATCACTGTTGATGGCACTACCATCCTTCCCGTCTCACAAGCCTGCAACCTTGGTGTCATCCTCGACTCCACTCTCTCGTTCACCCCTCACATCCAATCCATCACCAAGACCTGCCGGTCTCACCTCCGCAACATTGCCAAGATCCGCTCTTTTCTCTCCATCCAAACTGCTACCCTGCTCATTCAATCTCTCATCCTATCCCGACTGGATTACTGCAGCGGTCACCTCTCCGATCTCTCATCCTCCTGTCTCTCTCCGCTTCAATCTATACTTCACGCTGCTGCCCGGATCGTCGTTGTGCAGAAACACTCTGGGCATGTTTCTCCCCTCCTCAAAAACCTCCAGTGGCTACCAATCGACCTAAGCATCAGGCAAAAACTCCTCACTCTCGGTTTCAAGGCTTTCCATCACCTTGCCCCCTCCTACCTCACCTCCCTTCTCTCCTTCTCCAGCCCAGCCCGCACCCTCCGCTCCTCTGCCACCACTAACCTCCTCACTGTGCCTCGTTCTCGCCTGTCCCACCGTCGACCCCCAGCCCACGTCCTCCCCCTGGCCTGGAATGCCCTCCCTCCACACATCCGCCAAACTAGCTCTCTTCTTCCCTTCAAAGCCCTACTAAGAGCTCACCTCCTCCAAAAGACCTTCCCAGACTGAGCCCCCTCCTTCCTCTTCCCCTCCTCCCCCCCATCCCACCTGCCTTACCTCCTTCCCCTCCCCAAAGCACCTGTATATATGTGTATATGTTTGTACATATTTATTACTCTAATTTACTTGTACATATTTATTCTATTTATTTTATTAATATGTTTTGTTTTGTTGTCTGCCTCACCCTTCTAGACTGTGAGCCTGCTGTTGGGTAGGGACCGTCTCTATATGTTGCCAATTTGTTCTTCCCAAGCGCTTAGTGCAGTGCTCTGCACACAGTAAGCACTCAAATACAATTGAATGAATGAATGGATGACAGTCGGAATTAGAACTCAGGTCCCTCTGACTTCCAGGCCTGTTCTCCATCCATTAGACCACACTGCTTCTCGTTATGCAGCATGATTAAAAACCTAATAAAAATACCATATCCATGCCATCGCATGCCGACCCAATTTCCCTTCTAAAAACACTGTATTTTTATTTTTCCAGAATTTGAGGGAACTCAAGATCCATTCAAGGACAAACTGTATTTTCCCTTTAATCTTGGGGTGAAACCTTCCAGTCTGGTAGCAGAAAGTAGGAAGAAAGCAAGTGCCTCTTCCCTTGGTGTCTTCCTTATTGTGGCTTGCAGCCCTACCCAGTCCTGTTTTTGATCGTGTTGCCAGGGACCTTCCTCCCTGGGTTATTGCTTGGAGCAGTTCCCCCCATGCTAGAACTCCCAGGTGATCAGACCCCAGGGAATACCAGCAGCCAGAATGCCTAGGGCTGGGATTGGGAGCAGGGCTACTAGCCAAGGCCATAGAGGTTTACTTACTCCTTCGGTTGTTCTGAGGGGAAAACTTCCCTGGAGAGTTGTTACCGGACTCTCAAAAACCTTACTCTTCTCTAGTCTAACAAAACACTGGAACTTCACGCATAAGCAGTATTGCCCAGTGGAGAAACTTCAGGCCTGAGAGCCACAGGACCTGTGTTTGAATCCTGGCTCCGCCACTTCCCCGCTGTGTGTCCTTGGGCAAGTCACAACTTCTCTGGGCCTCAGTTTCCTCAACTGAAAATCGGGGATCCAATACCTGTACCCCCTCTTAGACTGTGAGCCCCATGTGGGACAGGGACTGTGTTTGACGTGATTGATTAGTATCTATCCCAGCACTTAGAACAGTGCTTCTGGACTGTGAGCCCGTTGTTGGGTAGGGACCGTCTCTATATGTTGCCGGCTTGTACTTCCCAAGCGCTTAGTACAGTGCTCTACACAGAGTAAGCGCTCAGTAAATACAACTGACTGAATGAATGAATGCTTCACACAAAGTAAGCACTTCAATACCACACAAAAAGGAAGAGGAAGAGCCTGAAAGAGACTGAGAAGGCACAGCCAGAGAAATAGACGAACAAAGAGAGGATAGCATCAGTGAAACCAAGGTTATATAGTGTTTCGAGGAGAAAGGGTTGGTCCACAGTGTTGAAGACACCTGAGGGGGCCTAGGAGGATTAGGATGAAGACATTTTCCCAGTTCTCCAGGGACCACTGTCACCACCAACACAACCCAAATGGATGTGGTTACAGGGGCCTCTCTAGGACTACCGGGAAAATGTGGTGGAAGAGGTGGCATCAGAGGATTGAGTAGGAAGTAGCAGAAGAGTGAATGCTGCTTCTCTTTGTTCTTTCACCCCCAATCTCCCACCCTTGATCTTTTCTCCCTTCCTCCTCCCTCCCCATCTTCCAATCTTTCATTCTCTAATCCCAGCTCAGTCACTTGTCCTCTGTGTGACACTGTGCAAGTCACTTAAATTCTCTGTGCCTCAGCTTCCTCACCTGTAAAATGGGCAATATCTCTTCTACCTCCCACTGAACCCCTTGTGAGGGAGGGACTGTGTCCTACCTGATTATCTAGTATCTGCCCTAGCACTTATTACATTGCTCGGCCTATAATAAGTGCTTAATGAATACCACATTTATTAGCATTATAATTTTCCCTCTAACTCTGTCTGTTCTTTTCCCCTCATTTAATAATAATAATGGTGTTTGTTAAGCGCTTACTATGAGCCAAGCACCATTCTAAGTGCTGGGGCAGATACAAAGTAATCAGGTCATCCCACAGACTTAATCCCCATTTTCCAGATGAGGTAAGTGAGGCACAGAGAAGTTAAATGAGTTGCCCCAAATCACACGGATGATAAAGCGCAGAGCCGGGATTAGAACCCATGACCTCCAACTCCCAAGCCCGTGATCTTTCCACTAAGCCACGGTGCTTCTCGCTGCTACCTCTTTCTCCTCATGTCCTTTCGGCTCCTTTTTCTGTTCCACCGTTTTTGTCCTGATTTCCCATTCTTCTCAAGGTGATCACATTTCTGTTCCGATTGAGGAGGAGCTGAAAATCTGCCTCTTTTTCATTCATGGTCTCTCTCTCTCAGCCCCCCTCAACATTCCCACATGTAGGCTTTGCTCTGATCTGTGCCTAAGCATTTCACCCTTAATGATATGCTATACGTGCTTTATATAATAACATTCATTTAGGCATTTGGCCTTTTGGACATGATCCTGATCTCAGGTGCCACGCTGCTGAATGTAATGGAGAAGACCTTAAAAGAAGGTATCTACCTGGAGTAGAGCAGGAGAGGAGTGTGCTAAGGGCTAGAAATGAGAAGATGAAATGAGCTACATAAAGCTTTCCATTGTTCTCACTGCCAGGCAAGGAGTTGTTTCCGTTAAATGCAGTCGGAGGTCACCCCTCCCATGCCAGAAAAAAAACCAACCCAGAACACGTGAAACAATCTAATTGCTATCCTTGGAGCCTAGAGTTCACTATAAACTGGGAAGATGAATAGCAATGATTCACAAACAGAGATTTGAGCTTTGATCTGCGTGAATTGTGGTTGGGGGAGTCACAAAGTTGCTGTGTGGTTTCTTGGATGGGATCCAGAGTCAGGCCTGCTGAACTCCAAAATACTTTCTTACCCAGATCCTTTAATTAATTACTGAAACCAAATCATGATAAAGCACCCACCAGCCATTAAAAGAATGCCATGCAGCAAGACGAGGAGGAATTCACAAAGGCAAAAATGAAAGTTTTTGTTTTTTAAAAGGCTTTAGGAGAAATAAAATGATCTATAACTAGAAAATGTATTTCTTCTGATCACTTGAGGGGATTGCTCTCTGCCTGGAATGCAAAGCCAAGATTCCACTCTGCTCTATAAATCTGTAGATTCCAGAGATTATAATAGAGCAGCATAGCCTACTGAAAGGAACACAGGCCTGAGAGTCAGGAGAGCTGGGTTCTAATCCTGCTGCCATTTGAATGCTGGGTGAACTTGGGAAAGTCACTTAACTTCTCTTTGCCTCAGCTCCCGCACCTGTAAAATGGGAATTAAATAACTGTTCTCTCGTCCCCTTACATCAGGAGCCCTACGTGGGGCAGAAATTGTGACTGAACTATTGCCATCTTCCCCACAGCTTTAGAAAGTGTTAGGCATATAAGTGCTTATTATCATTATTAACAACAATAATTATAATTTTGTTATCAATCAGTGGCATTTATTGAGCATTTTGTGTGCAGAGCACTGCATTCAGCAACTGGAAGAGTACAATACAACAGAGCTGGTAGACACATTCCTTGCTCACAAGGAGCTTACAGCCTAGAGGGAAAGGCAGACGTTAATCTAAATTATGGATATGTACATAAGTGCTGTTATGAAGGAGTTCTGTGGTCCGGTATATTATCTTTTGATTTTCTGTCTCCTACCTAAACCTTGAGGCTGTATATTCGGCCCATTTTTAGAAGCCTACATGAAAATCTGTTGACCAACAAAATGTCACAGAGATTTACCCATCCTGAGATGGATGAGATTTTGTCCAATCAGAACAGACAGAAAGCTAAACAATCAAATTCTATGACAACTTGTTACACTCATTAAAGCCTCTGCCAATCATTAAGTCAATAGGTTTCATAAAGCTTCTACAAATAACTGGAACAAACCGTGAAAACATCTGTGGAAAAGGAATGGAAATAGCTTCCTACGCTTCTCCCTGTTCTTTGAATGGTGTTCACTAGGTCAGCTGCCTAGGTCCCCCAATACTTCGTAAGAAATCCTTCCTTGTTCTCCAGGGTGCTGTCCCACAGAAGCTAAAAGGAAATCTCAACAATGAAATTACAATGGATAATGCTCTACATCAGAATTGTAACAACTGTGGTACCTATCGAGCAGTGTTCTGGGTGCTGGGGTAGATATAAGATAATCAGGTCAGAAACAATCTCTGTCCCGTGAGACTCATACTCTGAGAAGGTGGGAGAACAGGTAGTGAACTCCTATCTTATGGATGAGGAAACTGAGGCGCAGAGAAGTTCAGTGGCTTGCTCAAGTGGGCAAGTGGCAGAGTGGAGATTATAACCCTAGTCCTCCGATTCCCAGGCCCGCGCTTGTCCAATTTATGATTACCATTTTCTAAAAGGCCAAAAAAGGGCAATCAAATAGCTTAGAACTCAATGGCTTGTGTCCTAGCAGAAATAGTTTATAATAAATCGAATATTAGACCTAAATCATGGCCATTAGAGATCTGGGCTCCAGGATAAGTAATTAATAAATTGCCATAGCATTTGCCAAAAGGGAAATCCTCTTTTATTTGTGAAAGTTAACCAACTGTGATTATAATTATTGGTGCAGAGAAAACCTTTTTGCTGAACTGAATACACACAAGTTAGATCCTAGGACGTAAAGGTCTTTTAAAAATGCTTCCTACAGCTTAAACACAGAGCTTACATAGTTTATTCACAGATCATCCATCTTCAATCTGATGAATCTTTTCTTTAATCTTGAACCCAATTCTCCCTTTTTAATGTGGGAGAGAGTTTCTCTTAAAGTCAGGTAAATAGTTACCCCATACTGAGAAACGAAAAAGTGTGTGACAACACAATTTCACGCTGAGAAGCAGCGTGGCTCAATGGAAAGAGCCCGGGCTTTGGAGTCAGAGGTCATGGGTTCAAATCCCAGCTCCTCCAATTGTCAGCTGTGTGACTTTGGGCAAGTCACTTCACTTCTCTGTGCCTCAATTACCTCATCTGTAAAATGGGGATTAAGACTGTGAGCCCCCCGTGGGACAACCTGATTACTTTCTAACCTCCCCAGTGCTTAGAACAGTGCTTTGCACATAGTAAGCGCTTAGCAAATACCATTATTATTATTATATTATTCAGGCATGACTGGTGGGTGGCAGTCCTCAAAAGACTGGGATTGGTTATTCATTCAATCGTATTTATTGAGCGCTTACTGTGTGCAGAGCACTGTACTAAGCGCTTGGGAAGTACAAGTTGGCAACATATAGAGACGGTCTCACATTGGGAAAGGATTTGCCTGGTTAAGGCAGAAATCAGATGACCTAATCAAGATCAGAGGTCAGGATTTGTTTCACTGTGGGGACAGAACTGGGGGCGATCTTAGTTGGTCAGCTGGATAAGCATTGGTGTTGGGTGGAGGTTTTTTGTTGTTTTTTTTCTCCTATACCATAGCGGAGCTCTGGTGTAAGAAAAAGCAAACATCTGTGTGGCGGTGAGAATTTACTGAATGATAAAACTCACAAACGCAGAGGCCCAAGGTAAAGAGACTGTTTTTATTGTTGCTTATTGTCAGCTGCATGGTAAAGCTTTATGCCCCTCTGATTGACTAAACACAAATGAAAGGAGGAAGGGATGATCAGGCGTCAACTGATAAAATTTGATTGCTCTTTTAAATGCGTGCTTACTGTTTCAGTGTGTTCATAAACCACACAAAGAATTCGGTGCCTCTCGGACTAGTTTGACTCTAGCTGAGCTCTTCCGAACATATAGGCAAAAAGTGCACATTAGTTCAGTTTTTACAATGATGAAACTAAGGCACATGAGAATTGAGACCCTGCACAATTATGGCCTCAGCCAGGTTGAGTTGAGAAGAGACACCAGAAGCTCCAATCTCAACCCAATCAAGTCCATCCTCGTCTTCCAATATCTCCATCAGAAATGAATCTGAACTTTAGTAAGATCACCCAATCCTAAATTAACAAGATTTGGCATGGGACAATTTCTCAAGAATTACTGCTTTAAACTACAGCCATGGTTTTGCATAATGGGCTTCGCGATTTCATAGATGAAAGAACAAGGTTCCTGACCCATTAAAAAAAAAAATCAACTCTTACCAAATGGCTTTTCTAACATTTAGATAGCTCATCGTTTCCAACTTAGTTCTGAGTGATCTTTGGAACTTCCAGTTTGGAAAACGAGTCATTTATGGGGAGATCATTTTGGCAAAAGGGGCCCTGTGTGAGGTTTAAACACCCATTCGTTCCTCTAGCAAAATGTTTTCAAAAACTAATGTGTTTTTGCTTAAAATATGAAATTAACATTGAATGAAGATCTCTTAAATTTAGATGCCTATCTTAGTATCCTGTAGTAGGTACTTGATGCAATCAGCAAGCTCTACACAGGTAATTACTTTTACTACTAATGGCGACTCCCACTCAGTGAGGAAGATAAGAGGTTCTAACTCTACTTAATCACAATGCTTCATTATTGCTCCACCACCTACTGGGTAAAACAATTCACTTGCTCTATTCAGTGACTCTCACAAATGAGAAAAATTTATTAACGTATGAGTAAAGTGGGCCAGATCTAGTCTGCACTGGAGGCATTACCCAGACAATTGTATATGCTGCTCCGAATTTTGAATTCTGGGTTTGGATGGAGAACCGACATTTCACTAAGATCAGATCACAGGAAATCTCTGTCTCTTCATATTCCCGAGGCTCCTCTGCAATAAACAGTGTATAAAAAGCTCCAAGCTATTTAGGTCTTCATCTGAGCCCTGATACATTCATTGTCATCACTGTAATTGTGTTTATTCGGCAACTACTTTAACACAGTTTCACCTTAACCAGTTACCACTCTGTTCCCCTGTTTCAGTGCAAATTAAATAGTTCTAATTTAATTTAGAGCTATCGTTGCCTTTTTACCTTCCTTTAAATAAAAAAAAAAAAGACAAACTCTTTTAAACTTTCTCTGCATCAAATCTGATTAGGTCTTCTGGGGGGAAAATATTTTTTGTCAGTTTGGTGGGCAAAGGGGAGTACAGGCAGATTGACAATGATAGGAAAGGAGCCAAACACCCAAACTTCTTCTATTTTAATGCAGTGTGGCCTTTGGGAGAAAGCATGCAGCGTGGCTCAGTGGAAAGAGCCCGGGCTTGGGAGTCAGAGGTCATGGGTTCGAATTCCGGCTCCGCCGCTTGTCAGCTGTGTGACTTTGGGCAAGTCACTTAACTTCTCTGGGCCTGTTACCTCATCTGTAAAATGGGAATGAAGACTGTGAGCCCCACGAGGGACAACCTGATCACCTTGTATCCCCCAGCGCTTAGAACAGTGCTTTGCACATAGTAAGCGCTTAACAAATACCATCATTATTATTATTATTATTTAGGAGACCTGAGTTCTAATCCCAGCTTTGTCGTAGCTGTGCTGGGACGGGACGGAGGTGTAGAGGGGCTTATGGGGCTGAAGTTCAGGGGCCCGGGGCCAAAGAGGGCTGCTGAAAACACTCACAATAATAATAATAATAATAATAATAATAATAATAATGGCATTTATTAAGTGCTTACTATGTGCAAAGCACTGTTCTAAGCACTGGGGAGGTTACAAGGTGATCACGTTGTCCCACGGGGGGCTCGCAGTCAATCCCCATTTTCCAGATGAGGTAACTGGGGCCCAGAGAAGTGAAGTGACTTGCCCAAAGTCACACAGCTGACAATTGGCAGAGCCAGGATTTGAACCCACGACCACCGATTCCAAAGCCCGTGCTCTTTCCACTGAGCCACGCTGCTTCTCTAAGCATGGCTGCTGCTATCATTCCAAAGCTGCCCTCAAGTACAGCTGATTTGAGCATCATCATCATCATCATCAATCGTATTTATTGAGCGCTTACTATGTGCGGAGCACTGTACTAAGCGCTTGGGAAGTACAAATTGGCAACATATAGAGACAGTCCCTACCCAACAGTGGGCTCACAGTCTAAAAGGGGGAGACAGAGAACAAAACCAAACATACTAACAAAATACACCCTCCCTGGACGCACACCCCCCGCAATAGTCCCCGTCCACCCCCCGCAACAGTCCCCGTCCACTGCCAGAACTCACAAACCTCCCTGCATCTCTGGCCTGGGAACAAGATGCAGGAGGCATAGCAGCAGATGGCTTAGTGGATACAGCAAGGGCCTGGGAGTCCAAAGGACTTGGGTTCTAATCCTGACCCTGCCACATTTCTGCTGTGTGACCTTGGGCAAGTCACTTTACTTCTCTGTGAAAAATACTGACTAATTTGGGAGCCTGCTGTTGGGTACGAACCGTCTCTATATGCTGCTAACTTGTACTTCAAGCGCTTAGTACAGTGCTCTGCACACAGTAAGCGCTCAATAAATACGATTGAATGAATGAATGTCTGCCTAGTCTCACTGTTATCCAGAGTTATTGCTCTTTTAACAATTTTAGAAAAATTCAGTGTCTTTCTCGGCACTAAGCTGCTACTTGTAGTGAGGAATCCAAATGTATTCAATCGATCATATTTACTGAGCACTTACTGCATGCTGGGCACTATACAAAGCACTTGGGAGGGTTGAAGCGGCGTGGCTCAGTGGAAAGAGCCAGGGCTTTGAAGTCGGAGGTCACGGGTTCAAATCCTGACTCCGCCACTTGTCAGCTGTGTGACTTTGGGCAAGTCACTTCACTTCTCTGGGCCTCAGTTCCCTCACCTGGAAAATGGGGATTAAGACTGTGAGCCCCCCGGGGGACAACCTGATCACCTTGTAACCTCCCCAGCGCTTAGAACAGTGCTTTGCACATAGTAAGCGCTTAATAAATAAATGCCATCATCATCATTACAACCCAACAGACACAGTGCCTGCCCACAATGAGTTTACAGTCTGGAGGGGACTAGAAAAAGATGACTTTTTTCCCCAAGATCGAATTTCAACATGTTAATAATAATACACACACAGGCATACATGCTACAAATATCACTAACGTGGAGCTCACTAATCCTGAATTAGTGATAGTCTAGATAGGGTCCTATCCTCGGGCTTCCTTCCTTTTCCTGCTCTAGGCCTACTAAAAATATGTCAATTTTAGTCTAAATTAAGAAGCCTGTGATTTACATTTGCAGAGGTCACAGGGGACGTGGCAGGAGTGAAACACACTCTGACTTTTCACTAATTCAGAATGGGCATTCTTCCCTCCTCCTGTATGCTGAATTTGAGGATTTACTTTAAACCCTTTTATATTTGAAGATGGTGAGAGTGACCAAATTCATGTGTGAAAAGAAATGCATGGCCGACAGCCTCTTCCAAAGCTAAAGTCCTTTGCTGTGCTGTTGCATTGCTACTTACGGTATCTTTCAGTTTTGTGATCTTCCCCTTAGTATTCTGATCATCTCTGTTAAAAATGTCACCCATTCTATATTACTGCTCCCCAGTTCAATCCGTCTGCCGTTTTCATCTCTTAGCAAGCCATTGTTGGGCCACTTTTTGGAGCGCACTATGTTTCTTCATTATGCTTTTATCGTATTGCATTCAGCTCTGTAACATGTTTAATAATAATAACAACAATAATAATGGCATTTATTGAGTCTTACTATGTGCAAAGCACTGCTCTAAGCACCGGGGAGGTTACAAGGTGATCAGGTTGTCCCACGGGGGGGCTCACATTCTTAATCCCCATTTTACAGATGAGGTAACTGAGGCCCAGAGAAGTTAAGTGACTTGGCCAAAGTCACACAGCTGACAATTGGCGGACCCGGCATTTGAACCCATGACCTCCGACTCCGAAGCCCATGTTCTTTCCACTGAGCCACGCTGCTTCTCAAGGGAAGCGTATGAGACAAAGGTGTCAAACACACACTAAAATAACACGACATTCTCTCTCCGGAGTTGGCACCCCCGGGGCTGTACCCTGGAGAATGACAAATCAAGGAGTCCACCTACATTCATTCATTCAATCCTATGCACTGAGTGCTTACTGTGTGCAGAACACTGTACTAAATGCTTGGGAAAGCTTATTACAATAAAATAAACTGACACATACAACGCCTCAGACAAGGAGGGGACAAAAATGCCCCTATTTCAGCTGGCACATCCCTAACGGGTCGGGGGTCACTTCCAGATAGGGAGTAGCTGCTCTGGAGATATGCAGCTATCATTCAATCAATCAACATCCATTACTGTATATATGTATATATACCTGTATATATGTATATATGTTTGTACATATTTTTTACTCTACTTATTTATTTATTTATTTTATTTGTACATTTCTATTCTATTTATTTTATTTTGTTAGTATGTTTGGTTTTGTTCTCTGTCTCCCCCTTTTAGACTGTGAGCCCACTGTTGGGTAGGGACTGTCTCTAGATGTTGCCAATTTGTACTTCCCAAGCGCTTAGTACAGTGCTCTGCACATAGTAAGCGCTCAATAAATACGATGGATGATGATGATTACTGAGCACATGCTGTTTGAGGAGCACTTTACTAAGTGCTTGGGAGACTACAATACAACAGAATGGCTAGACACGTTCCCTGCCCACAAGCGCTTAGTACAGTGCTCTGCACACAGTTAGCACTCAATAAATACGACTGAATGAATAAAAAGCCTTTCCCCTGCCATTCCCTTTTGCCCACCATCTCTCTGCAAGGGCAGGCCTAGAACTGCCAAGGTGTCACAAGTCCCAAAGGAGAAATGGCAATCGCAGCTAAGCGTGACTTCTTCGGGAAGATGAATGCAGAACGACCGGGTTGAGCCCAGCCAGCGTTTAGGAATGTTCATCCCTATTCTGACTGATGATACTTCTTCACCCACATTAAACCATTTGCTGTCCATCGCGTCTTTTCAGATGACTCCCCACAATGACTTTGGATGGCAGGCTCCCAGAGAGCCCAGCACTTAAAGTAGCCTCTTAGTCCGGAGCTCCTCTTCCAGAAGAAAGGTGGTTTGGCTTGGCACACAGCTATAATGACATTTCTATCATAATAACTGCAGGGCAGAGAAACAAATTATAGTGTAGGTTGAAACAATAACCCATGCGCATTTTTCAGAACTAGAAGACACACCCGAAATTTAAAATATGCCAACTTCTAAAATGGCTCTAATTGTGTGGGAAAAAAACAAGAGAAGCAGTGACTGCGTTACAGAGCCAATGACCAATTAAACTAAGTACTAAATTTAAACTTAGTAGTACCAATAGTATTGAAGCTCTTACTGTGTGCATAAAGCTGAGTTTAGTACATACTGATTTTCCCATCCTCCTGAAAAGTGCTATCTATACTCATCAGCTACTCAACCAATTATACGTGACCAGAAGCAGAATTTGCCAAGAACACCCAGTTCTCCCACAACACAGGGATTAAGAGTTTACAAAGGAAAACTCACACTCTAGTACTCACAGTTCCTAACGCCACATAAAAGCACACATGCACAGACACCCTACCATTCCTTCCGACGCTAAAAACGTTCCTTAAGGATCTTAGCCAAATCAAGCAGAGAAAACATGAGATCTGACTGAACTGGGTGTTCTACTGACTTTACCTCCTTAGCTTCCACTTAATGAGGAAGGCAAAAGACTTTATAACAGAGTATAACAATGGACCATCGTTTTGAAACGACACTTCATTCTCATTGCCTCGTGAATCCTATAAGTCTTTTGCTACCAGGAGTATGTTCCCCCTTTTATGCTAAAGCTCTCAGAAAGGAACTACATAGGTGATTTGCCTTTTTAAAAACCACAGTTGGGAGGTGCTCATCTCATAAATGGCTCACAGTGAAAACCTGAGAAAATCTACCAGTGTGCTTGATTTAGGATTTCCTACCATAAGCTCTTCCATTTGCGGAGATCACCTACTATGTCAAAGATAGAAATAATTGCTAGACAGAGCTTCTTCCACACAAGAATGCCTCTGACACGGCATTTAAGAGTTAAAAACAAGAATAGTCAAACAAAGATATTTGGCTGTTGCTCCTATGCTATGTTAAATTCCAAAGATTTGGGTGATAACATTTAGATCGCTTTTCCATTCTCATTTCGAAATGAAAAATTAATGGGGAAAACTCAGGAGAAAATGACTGTTTTGACTACTTGGAGAATTTGAAAGCCTGACTCATTGCCAATTAAGATATCTCTGGTGGCTTCACCTTTAGGGGACATGAGTGGCACAGAAGTAGTAAGTTTGATTTTCCAAATTCAAGCCCAAATGCTTAGCAGTGCTTATGGTAAGCACTAAATAGCACAGTAGTCCCTAATCCATGGGATATTGGAAATGAAAGAGGACAGAGAACTAGGAAATGTACCTCTTGGGACCAGGTCAGAATTGGCTAGGAATAGAATGAAGTTGACATATAAGCCTAAACATCATTTCCTATCTCTAATTACCATTAAGCAAGGATTCATTTAGTTGGGGGACTCTCCTGTGGTCCTAATTTGGTGAAAAGATTATTTAGAAGAGCCCTATATGGAGGTACTATTTAGCAAAACAAATGAATGTGTTAGTTTCTTACTAATCAAATGGAAAATTGTTTTGCTTTAACGGTTTTGAAACTTCCCCATTCTTCAAACAAACAGTTCCCATTACTTTAAACACCTCGGAGCCTAGTAATTGTTCACAAATGTGTCAGGCTACCAGTAATTTTAAGTCCTGTCAGGAATAAATCTCAGACACTCACTTCTTCCAGTCAGTGACTTGAAAAACACGCCCACATGTCAATTACAGGAAGCACCAGCAATGTCTCTTTGTTCTGAATTTGTGTAAACAGAAAAAGCTTCTTCCTCAGTAACAACTGTTTTCTAAAACCTATATAAATGTTTACCTGAACTATCCTGCAACAGCATCCAAAATAAGCAATAAAAGCAGCCACGTTAAAAAAAAAAAACAATCTGTGCGGTAATAAATGTACACTGTGAAGGAGTTATATATCCAGTTGTGAATTATTCTTTCCAAGTGGTCTGACCTCAAAACATTTGTACGTTAGGGCTTAAATCAAAATGATCTATTTTTCGGTAGGAAACAGCTAGCTGTTCACTTCTGTTTTGTAATAATCTACAGGTAATTTGGCAAATGCAGCAATTATAAATTCATTGGTAAATGAATGAGCAGACAACTGTCCAAGCTAGAAGGTTGTAAATGTGTGGCTGTAGTTCGGAAATAATTCACAAAATTGGAAGCCAATGCAGAGGTACTATCGGACATGGTTTCCTTGCACAGAGTTGATGTTTAGCAGTTATGTGGCGGACAAAGTTGATGGGGCAGAAACCAGCCCTCCCTGAGATACACCAATAGCAACAAAAGTGGTGACAAAAAATAACAGGTACTGGTTTTCCATGCGATAGATTGACTGCATAAAATGATTAATTTAATCTTTTAATCTGAGTCCCCCCCCGCCCAACAATGAGAAAGTATCCCAAAACTGTCAATTCCCATGCCAGAAATTGGGGATGGGATAATCGCAGGAGTCAATCATTCAGTGATATTTATCGAGTGCTTATTATTCATTCATTCATATTTATTGAGAGTTTACTGTGTGCAGAGCACTGTACTAAGCGCTTGGAAAGTACGATACAGCAATAAAGAGAGACAATCCCTGCCCACAACAGGCTTACAGTCTAGAGGTGGGGAAACAGACATCCAAACAAGTATGTGCAGTATGTTTATAGATGAGGGAACTGAAGCGCAGAGAAGTTAAGTGACTTCCCCAAGATTACACAGCAGGCAAGTGGCAGAGCAGGGATTAGAACCCAGGTCCTTATGACTTCCAAGCCACTGCTCTAGCTGCCACGCTGCTTCTCACTGTGCTTAGTACAGTGCTCTGCCACCACTAAAGCACTCAATAAATACCATTGATAATGATGACAGTGAATTACTGGTCTTTTGTAGCTTAATGAAAAATATTTCCTGCAGTGAGCGTTGGGAGAGTGCACTACAACAGAATTATCGGATAGGTTTTCCACCCATAATGAGCATACAGTCTAGAGGGGGAGATGACCTTAATACAAACATGTAATTTATAATATATAATTTAAAGATGTGTATCGAATTGTTGCGGTGTTGGGGTCAATATCAGATACCCAAAGGTCACAGATCCAAGTGCACAGGCAACACAGAAAGAAGAATGAGCCGGAGAAAAGAGGGCTTAATCTCGGAAGGGGTAAGACTCTTCAATAATTTTAGCCTCACAGCCTTTGGGTGGTGACAAGAGACATGTCGACTTTCAAAAAATATAAACAAAACTGCCTTCTCCACTGATATTTTCTTTGCTTAGATGTTTGCTAAAAGTCCTGCTGTTCATATATCTATTGATCATCTAGAATACATTTCACCTTCCTAATCATCAGAGGTAAGAAAACTTCATTTCATCCATCAGTGATATTTGACTGCTTGCTGTGTGCAGAGCACTGTACAGCGCTCTTGGAAGAGTTTGGAAAAAAAATAAATCCACAGGTCCAAAGTTATACATATTCTTTCATCGGGGTTTTGCCGAATTAAACGAATGGAAATTTCAGTTGTGAAAGAGGAAGGCTGAAATAAAAGCATGTTCAGTTTTTATCGACTTTTAGCCAGATGGTAATAAAAATAATAATGATAGTGGTATTTGTTAAGCGCTTATTATGTGCCAGCCACTGTACTACATGTTGGAGTAGATACTTCCCAAGCACTTAGTACAGTGCTCTGCACACAGTAAGTGCTCAATAAATATGATTGATTGATTGATACAAGCAAATTGGATTGGATATCGTCCCTGCCCTATAAGGGGCTCTCAGACTCAATTCCCATTTTGCAAATCAGTTAATTGAAGCACAGAGAAGGAAGTGACTTGCACAAGGTCACACAGCAGATAAGACCCAGGCCCATGCTCTAGCCG
Source organism: Tachyglossus aculeatus (assembly GCF_015852505.1). NCBI lineage: Eukaryota > Metazoa > Chordata > Mammalia > Monotremata > Tachyglossidae > Tachyglossus > Tachyglossus aculeatus. The sequence goes on along the minus strand of NC_052073.1, from coordinate 11,961,644 downwards.
ATACACCACGCTGCTTCTCTGTCCTTTGGAAATTATGAATGGATAGACATATGAAGAATGAGTAAAAAAGAACTAAAATTTTACCGGTCGCGCTTAGAGGAAATATTTTTCATTAAGCTACAAAAGACCAGTAATTCATTGTCATCATTATCAATGGTATTTATTGAGTGCTTTAGTGTGGGCAGAGCATTGCACTAAGCACAGCGAGAAGCAGCGTGGCAGCTAGAGCGGTGGCCTGGGAATCGTAAGGACCTGGGTTCTAATCCCTGCTCTGCCAGTTGTCTGCTGTGTAATCTTGGGGAAGTCACTTAACTTCTCTGTGCTTCAGTTACCTCATCTATAAAAATGGGGCTTTAGACTGTGAGGCCCAAGATGGATCTGAGTACTTTGTTTCTACCCCAGTGCTCAGAACAGTGCCAGGCACATAGTAAGTGCTTAAGAAATACCATAAAAAAAGCACCTGGGAGAACACAATATAACAGAGTTGGTAGATGTGCTCCCTGCCCACCATGGTAATCAGTGCAGTTTAAGGCTTCTTTCTACTAATCACATAGTTTTTTCCATAATTTAGAGCAGGTTAAGGCTTCTTTTTACTAATCACATCGTTTTTTCCATAATTTAGAGCAGTTTAAGGCTTCCTTCTACTAATCACATCGTTTTTTCCATAATTTTCCTCAAAATATATATTCTTTTTACTTAAGGTGAATTTATTTCTCTTCCATCAGGCAGCTAGATGAAGATTTGAGAAGAAGCCTCTCTGGCCAAGGGATCTGTGTATGTGTGTGTTTGTGTGTGTCTACATGGTAACCTTCTGCCAGAAATGATCTACTACCATTTTCTACAGGACGCGAGGTATTTTGTAAAATGCTTCCCACTGAGTTTTCCTTCATTTGAAAGGGAAAAACAACAACGTTGCATTTCAACTTGTCACAAGAAATTAGATAATGATCCAGCACTGGATAGGATAGCATTTCTTATTCAAGTTAAACCTTTTTAAAGGGAAGACAAGAAGATAAACCGTTCAAGTGAGCCCATATAGGACAGATGGAATTCTAACCACTGAGCCACCTCCCCCAACAGTTGGCTGATTAAAAATCCTATAAATCACTCATGGTTCACCAGTCATCAGTCGTGAGAACCTTGCCCCTTCCACCTGATGATAAACAATGTGTTCCCCTGACTCAACCCATTATGTATTCCAGAGTAGGTGAACTATGAGATAACATATTTATCCTTCTTGTGCGGGGATCTATTCATATTTCACATGGTACAGAGAATGAATACCTAACTGAATGACGACTAATGAGGATTAATGTATTATTCCTCAGAGCATTATTATTTCTTCTCATCTCCATGGTATGACTGAAGCGTAATAAAATTTATGAAACGCAGTGGTTATTTTCTGAACATTCAAACCAGACTGTAAAAAATGGCTCTCTTTGGACATAACAATATAAAGAGGATCTCACGTCTCATTTAAATCAACAGGGGAGCCCCTTTGTGGCTTCTACTGATATCCATACTCTAAATGTTCTGCTCAGGCTGCGGTGATTTCTGCTGTAACACTGTGGAAAAGCCAAGTTAACATCAGGTGGATGTCCAAGGTCTTGCTTTGCACGTCTTCCATCAATAAAGCATCTGGATAAATAAATAATGAGGGTCATCTGATCACTTTCGCTGATCTGCCAGTGAAAGCCCAGGGTCAATGCCACAAATGAAAATGTTGCTACCTCTGCAGAGGCTAAGAGCAGTTCAAGAGCCAGTACCACTGGCAGGAAATCAGATGCTACTGCAAAGCTTGGCAAACAGCATGTAATAATACTGATAATAATAATAATAATAATAATAATAATAATTATTATTATTATTATTATTAAGCGCTTGCTATGCACGAAGCACTGGGCGTAGGAGTAGATACAGTACAATCAGGTCACTCTCTTTGCCCTACAAAGACTTCACCATCAAAGAGGGAGAACTGGCACTTTATTCCCATTTTAATGTACAAGGAAACTGAAGTTCAGAAAAGTTAAGTGACTAGCTTAAATAATAATAATAATAATTATGGTATTTGTTAATCGCTTACCATGTGCACTGTACTGAACACAGGGTGGATACAAGCAAATTAGGTTCATTCATTCATTCAATTGTATTTACTGAGCGCTTACTGTGTGCAGAGCACCGTACTAAGCGCTTGGGAAGTACAAGTTGGCAACATATAGAGACGGTCCCTACCCAACAGCGGGCTCACAGTCTACAAGGGGGAGACAGACAACAAAACAAAACATATTAACAAAATAAAATAGAATAGATACGTACAAATAAAATAGAGTAATAAATACATACAAACATATATACATATATACAAGTGCTGTGGGGAGGGGAAGGAGGTAAGGTGGGGGGGAGGAGGGGGAGAGGGGTCATGGTCCCTGTCCCACATGGGGCTCACAGTCTTAATCCCCATTTTACAGATGAGGTAATTGAGGCACAGGGAAGTGAAATGACTTGCCCAAGGCCACACAGCAGACAAGTGGTGGAGCCTGGACTAGAACCCATGACCATCTGATACCAGGCTCATGCTCTAGCCAAAGTCCCACAGGGGGCAAGTGACAGGGCCAGAACTAGAACTTGATTTCCCCGACACCCAGTCCCAAACTCTTTGCAATAGACAAGGCTGCTTCTCTTGTAGAACAGCTAGAGTCCACAATTTGACCTTTTTTTTTTTTTCTGGAAAGGGACTTGGAGTAACTAGCAAATTGTAGGCTCCCATTTGAGCTTGTAACTGTGGAACTGAGCTATCTGCTTCTGTAGTATTATCTGGGGATTGGGATGCGTACCCTGGTGAGCATAACAAACTCTACTGGCTCATGTTTATGAGCAGGCTTAGCCCTGGAGAATTCCTGGCACCAATCAACATCCACGGTTCCTGGGTGGGAGCCCAAGTCATTTCATTCAACATATGCTGCAATAAAACTACCTATTATCTCCAGTCTTCCTGTATTTAGATGCTGTACAAATATATCAACTGCAGCCTCCAACTGTAGTTTACAAATGAGCCGTCTTATTTTAACTTTTCTCATTTGGCTTGTTTTTCCTCTGCAAGTTATTATTACTTTTTCCACCACTGAAGCAAACGCAAATACCAAAACACGTTTTAAGTGCTCAAAGGTACGGACAACAAAGAACAGCACTGAGTCGATTCGACTTGAAATTTGAGAAAACTGAGATCCTATCTCAATCTCTGAAGCTCTTTCCAGCCAAATGGCTGAGATTCAGATATGGTAATTTGCTGTATTTCGATTGAAAAACATAACTTTGTACCTTCCAATTCTAGGATTCTGTAATGTGAAGGGAATCACAGTTTCTTAGAGACAGTTCAGGTGGAACTATCTAGGGCTGAAAATGTGTAGTTATTCTTCCTTTCCCTTACCATTAAGTGCAGTTGATTTTAATTTCTCCCACTGCTGAATACGCAGTTGATGACAAAAATGCACTTAAATTTCTCTGCATCATGTCCACGATTTTGGCCACAAATTGGATATTGTGGGCATAAGTGGTTTGCACACTCAAATGTTCAATTCATGGGCAATTTCAGAGAGCAATGGGAAACTAATTGACAGTAGGTCCCCATGGACTTAATAAGGAAGGTGGCACACTAATATACAATTCCCAGTTGGGATTGTCTGTAAACTCTTTTTAACAACAAAAAAAGGTCCTACATGAAATGAAATTCTTACCTATGGATGATTCTGTCCATTTATGTAATTATTAATTTAACTTAATTTTTTTCATTGAACCTACTTAAAAACATTATCAAATAATTCTTGGCATTTGAACTAGTCTGATCATAATGCATTCCATGCCCCTCTGACTTAGGCCAGCTTTCACTAAATAATTAACCAGAAAATGCAGGCCAAGAAAATTACTTTGGGTGGGCCTGAATTGTTTGAATGTTGAGGAAAAAAACCACATTTCCACGTATATAACAGACACCAAAGTTTAATTTAACATCCCAAATAATTGGCCCCTATAGAAACCTAGACTCTGTTAATTCTATAGTCAAATCAAGGGTATTTATTGAGTGCTTTCTGTGTGCATAACACTGTACCAAGCTCTTGGGAGAGTACTAGAGAACAGAATTGGTAAACAGATTCCCTGACTGAGACTAGAGCTAGACAAGCTTTGAAATGGTGGGGAATGTCTACCAAGTCGGCTATATTGTACTCCTCCAAGTGCTTAGTACAGTCCTCTGCACACAGTAAGTGTTCAAGAAATTGTATTGATTAATTGATCATTATCAGGAGCCCCCAGCATGAAGCCTTAAGAGTCAAGGGAATGGGAAAGGACAAGGAACTTGGGTTAAGGACACGGATGTCATCTTGGGGCAGACATAAAAAGGAGAGAACAAGAGAAAGTCAAGTCCTTTTTGGGGGGCATTTTAAAAGCCAGGCTCCTCATTAACCAGACCCATTTCCTTCCAGAATGTTCCAATGGTCCAAGGGATTCTTGGAAATGTAGTCCTCCAAATGAAGGGGATTCCAGAATAAGTTTCCTACTTCTTCAGTCCCATTTAGACACAATTCCATCTCTGATGTGGCTACAGCATCCCCCAAACCAAGCTGTGCCAATGGGCTAATCTCTAACTTTGGAAAATGGTCTCAGAACGAGCCCCTAAATCAGCAACTAAGCCATGTTCCTTTACTGTAGATTTAACTGTACCCCGTTCATCTTGAGCTGAAGGATTGGGTCTACAAACTTCAACCATTCTCTCTCCTTTCCTGACTATAATTTTAACACAATAGGTTAACCAGCTAAGAAGAACAAAGTGCATGGTTTGTGCCATCATGAGTTTAAAATTTTCAGCAGGAAGTATTCATTGCTACAGTTCTGGGTAATGCTTGAACTTCGTTTTCTTTTTGGCTGGTGAAAATTCAATTCATACTATTTGAGTAATTTTATTTAGTATAAGACTTGCTATAGTCTATAGGCCCTGCCAAAGCACAGTATGTAGAACCACTTCCAGGAATTGTGAAACTTCAATATCGAAAATCGAAAAGTATATCACAGTTTGGTAAAATGAGGATTAATGGGTGATTTAGGCCTTTTCCCCGGTATCAAGGTAAAAATCATATCCTGAATCAAAGAAATACACTTCTAAATAAACAAGGGAAAAACACAAGGACTGGATTCTATGTTGATTTCTATGTCTGAAGATAAAGAAGAGAGATAGAGCCAGTTTAGGAATAATGTTTTCCATTAAGTCCTCATCCCAATTAATTTAAAGTCCTTATCTTTAGAGAAAAAAAAACATAGTTTGGAATCATTGTCTACAGGGTTGGTATAAAAGGACTATTTGACAAGAGACAGAACACCCTTATCCTCCACAGAAAAGAAATCCTTCTCAAAGATGAAGAGTGGTATCATCCAATTAGTAACCACTAATGAATTCCTTAAAATATTTTATAGTATAATCCCTAAAACAGGAAACGAATTTAGCGGAATCCGAGCGTAAATCTCCAGAACACAAAATGCCACTGGAACATTTGGTCATCAGTAAGATACTGCCATCAATATAGATGTACATTTTGTAAATCATCCTTTATATTTTGTGTATTGATTTTTCTTCTAGAGCCTTTTCTCGGAATGTTAACCTTGTTTAAGTTCTGCATTTCCTCTGCCTGAAGTACCATGTTGCAATAGAATTAGATGCATAGTAAAACTACCATGTGAGAAAGGTTTATGCATTATGTTAAAACCTGCTCTGTTGATAAATGGAGCCATTAAGATCTGGAATTCACTGCATTAGTCTACTTAGACCAATCCAACATCAGACCTTAAAAGTATAACAAATTTGTTCAAATGCTAATGAGCTCTGCTACCACACTGATCTGCTCCAAGAGGCGTTAATATATTCAAAGATTTAATATATTTAAGAGTTACCCATGGCCTCTCTTTACCTGACTCGGCAATTCAAATTTGCTCAGGTTCTGCAGGTAAAAAACAACAACAAAGAATTCCTACTGCTTTGCATCTGAGTAACCAAAAAATGAAAAAAAATCCTAAATCAATATTAGAACTTACTTTTCTATAGAGCATATATTTTCATTGTCAGGTTTCAGTTTCAGCAAATTTTAAGCAGTAGGAAAGTGAGAAGGCTTCTTAAAATGATGAAAAACATGTCCTATTAAAAAATCTACTAAAACCATCAATAATCATGTTATCCAAAGCAAAATGTGGGTCACTGGGCCTTGATTGTTAATTTTGATATTTCTGGTCAGTTTTCAAATGGAATTTCAAAGACCAATTTACAACCATAAGTGTATACATTGCTAAATATTTTTAAGGCATTCATAAAGTATTATGATACTTATTAAGCACTTACTATGTGACAGCCACTGTACTAAGCACAGGGTAGACAGAAGATAATCAGGTCAGACAGAGTTCCATCCCACATGGGGCTCACAGCCTAAGTAGGAGGGAGACCAAGTATCGAATCCCCACTTTAAAGATGAAGAAACTGAGGCACAGAGAAGTTAAGTGACTTGCCCAAAGTCACACAGCAAGTGGAGGATTAGATTTTCCACCAAAAACTCCAAATATCGGAAGATGTAGAAGGAACAAAACTCTTCATTGGTGATATAGTGATTTGGGGTGTTTCATTAAAGCCATATGCTAGATTTAACAGACACTGATTGGAAATGCAAAGAATGCAGGAAGCTAATTGTAAAATTTCATTTTTAGAGAGAAAACTGTTAGCCGATGTGGCATAAATAGAGTAAAATAGCATATAGGTGATTATCAACATGACTGTTCTAAAAGTCAAGGAATTGAACATGTTTTAACATTACTGGGAAGTTCATCCCAAATCTGGTATAAGAAGCATAATCATAAAAGTCTTTACTGATTGGTGGGGTGGACCTCAGAAAGAGCTTCAAGTAATTTATTTAAAATGTCCCATTCTGGAAGTATTACCCTTAATCCAGATTTTTTACAGATGAGGTATTTGAGGCACAGAGAAGTTAAGTGACTTGCCCAAGGTCACCCAGCAGAGACGTGGCAAATCTGGGATTAGAACACAGGACCTTCTGAATCCCAAGCCCATGCTCTATCCACTATGTCGTGCTACTTCTGAAGAGTGTTCCTGCAAAACTCATGACCATGCCTGATAATGTGCACTTGTGGGCACTTAGGTGAAAGTATACCTCACAGTACTCACACAGTACTTACATATATGCAATTGAGGGCATGTTTTCTAGGTCCTAGAATAGCAGTTTATTCATTCATTCAATCACATTTACTGAGCGCTTACTGTGTGCAGAGCACTGTACTAAGCGCTTGGGAAGTCCAAGTCGGCAACATATAGAGACGGTCCCTACCCAACAACGGGCTCACAGTCTAGAAGGCGGAGACAGACAACAAAACATGGAGACAGGTGTCAAAATTGTCAGAACAAATAGAATTAAAGCTATATGCACGTCAGTAACAAAATAAATGGAATAGTAAATATGCACAAGTAAAATAAATAGAGTAGTAAATCTGTACAAATATATACACAAGTGCTGTGGGGGGGATGTGGAGTAGGAGAGGGAAAAGGGAGCTCAGTCTGGGAAGGCCTCCCGGAGGAGGTGAGCTCTCAGTAGGGCCTAAGAGTTTGACTTTATGCCTTAAACAAGCCCTAGAGTCAACCACCTCTATTTGATCTAGTGCTTCCTCATAAAAAGTCACTGACTTACACATTAAGGCTAGTGACTTTCTCGATGACACATATGTCTGCAGGACTTCCCGTAGCACTTCTATGTTGAAATAACGTGGAGATGTGGTTTCTCTAGCAGTAGCAAAATACTTCCAGAATGGGATTTTTTAAATAAATTACTTCAAGCTCTTTCTGAGGTCCCCGCCCTCCTCCACCCAGTAAAGACTTTAATGATTATGCTTCTGATGCCAGATTTGGGATGAACTTCCCAGTAATGTTAAACATGTTCAATTCCTTGTCTTTAAGAACAGTCACATTGATAATCATCTATATGCTATTTTACTGTATTTGTGCATCATAAACTAACAGTTTTCCCTCTAAAGATGAAATTTTACTTTTAACTTCCTGCATTCTTTGCATTTCCAATCAGTGTCTGTTAAATCTAACATACTGCTCTAATGAAACACCCCAAAGCACTATATCACCAGTGAAGACTTTTGTTCCGTCTACATCTTCCGATATTTGGAGCTTTGGGTGGAAAATGTTTCAGAAGTAGATATAATCCCATTGAGATCCTGGTAAAACAGTACCTTAAAATGGCAATCCAATCATCCAAAGGTAACTGCCAGGCTTCTGGAAAAGTAACTGGAAAATATTTGGCCCTTGTTATTTCACTCAAATTGAATTTCTTCTAAGAATCGACAAACATTCTAATTAAATAGATTTATTCAGTTCATTGGAGAGCAGACACATTTTCAGTCAACCTTTTCCCCTTTATGATGATAATAATGATAACAATAATAACGATAATCATATTTGTCAAGCACTTACTCTGTGCCAAGCACTGCACTAAGAGCTGGGTAGATACAAGGTAATCAGAGTGGACACAGTCTCTCCCCCCATATTGGGCTCACAATCTTCATCCTCATTCTACAGACGAGGTGACTGAGGCATAGAGAAGTTAAAAGACTTGCCCAAAGTCACAAGCAGACAAGTGGCAAAGTCAGGATTAGAACCCGGGTCCTTCTGATTTCCAGGCCTGTGCTCTATCCATTAGGCCATACTGCTATTCCTCTTAGATTTTCCCTTGATTTGTCTAAACACCAATTTCCAGACAATAATCTAAAACTTAATTTTAAAATTTTTGTGTAATTTTTCAAAACAGACAGATCTCACTCTGCTTTCAACGTTTATATTACCTTCCTCTGGCAAATTATACATTCTTACTTAACATCCTAAAATTGCACACTATTCACTTTAATAATAATAATAATAATAATAATAATGACATTTATTAAGCACTTAAGATGTGCAAAGTACTGTTCTAAGCACTGGGGAGGTTACAAGGTGATCAGGTTGTCCCACAGGGGGCTCATAGTCTTAATCTCCATTTTACAGATGAGGTAACTGAGGCACAGAGAAGTTGAGTGACTTGCCCAAAGTCACACAGCTGACAATTGGCAGAGCCGGATTTGAACCCATGATCTCTGACTCCAAAGCCCGTGCTCTTTCCACTGAGCCACGTAGCTAACATAACACACCATATACTTGTTTTATCTTTCATTTTATTGGCATATCAAGGAATCTACTGTTGAAATAGTCTATCCACTTTGTGATTAGACGCTCACCTCCACTCAAAGAGTTCTGTTTGAATTTTAAATTTTTAACCTGCTGTAAATGTGTGGCTATGATTATTTGGACAACCAGATATAGCAAAAACTAGTTCAGTTCTATTATCTTTGTATTCCAACTTGAACTGTTTCTATTCATCTTGCCATATATATTATAAATCTGGCCTTCTGAAAACTGTTCATGTATTTTGTAGCTTTTAGTAAACTGTATACAATAGATCTTTCAAGTTCCTATGTTGCTAATGCAAAATGGTTAAATTCATTACAAAAAAGTAACAGATTTTTCCTTTCGAAAAAATATTGTGGTTGATAACTATGGCCACTTTTCAAGCAACTTTGTGTCATTTACTTTCAATCAATGGTATTTATTGAGAGCTTACTATTTGCAGAGCACTGTACTAAGCTTTTGGGGAAGTACAGTACAAGAGAATTAGCAGATGTGTTCTCTGCCCATAAGGAGCTTCAATCTAGAGGGGGAGACAGACATTAATATAAATAAAAATGTGCATTTTCAGAATTTGTTGTGTTTTCTTTTTTAATCCACCACAATCACATTCTGGTCACTCTCTGCCACACAACCTTGTCTACTGTTGCTTGTTATCTACTTCATTTGCAATTCATTCATTCAATCGTATTTATTGAGTGCTTACTGTGTGCAGAGCACTGTACTAAGCACTTGGGAAGTCCAAGTTGGCAACATATAGAGACGGTCCCTACCCAACAGTGCAATGAATGAGCTCTACTGCTTGATATATCTTAATGCTTTGTTTAAAGTTTATCTACTTCCAGGGTTTTCACCATATGTCCACATTACCCATTGGTAAACAGTAATCCAGAAAGAGTTCCAGTGTACCAGGTTTTAGTTACCCCTTCTGGGTCCTGAGAGATCAAATCTATTAAATCATGAGTCAGCTTTTTATCCTTTAAATATACTGTAACCTTCTGAGGATGCTCTTAAATATTTGTTCACTTTTAGGAACAAGTAAAACGTCTGTATAAAGTGTTTCTAGTCATGGACAATATTTACAGTCAAAATTAAAGCTTTAGGTCTTTTTAGCTGTTCCATATCTAAATAGGAATCTTTTTTCACTCACAAGTCGGCATTCTATTCTCATTTCACTCCCGGCTCAAAGTTGTGAATCTTCAATCCGTTCACTATGTTTTATTAAGCAATAAATAACTTCTTTATTTGTAAGATTTAACTATGAACAAATGAATTTCTCTCATGCTCTGGCCTCCTGCTACTTACTCCTGCCTTTCCTAGTACTTTCTATCTCTTTCTGGAATTTTTACTCCGAGAGAAATGTTATGCTAGGACGTTTGGATATAATAATGGGTGAAAAAGAGGCTTAATATTCAATCTAGAAGCTCGGTTTGCTATAGGAAGATGATGGCTCTTTAAAATCTACCTCCAGCTATTCAGTTACCTGCTATTCTCATTTTGATCATTGGCTGTTTATTGAGCAACTGTGATAATTTTTCATCTTCCCTGTTAACAGAAGTATCCATTCTCCATCTTGCTAATGTCCTATAGGATAGAAAAGATCTGTGTGAACCAACAGACTCTTGTTTCCAACATCCAAAACATTACAAGTTCAAATTGCACCTTAGTGAATATCTTAATATAACAAAAAATTACCCACTTCACAGAATTACAACAATTCAATGCATTATATTCACAATGCATAATCCTCTATTGGTACCTGAACTTTTAATGGTTATCTGCATAGTCAATCAATAGCCTTCACTGAGTGCCTCCTGTATGCAGAGCAGGACATTAAATGCTTACAGAGTACCTTTGAGCAGGCAGATCTGATCCCCACCCTCAAGCTTACAGTCTAGCAGGTAAAACCAGCAAAGTAGAAGTTATGTAGAGTAAATGAGAAGCAGTGTGGCCTAATGAATTGAGCACAGGCCTGGGAATTAAAAGGACCTGAGTTCTAATATCGGCTCTCCCATTTTTCTTCTGTGTGACCTTAGGCAAGTCACTTCACTTCCCTCATCTGTAAAATGGTGATTAAGGCTGTGAGCCCCATGTGGGACATCGACTGTGTCCAACCCAATTTTGCTTGTATCTACCCCAGCACTTAGAACAGTGCCTGGCACATAGTAAGTGCCTAACAAATGCTACTCTAAATAGCCTACTGTCTAAACTAAACTATACTTTATCATTAACTACCTAACAGATAACATTATTTGTATTAATTTGCCATATTATGATTGCTGTATTTCATTCAATTACATTTATTGAGCGCCTACCGTGTGCAGACTACTGTACTAAGCATCTAGGAAAGTACAATACAACAGAGTTGGTAGACATGATTACTGCCCACAATGTGGAAAGCGCAGAAGCAGATATGAAAAGAGTCAGATCGGACACAGTTCTGAGGAAAACCAAGGCATCATCAAGAAGTTCAGTGACTTCCCCAAGGTCTCACAGCAGGCAAACTGCAGAGCTGGCATTAGAACCCAGCTCTCCTGGCTTCTGGGCCCCGCTGCTCCTCAGTAATACGTAACATACTGCTTTCACAAATGCTTGAGAAATAGTTTATGTATGAACTACTGCCAGACTATAGTTTTGTTTTCCTTTCTAATATTATAGTCGCTTTACTTCCCTCCTATTGATTTCCCTAAAGAGCTAATGCTGTACTGTTAGAATCAAGAAAAAACTAAGGTTACTACTAAATTGCCTAGAAGCAGCTTCGGTCTCCTAGAACTAAGAATTTGAAAACTGGATTTGCACACAAGAAACTGAGGCTCCATTTCCTATGCTCCAAACTGTCACACCTACTCCATACCCACTCATCCCACTTTCAAATAGCATCCAACTCGTCTCTGAAATAGTCATGAAAATGTGGCAGCTAACCACTAATAGCATGCCCAAACTAATAGAGAAGCAAAAAGAGATAATCTTATCCAACCGCAGAAAGGCAATTGAAAATAATCTAATCCAAGAGAGGATTACACTTAAAATGTCACTGTCCTAACCTGAACTGACCAAAGTATAATTTTCATATCCTATTCCAAGTAAGGCACTCCAATGACATCAAAGTAATCATTCCTAATGCTGTGAATTAGTTACAGATATGTGGGGCTAGTTTCACACTGATTCAGGGAGACGTCCAATCACTTCCACATCTCCTAGCCTTTGGATGATCTTAGACTCAAATTTAAAAGCCGCATTCTCTGCAAACACGGCAGTGAGATTAAACAGGACCTCAGATTGATGTGGACTGAAAACAAAGCTATACTCCTGTTTTCAGGCATTTCTGAGTTGTCTACCACCCAATCCCCATTTCAGTCAGATCGACAGGTCAAAGACTTTCATTCATCCATTCGTTCATTCATTCGTGTTTACCGAGTGCTGGCTGTGTGCAAAGCACTGTACTACACGCTTGAGAGAGTACAATCAAACAATAAACAGATACATTCCCTGCCCATAACGAGCTCAAAGTCTAGAGTGGGAGACAGACATTAACATACATAAATAAATACAATAAAGACAAAGATAATCACTCTTTAAATCAGAAAAGATTATTCACATTACCTGGAAAATTCTGCATTTAATGATGACATGGCCCTCTATTTTATTAAAAAAGAGCCCAAGCCGAGACACTATTTGTACATCATGTATGTGAAAATATCTAGATTGTGTGATCGTGATTGAAGCCCAGACACTACCAACAATAGAATTTGCAGCCTGGTACTGCATTCAAGCCTGCATATCACATCACTAGATCTGTAGTCAACTTCCATATGAAAAAGAAGACTGCAAAATTCAAGATTCTAAATTTATCTACCAAATCCAGAAGAAAAAAAAAAGAGCAGCAAGGCCTAGTAGAAAGAGCACAGGAGTGGGAAACAGGAGTCCTGGGCCTTAATCTTGGTTCTGCCCCCTGTCTGTGTTGTGACCGCAGGCAAATCACTTAACCTCTTGGACCTCAGTTTCTTCATCTGTAAAATGGGAATTAAAAGACGTTGAGCCCCAGGTGGTTTGGGACCTGTGTACCACAGTGCTTGACACGAAGTAAGACTTAAATACCACAGTTAATAAACATCTACCTTACTGGAAAAATTAGAAAAGTTGGAAAAATAATGAATCTCTATATTATCTTTTACCTATCCTTCTACAATCTATAAAACGTTCCGTCTCTGTGAATCACTCCATTAGTCACCACTCTCATTACTTTGCCCTGTTTTTGATGTTTTATATCCATGTTTCAAGGAGGGAGAATCAGGCAGAGATTGAGAGGATGAGCGATAGATGACAAGCGAAGACTGACAGTGAAAGACAAGGTCAATGGCATGCAGTTTTTTTTTCTAATCTTTCTTACTATGGAACACAAGATAAGCTAAATATCTTCCTTCAACCTAGATCAAAACTGTGGAAAAAACCAACATACTTTGCTCATTTCACAACAGGATGAAAGAAGAAAAGGAAAAGGTGAGAAAAATGAGTTGAAAGCAGAAAATGGAGAAGAAACCCCAAAAGAAAATTCTCAGAAGAAAATCAATCAATGGTATTTATTGAGCATTTACTATGTGCAGAGCACTGTTAGACACTTGAGAGAGTACAAGAGAATAAGACGTCATGTTCCCTGCCCATAATGAGTTTACAGTTTAGAGGGATGTGCTTACAGTCTGGAAAAATAAGAAAAGAAAACATAACAATGGGATATTCTCACAGAGTGACCAAGAAACGCTATCCTCCTAGACTGAGATATTATATTTCTCATGATGCCACAGAGCCTAACGTTCTTCTCCGTCCATGAGCAGTCTCTCAGTCAAATACTTCAAGGCCTTCCAAAGAGCAACTTCCACCTTTCTGCCATTCCCTCGGCCCTCTTATGTATTTATTCATTTATTATTGATTTGCTCATGTTATTCATTTGTTATTAAGCACCTACTTACCGGTGTTTATAATACCAACTCATCTTCTTTTTCAGTAATAATTTTGTTGTTTATATTAGATTATCTTCACTTTTTACACTCTGAGTTCTGAGGGCAAGGAAAATGTTTTTTTTTTACTTTTTTTTTAATATACCCAAGCATCTAATACAATGCTCTGCACACAGAACATATTAAACAAACAGAAAAAACCACAGAACCTTCCAATGATTAACTGTAAAAGCTTCCTCCAACCTCTCTAAACCTTCCTTCACACCCTGAAGTTTTGTTATGAGATCCACCTCATATATTCTTGAGCTCCAACCTGCAAGGTGACAGGCTTTTCTACTGTCCTGCTGCAAGTTAGACGGCTTTCCTAATTTGTTTATACATAGTTGCATTGTCTGACATCTACCTGCATCTTGATTTCGTCATTTGGAAGGGGTTCTCAAAGACATTACACATGAATTACCCCATTGGTCTGTGGCTTAGTCTTGTGTCTTCCTCATCAGATATCATCAACCTACATTCCACCCTATGTTATTTATGGCAAAAAGAGTGAAATCAAAAGAATTCTCCTTCTCTGTGATGAGCAGCACATCGTCCAAAAGTGCAGTTCTGATTTAATGGGAAATGATCTAGGCTGCTTTCGCCCTCCCGCTGTGTTCGCCGTTAAAAGTTTTGGCCTTCATTTCCTGGCAAAGGTAAATGTCATTTTCCACTTCTTAGGTTTCTTTACCATTTACATAAATTGATCCTTCCGGGCAAAATTTGTTGTGCATCCATTTGGTCTCCAAGAGGTTCATCCCTAGTCCAACACTGGGTAAGCATTTCTGCAATTCTTGCATTTTCCTTTCCCATTCTGCAGCATCATTTGCAAACATAACACAGCTGTCAGCAGAGAGGCAATGTGTCAGCAGTTTAATATCAATATCCATTCCCTCTTCCAGTTGAACTTG
The DNA here is from genome assembly GCF_015852505.1 of Tachyglossus aculeatus. Lineage (NCBI taxonomy): Eukaryota > Metazoa > Chordata > Mammalia > Monotremata > Tachyglossidae > Tachyglossus > Tachyglossus aculeatus. Next base: position 11,946,477 of record NC_052073.1, on the reverse strand, counting down.
TCGAACAGCAAGTCCAGTGTGGCTGAAAACAGCTCTGGTGAGATTATATCTCCCTGCCCAGATCTACTGGGTAGGCTGGCTACAAGACATCAGAATAACTTTTAGGAAAGTGCCAGTTATCTCTAGGAGGTGTATACATGTCACAGTATTCCAGTTTTGCATCAGACATTGAAAACCACAATGGATTCCACTGTGTTGACTGTCTTCCTGAAGTCAAAGGCAAAACAAACTGGGATTTGGAATTCATGACTCTCTTGGTAAACTGGTGGAGGGAATGGATAAGATCAATAGTGGAGTAACCTGAGTGGAATTTCAACTAGTTCTCTGCTGATGCATAATTTGAGGTCACTCTTGGCATAGTTTGTATGATTCTAGTGAAGACTTTGTGCATTTGTAAGAGGAGGGACTGGAGAGTAATTCTGAACATCTGGAAAGTCTCCTTCCTTCATCAACATGTTCTTCTAGATGTAAAATGTGCTTGCTCCAGATGTGTGTGTGTGTGTGTGTGTGTGTGTGTGTGTGTGTGTATGTACACAATCTTATCATTGTACTATAATGATGGTATTTGTTAAGCACTTACTATGTGCAAAGCACTGTTCTAAGCACTGGGGGGATACAAGGTGATCAGGTTGTCCCATGTGAGGCTCACAATCTTAATCCCCATTTTACAGATGAGGTAACTGAGGCACAGAGAAGTTAAGTGATTTGCCCAAAGTCACATAGCTGACAATTGGTGGAGCTGGGATTCGAACCCATGACCTCTGACTCCAATGCCCGTGCTCCTTCCGCTGAGCCACGCTGCTTCTCAAGGTACTAGCACCTTGAATAGATGCCAACCCCCTAATTTAAGATAGTCCAGACGTGAATTACCTTTGGCCACTTGTATGAAGGAGCTTGAATTTATTTCCAAATAACTTTGGGAATTCTTGGCTGAATATGATTTATTTTGACAGTTGAGCTTATGTGCTGCTTTGGGCAAATATTTAAACTGCAGAACATTGAGCTTCCCTCCATTGTCCCTTTTTGCTGCAATATCATCTCAGTTTATTCAGTCTGGGCTTTGAAAGATGGAGAACTAATTCAATTATATGACTATCTTCATAGAGTTGGCAGACATTTAGTACATAGGAGATATCAGTAGGTAAAGAGGGGTTTGGTCAATACCAGCTTTTGGAGAGGAAGGTAGGGATGTCGGATGGCCTTCCTCCTCAAATCTGACAGGCAATTACTCACTCTATCCTCAAAGCCTATCTGAAGGCACGTCTCCTCCAAGAGGCCTTCCCTGACTAAGCCCTCTTTTCCTCTTCTCTCACTCCCTTCTGCATCCCCCTGACTTGCTCCCTTTATTCATCCCCACTCCCAGCTCTGCAGCACTTATGTGTATATCTGTAATTCATTTATTTATACGAATGTCTGTCTCCCCTGACCCTAGACTGTAAGTTCGTTGTGGGCAGGGAATGTGTCTGTTTATTGTTATATTGCCCTCCCCCAAAATGCTCAGTACAGTGCTCTGCACACAGTAAGTGCTCAATAAGTATGAATAAATGAATGAAGGAACACATCATGAACTGTTAGAGTAGATATCAAGGAGGGATGGCATCACTCTCTTCCTTCAGTATCTTTTTACCACCGTCAGGGAAGGAATGCTGGGATGGACAATTTTTGACCCCGCAAAGGCATAAAGTCAGTATGAACTGGAAACGACTCAATGGCATTTAATAACAATAATAATAATAAAGGCATTTCTCACGGTCTAAGTCATTAAGTCCCTACTGCCTTTTCAGTTCAGCTATTTCATGCCCGATGGATTTTAGAATATACAATGCTTAGTAGTTAATGTACGCGTACATTTTAGGATCCTTCCGTATTGTCTCATCATACAGCTCAAGCCGTTTTTTGGAAATTTTTTTTAACCTCTTTTTCACTATCGAGGAAAAATCTAGCTCGGTGTCTGTTTCACTGTACTCTCCCAAGTGCTTAGTACAGTGCACTGCACACAGTAAGTGCTCAATAAATACATTTGATTGATAGCATTAAACACCAAGGAGGAGTTGGCAAATGCAGACAAGGTTACTCAATTTGATCTACACAACACTTATGACCTCTAAATCATTCTCAGGAATCTTGATGCCAATATATTAGCCTAATTCTGATGTTCTATTTCAGCTTTCCCTTCTCTCCATACCAAGAACCTATATACCAAGAATATTCAATGCCCCTGGAGTAGATTAGAGTGGCCCAAAGCTAAATGTGGATGGAGAGGCCTCAAGCTTCTTCCTTCTCCTGGCTGCCTTGGCTCAACTGTGGATTTGGTCACACAGGAACACTAAGGAGTATGGAAGAGGGGCCTCAAGACACATCCAAATATCCTACAATGTTCTGGTTTTATCATCCAGGCTTCCAGTGGGCACTGCTTTAGCCTCCGCCTCGTGGAGATGAGATCACATGTTCAACCTCTCACACAAGCAACCCAAGTAGCTCGGCCATTAAAAAGGATGGTTGCCCCTTCCTCGAACCAGGGAAAGACTTTTAGGTTTGCTGCAAGCATGTTGATCTGGGGATGAGGGCAAGGGAAGGTCCAAACAGTTCCAAATTCCAGTCTGAGGAGAGCTTTACCAGATGACCTCAATCCCACCATCACCCTGGCTGGTCCCAAGGGAAAGGTGAGAAAGGTGGCTCAGAGCCATCACCATCCCCAGGCTAATGAGGAGACAGGCCTGAGACGACAATCTTGCAGGAAGAACTCTGAGAGATGAAAATCTGTGTATGCAAAATCCACCAAGGCGTAATTACATGTATTTGCTTCCAGGGCAATTTCACCAAGCTGCACCCAGGGAGTTTGACTTTGATATAGTACCTATGTGTTTGCATCTACTGTAAACAAACAACACTTAGTTCCTGTATTAGGTATATGGAACAATCTGTGTAAATCCACAGTGTGTTCAGACCACAAATGTGGCCTGTATGCTCTCAAATGGGCAGCAATAAAAATGCATACATTTCCTGGTCCCAAAGATGACAGCCTCGGGTCTTTGCTAAATATGGAGTCACTTAATGGTTTTCAATTCTATCTTGGTGAATTCTGACAAAACTGTACTGGTATTAAATAATCTTGACATTGACTGGCTACCAAATGAGATTATAATCAACCTGCTACATCACACACAAAATTCCCTGAAATGATTTCAAATTTTTGTTGGCTCACTCTCACGCAAGTACTGTCAACGTCTCCATTAGGAATTCAGACAAAATGATTTAGAAAAATATCTGAGTGGAGGTTCTTTCTGCTGCATTTTTTTTTTACAACAGCTACATCAAATAACATTTACTTGGGATCCTACAAAGCCCACTTTGAAGGCACCAGAAAACTCGGTCAGATTGGGATCCCAGAACAAATAATTCAGACTCACTCAGTGGTTTTAGATGCAAAGCCCGCAGATGGTACCCCAAGAGTTAATTCTGGGAAGTGGATTGCTTCTTACTGCACCAAGCCAGCTAATATCCGACCAAGCCAGCTAAACATCCGACAATGACTCTCCCCCCATTCAAAGCCTTATTGAAGGCACATCTCTTCCAAGAGGCCTTCCCTGATTAAGGCCCCCTTTCCTCTTCTCCCACTCCCTCATGCCTTGCTTCCTTTGCTTTTCGCCCCTACTCGTCCCACAGCACTTATGTACATATCTGTAATTTATTTATTTATATTAATGTCTGCCTCCCCTCCACCCCTCAGACTGTAAATTCATTGTGGGTGAGGAATGTGTGCTTATCGCTATACTGAACTCTCCCAAGCACTTAGTATGGTCCTCTGCAAACAGTAACTGCTCAATAAATATGATTACAATGGATGAATAATATGGAAGAACTAGAAGGATATGGGAGGAAGTTTTACAGTTCGCTCTTCAAATTGCAGAAATGGGCTGTAGCAGCTCCGTGAGGTAGCAGGGACAATACATGCTGAGATCCAAAGCTTCATACATGCACTCCCCGATAAGCTTCACCAAACAACATCTCTATGCTCTTTAAAAGCCGTCATAAAAAGGTCACCTACTCCGAGAGGCGTTTCCTGATTAATCCCTCCCACTTCCCTATCATGTCATACTAAGCATTTATTAATTTATTTAGAAATGTGTTCTATTGTGAATTCCTACATTCTCCCTCCTTGCTTTCATATATTGCTCTCTATATGTCGACTGCTTCCCTATTAGGTTTTAAGCAAGGATCATACCTTTAAGTTCTTTTGTATACTCCCCAAATACTCTGCCTTAAGTAGGTACTCCAAAAATATTGTTGTTTGATACTGCCATTTTCTCTATTTCACATATTTTGTCCAGGGCCCACCAGAACCATAAGCTAGCCCTCATCAGTGGACATCTGTTTGGTCGGTAGAGGAGAAAGTGCTGTGATATAGTCACAAAGTTTTTGATTAATACAAAGATAGATTTTTACCCCGCTTCTTTTAAAACAATTTCAAAGCAAATTTAATATTGTGATTTGTATCATTGCAGGGTTCCTCAGATTCCAGAGATTTCCTTAGCATCACTCGTCTCTTCGCTCTCTTCTCCTCCATTCCCCTCTACTCTTTCATTTACCCTCAATTTGCAGGGTCACTGCAGGAGCCCTAATTCATTTTAATGCAACCCTGAACTGGGAAATCCCTTCACTTCTGGCATTCTACACTAACCAGAAGATTCAGACTTTTTTTTTTTCCAGACCAGATGAAAATCCACTTGAAACATCTGTATACTCTTAGAGTTCTTTTAAAAGTATGGACATTGTGAAGATATGAATAATGTCAAAAAGGTGGCAATTTTCCAAGAAATCTGGATTACTTGGGCAGTAAAGTTAGACACAGCCACATTTTAAGGGAAAAATGTATCAATAATTTAAGGCAAAACAAATACCTGAAGTGTTCTCTCTCCATAAAATAAGGCCATCTTAGGGAGCTGACAAAGGTAAATGATCTCTTATACTTTCTACCTAATGCACCTCTCTCAAATGCTGAATACATAAAGTAAAGAACCGAGTACACCCTTTGGAAAGGAATGAGACAAAAATCATGGCCTGTTACTCCTGCTACTGGTTTGTAATGACGATGTACGCTCACCTTGGCAACCACCTACATGTGGTTATCTCTCAAGATCTCATTAACTTGTAGAACACATTAGCCGACAGGCTAGGTGAAATCCTGACCTACTTAATTTCAGCAAGAAAACTTGCAGAGTTCTTATGTGATTTTTCAAGGCATCGGTTGCAAATCAGGCTTACAGTACGAACTATGTCTCAGGCTGCATTTGCAAGCATACCAGGTATCTTAGGTGAATCTCTCTTGGGAGCTTGCACCTGGAGCACAAAAAAAACAAAAAGAGATTTCTTGGAATATACTGGCAGGAAAATTGGTACTGATATTTTAAAGGGACAGATTTAGTTTCTTGCTTCCCAGACTGACAAGGTGTTGCCTAGTGATGGGGTAAGGGAAGGACTGAGGTCATAGACCGGAAACTTGCCTTCCGCCCACGCCCGGCAAATCAAAGAGTCAGATAGTAGGTGTCGAAGGGAAAGGGAGTTTTTCCATTTCACCCTTGATCAGAAGCAGGATAATGGCTTTGATGATAGATCTCCCGGTGTGTGTACTGGAGAGGGAAAAGTGACAGACTCTATAAAATAGATTGTGAAGGCTTAGACAGGAGAGTCGAGGGGAAGGCGTTTTGATAAAAACCCAAAAAACCCAACTGTTTGTAGTTTTGAAAAAAAAATCATGTGGCTCAGATGCCACTGCATCTAAAAATTTTATGTAGGTGGGTGAATTTGTTGGGACTAAAGAACACTGAAAGAGAGCCAGGACTCAGGGATTTGTGGTAGCCAAGCTGAATTCCAAAACCCAATTCAAATGATTCAGTGCCAAACTCTGGCCTGTAAAAGCCTGTTGTTCATCAATTAGAAGTAGAGGGATGACAATGGGTGGTGAGAAAAAAGCCGATGCCAGCACAGCCTGATCGTAGGGCCTGAGAACATTAAACTCATTTTCATTTATATGGACCCATTTTATCATGTCTGTGGATTGCATATAGGAATATCCACACACAGAGAAAATGAATTCTTCCCTAGTGTCTCATGCTAGCCAATGCGTCTAGGCAAGACAGGGCTGAACTATGAAAAAGTTAAATCTGTGGAGCTCCGCTTTGGGCTTCACCCAGAAAGTTTTGCTCCACGAACTTTGTATATTGATGATAGCTCCTCATCAGTCTAATGAATTCCATACAGGATTGTTTCGGTGGGTAAGCGTAACTTTTAACGTGAAGCAATTATTTTGTTGTCTCTCAAATAGATTTAAGTCTGAGTGACAGTGTCTCTGTCATCGTGCTGCAGTACGATGTAGTACAATCACCAAAAAACTGATTGTGGGTAGGCTAAGGGTGATTTGTCAGCTTTGCAGTTCCTTGAAGAAAAACCGGTAGGATGTGGCAGGCCAGTGACAGAGATCATTACGCTTCCCTGGGGGGAAAGGGCGTCACTTCCTGGAACACTCATCAATGGACATTTTACAGTTGGCCAATATCAAAATTCTCTGACAAGTTCAAGTACAGGGCTTGCTGTTCCTGCAGTTCCCATGCTTGCCTCATATTTTGGGTCTGGGCTGCTTCCCTCTGCAGCCACTCCATATGGATAGATTTCCCAGACCCACAGGGGAAGCCTACATGGGGGAGGCACTGAAAGGAACGGAAGAAATCTGAGGCTGCCAACACAGGGGTTAGCAAGCATCTCCGAAGGGGACGGGACAGGCAGTTTAAACTCAGTGTTAAACTGAGTTCAAAAAGTTTTGAAATGAGAGATGAAATAGGGAGGTGTGGAGAGGTGGAAGAAAGCAAAGAGGGGAAGAAGGGGAAAAGCAAAGAGGGCAATAAGAGAAAGAAAAGCGTAGCCTAGTGGAAAGAGAACAGGACTGGAAATCAAGAGATCCAGGTGCTAATCCCAGCTCTGCGACCAAGGGAAAGTCACAACTTTTCTGTGCCTCAGTTTCTCCATCTGTAAAATGGGGATTAAGAACTGCTCTGCCTCTCATTCATTCATTCAATCGTATTTATTGAGCGCTTACTGTGTGCAGAGCACTGTACTAAGCACTTGGGAAGTACAAGCTGACAACATATAGAGACGGTCCCTACCCAACAGTGGGCTCACAGTCTAGAAGGGGGAGACAGAGAACAAAACATATTAACAGAATAAAATTAATAGAATAAATATGTACAAGTAAAATAAATCAATAGAGTAATAAATACGTACAAACATATATAAATATATATACAGGTGCTGTGGGGAAGGGAAGGAGGTAAGGCAGGGGGGATGGAGAGGGGGAGGAGGGGGAGAGGAAGGAGGGGGCTCAGTGTGGGAAGGCTTCCTGGAGGAGGTGAGCTCTCAGTAAGGCCTTGAAGGGGGGAAGAGAGCTAGCTTGGCGGATGTGGGGAGGGAGGGCATTCCAGGCCAGGGGGATGACGTGGGCCGGGGGTCGATGGCGGGACAAACATCACAATTACATTAGGAAAAATCCCAGAAATTGGGGATCCTGTCCTCCTTTGATTGGTCTGGCAGCATGGTTACCGGCTTGACGTGGTAGGGTCGGTACTCTTATCCTGCTCTGAAGTACCCAGCAGGATGAAACGGGCAAGGCCATCTCTGCTAAAACCTTGCCAGGAACCACTCATTCCTCCATGAGGCTCCAGGGCCAGGCTGAAGTTCCTCCCCTGCCCTGGGCACACCCAGTCCAGCAGGTGGTCTGGGAGTGAGGCAGGTGCCCAGAATCAACCAACCAATGGCATCCTATCCCGTCTGGACTACTGCACTAGCCTTCTCTCTGATCTCCCATCCTCGTGTCTCTCTCCACTTCAATCCATACTTCATGCTGCTGCCCGGATTATCTTTGTCCAGAAACGCTCTGGACATATCACTCCCCTCCTCAAAAACCTCCAATGGCTACCGATCAATCTGCGCATCAGGCAGAAACTCCTCACCCTGGGCTTCAAGGCTCTCCATCACCTCGCCCCCTCCTACCTCACCTCCCTTCTCTCCTTCTACTGCCCAGCCCGCACCCTCCGCTCCTCCACCACTAATCTCCTCACTGTACCTCGCTCTCGCCTGTCCCGCCATCGACCCCCGGCCCACGTCATCCCCCGGGCCTGGAATGCCCTCCCTCTGCCCATCCGCCAAGCTAGCTCTCTTCCTCCCTTCAAGGCCCTGCTGAGAGCTCACCTCCTCCAGGAGGCCTTCCCAGATTGAGCCCCTTCTTTCCTCTCCCCCTCGTCCCCCTCTCCATCCCCCCGGCATAGTGGATAGAGCATCAGCCTGGGAATCAGAAGGTCATGGGTTCTAATCCCCATTCCGCCACTTGTCTGCTGTGTGACCTTAGGCAAGTCACTTCACTTCTCCGAACCTCAGTTGGCTCATCTGTTAAATGGAGTTTGAGCCTGTGAGCCCCATGTGGGACAGAGACTGTGTCACCCCGATTTGCTTGTATCCACCCCCGAGCTTAGTACAGTGCCTGGCACTCAGTAAGCACTTAAATAACACAATTATTATTATTATTATTATTTGAGCGCTTACTGTGTACAGCGCACTTTATTATGTGATTGGGAGAGTACAATGCAATAGAGTTTAGCACAGTGCTCCGCACACATTAAGCGCTCAATAAATACGACTGAATGAATGGAGCTGATAGACATATTCACTGCCCACAAGGAACATACAGTCCCAAGCAGTACATACTGTCTCTCTTCTCTTCCATTTTCCTCTTCCTCTTCCCTTTTCTACTTCTTCCCCACAGGTTCCTTCTCCACACCTTCCCGCATACACTCCAGGACTTCCAAAGTCTTAATCTGGTCCAGCGGGACAAGGTTATCATTTTATGTTATGAATCTCTGCTCGTGCCTCCTGATTAGCTTCTCCAATGGACAGCTGATGTTCAGATATATCAATGGCCCAGAGTCACCCCCATGACCCCACTTTCAGCTTTCCTAGTCTCTGGGGGAGTACCCCGACACCCTCTCACCTCCCAAGGTGTCAGGAAATGGGGGCAACAGGGCTGGAAAATGGAAGACTCTTAAATGTTATCCGCCAGTCGGATGGACAGGATGCCGGCAAGGTTAAAAATGTGGATTGGGAGGTGGATCTAATGGAAAGTGACCCTCATCCTGGGCTGCTCTTTGAAAGCTCAATTAATACTACCCCAGAGCTTAGCACATAGCATTTAAATACCATAGTTATGATTATGATTACTATTATCAACAATAGGGTGTCAATTCCTGGTAAAATCCACTCGGGCAGATTTGGAGCAAAACTGGAATTTTCCGAAAGGAAACTTCTGTTGAAGAAATCACTGGCTCCTGAAGGAGGGCTGATAGCCAACAACTAGAAGGAACAAAGCAAACTGATCCTCTCCTTTGGAAGCCCAAATATGAAACCCAAACCACCATAAAAATGGAAATGGCGGAGAGACAGGGACACACATGCCGTAAAAGCACACTTATGCACAAATTTATATACACCGTGGGGTATGGGATTTTTTTTTCTATATACACTTTTGTAATGTGTAGCAATTCACCGGAACCACACATCCTTCTAAGGTAGTTTAAGTTGTCTAGTGAATTAAAAACGAAAGCTTCCTTTCTCTCACTGAGGGCGGGGAAGGGAGGGGTGAGTCACAGCCTTAATTCGATTACCTGGAAAACTGGTTTCAAACTTCCCCTGAACTTGGGGGGGTGGAAGAGGTGGTGGGGAGGGAGGAGGAGTCTGAGTGACTGTGGAGAGGCAACTGCAGAAACATCCTCCACTTAGAACGAGGTGGCTTCACTGCATTTATGTGCTTATATATTCAGTACTAAGCACGCGGTACGCAATCAATGCCTTTTTTATGGTACTTGTTAAGCACTTACTATGCACCAGGCAGTGTCCTAAACACTGACTGACTGCTTTATATCGCAGACCGAAACTACTCTCTCCTCCCTCAGGTACTGTAAGGAGTCCCTTCACTCGGGACAGAAGGTGGTCCAGCCACAGACCGGCAACTGTCCATACTGGGCCCCAGTTTGTTCGGTGTTTGGATGTTTCAAAGCCACACTTGTGAAGGTTAAAAGACTGGCAGCAGTCCAGAATGAAGTTCCTCAAATTATAATGGAAGCATCTGCTGTTCTAATAGAAACAACAACAGGAATTGCGGGCCCAATTTACTAACACTTTGGCCCTGTGCCAGCCAGAAGGGTGTCAGATTCGGTAGGTGAATAATGATGCCACAGTAGTTCATGGAGATGTGCTGATGAAATTCCAGCCCCATTGTGTGCTCTGACAAAAGCCAGTCAGTGTCACCCAGGTGTGCAGAACCTCTGATGCTCTCAGTTGCTTTCTCAGAAATAAACACCCAAATCAAGAGGAAGAAAAACAAAAACCCAGCAGACAAGGCTGCTGAAACAAGATCCTTGAGAGGAACACTCAAAGCGACATGGCCACGATGGGAGTTTGGGATGGCTAAAGAGAAGCAATGTGGCCTAGCGATCAATCAATCCACGGAATCTGTTAAGCACTTCCTATGTGCAGGGCACTGCACTAAACTCCAGAAGAGTACAATATAACAGTTAGCAAACACATTCCCAGCCCACAGTGGACTTTCAGTCTACATATAAAGACAGACATTAATATAAATTCAATATTTATAATATATAATTCAAAGATATGTACATAAATGCTGTGTGGTTGAGAATGGGGGTGGGGTTGGGCGGGGGAGAATATCAAATTCCCAAAGGTCCAAGATCCAAGTGCATAGACAAAACAGAAGGGAAAAGGAGCCAGGAAAAGAGGGTTTAATCGGGGAAGGTTTAGATGGCATATATGCTAAACAGGCAGTTGGGGGAGAGAAGCAGGTAAAGTGAGAAATTCATCAGCGAAGGCTACTTGGAGCTGGTGTGATTTCAGAAGGACAAGGTGGCATGAACTCTCATGGAAATGGCTACAAATTAATACGTTGAATCAGACTTAAAATATGTCTTGGACATTCACCTCAGGTCTCCAAAAGACTGTGTAGCACAAAATGTAATAGGAAATTAAATTAACTTCTCACTGCTCTTCTCACTGTCTGCAACAAATAAAAATAAGTACTAAATGCAAAAATAGAAGTGTGAGAGTGTGTGTGTGTGTGTGTGTATATATATATATATATATATATATATATATAGTACTGCTTACTGTAAGGGGAAAAGGATAAAGAAAACGGGGGAAGAAAGTAATACAATGATTAGTAGTGTGAACACTGGTGTGAACCGCTGAAGTTTGTCATCGAGGAACTCACGCCTGATCGGCCACTACAAAATCTACTCTCACAGGTCTAGCCCATTGTAATTTTACCCTACATATTAAGCAAATAGCAATTGGTTGGCCTCATCCTTCATGGATAAAATTCATTTCCGGATTCTGAGCTAATACCAATCTATTCTCAGTCCTCACGTAGGCCTAATATTGAGCTACCTATGAAAAGAAAGGAGATTCCATATGAAACTTTTCTTCTCAGAATCAAATGGAACTGATTCCAAGTCAGTAATGACGATGCACAAATATTGATAATCTTAATAGTTAAAATGACTACCCTCTCAAGACTACAAATACAGTGCGCTAAATGGAGGAGAACCACTATGACCTGACCAAAGAGCAACTCTATATCGAGTAATGTACAAAAAGTTTCCGTCGACTTTGAAATGTATACCTAGATATTCTATGTATACTTTTTGAAAAGACTAATTTGATTTAAAAACCTCATTGCCTTAAAGAGAAAAAATTTCTCTAAAATTAGGTTTCTTTGCATGTTTTTTCCTGAATGTACTGCAATCTCACTATTTATATAAATCAGATTATTTGAGGTCACAATGGGCTGAGACCCAATTCCTTTGCCTTTTCCTCACCAAAATGGCCAATGACTGTATGGACAGCATAGTCAGTCTCTTTGCAAAACAGTTGAATCAGGAGGGCATTCTTATGGTAGCCATAGTTTTCCCTTGACTATTTTCTCTCTTGCATGTAGTAGGACTAGACATCCCACCTAATGGGGGAATATCTGTGGACTGTGCCCCCAAAATCTGTCTCCCACCAGATGGGCGGCAGAAAATGCATAGGTCTTGGTTTGGGCCAAGAATAGTCTAATGATTAAAGCACAGGCCTGGGAATCAGAAGGACCTGGGTTCTAATCCCAGCTCCACCACGTCTGCTGTGTGACTTTAAGCAAGTCACTTCACTTCTCTGGACCTCAGTTCCCTCGTCTGTAAAATGGGGATTAAGACTGTGAGCCCCACGTGAGACATGAACTGCGTCCAACCTGATTACACTGTATTTACTGCGGCACTTAGAACAGTGCCTGGCATGTAGTAAGCACTTAACGAATACCATTTAAAAAATCCCCCAAACAACAAAACTTTAGGGAGCAATATGCAGGGCAGTGTTAAGCAGAAGCTGCAGGTAATTACTGAAGACTTGGTCTCATTTTGGACTCAAGAAAATTAGGTCATCAAATGTATAGAACAATTTGAAGATGATGCAGTCCTTCTAAAGGACGGTCCTAAGAATTGGGTGTCTATCCTCTGCTGTTTCTCTACTGACTGGATCACAGGCGTAATATCCTGGGAGGTCACTGGAAGAATAAAGGGAAAGATGGAAGAAAGTTGAATTTGTGACTTCCAAAGTCACAGTCTTGCACACACAAGTTGACTGTGTCATTTTAGCAGAGCCCAGATATTTAATTTTATTCATTCATTCAATTGTATTTACTGAGCACTTACTGTGTGCAGATCACTGTATTAAGCACTTGGGAAGTACAAATCAGCAACATATAGAGACGGTCCCTACCCAACAACAGGCTCATAGTCTAGAAGATGTATTTGAAATCATGTATTAGGCCATGATATTTTGATTATAGCCGTGTTTATCGATCCTGGAAACTCCCCTACAAAAGCAACTTTGGTGGTCCAGAAGAGATGTCTCCCTAAAACGTCACCCTGAACAGTAGTTACCACAGATAAAACCGACAGCATTTATTTTCCAAATCTGTTTATTTTACAGATGCTCAAATATCTTAAAGACGCTTTCCTTTACCTAAATCAATTCAGGTCATTCTTTTCATTTTACCCTAACTGATAAGGCCTTCACATTTTCTGGGCATTTGTAGGTGTTGATAGTGTTTCAGGTGGAGTCCAAACTCTCTATTTCCATTATAAGGTAGACAAAGACAACTCAAGCAAGCCTCATCAAGTCTCACCTAATCAGCCAATCAGTATTTTTTCTGAGGACAGAACACTGTATTAAAGCAAAACCACTGTAAATCGGAGGCAAGGTATGTTGCCCTCCATGTGAGAGTCCTTTCACTCTAAGGGACCATCTTACAGTATTCTAACATGCTAACAAAGAGATCCATTTTCATCACTGCATGAGACATGTACACTTCAAAAGTGAACGCATTTTCAAGGGCTCACGAGAAATCCACCGGACAGTACACCTTATAACGATGCCTTCTTAGCCAGTGATTGATAGATCTAATGAAATAACGGAGTTTTCCTTCCTATTTCTGGCATTAGTCAAGAGTTCATGTCCAAAGATTATTCCGCCAGACATGTTCTGCGGATGTGATGGGATTAGGCAAATTTCAAAGCTTATTTTTGACCTCCAGAAGAAAATTGAACACATACGCTATTGAAGTCAACTGGGACTATAGAACATCAAGTTGATTCATCAAATTAGCTCAAACATAATTGCGCTGCATGACTGGCTATGGAAGTTGTCAGCTATAAACCTGTCAAAAAGCTATCAGCTTTAATGTTAAATAGAGACACAAAGTAATGTTGTTCAGGATTTGACATTTGTTGGACTTTAGCCTGCTAAGGATGCTAACTGCTTTGTCTCCTCTTTCAGGAATTTGTAGTCAGAAGCACGCATTGATAAGACTGTAGACAAAAGGCACCCACACTAGTTGCTATAAATGCTACTTCTAACAAAGGCGATATGTATCACATCCTTTATGTAGGGTCAACTAATCTTTAATAAACTAAACAGTCAAATTTTGTAAGTTTTCTTTTTTTTTTAAACAATGCATATACTGACCAACTTCTACAGCGGATTCAGAAAAATGGAATTAAAACTGAATGTGAGCCAAGGAAAGTCTTAACTCTGTAAAGCACTACACTATCCTGAGAGCCCTCACATAGATCAAGTCTTCATTAGGAAGTTAGCCAGATAATTGAGACTGTAACTGTAAGAACCCCAAATCCAACACCATCAGTTGTTATTAGTAAAAAATAGTTGTCAGTAGCAATTGTTACTGGTGGATTCTAGAAGCCACTACTTGTTTTTATTGGTACCAACTGGCTCTAACAGAGTGTGTGTGTTTTTTTATGGTAATGAGGTTGAAAAGTTATCTATGTTTTCAATTATCTACCAACAAAGGCCCATTTCTTCACTTCATTTTGCTTATGTGGATACAGTCATTGGTTTTTGTCTTCCTATTTTTAAAATTTCTTGAGAGCGGGGATCACGGCTACCAATTGTATTGTAATCCCCCCTTGTACAGAACAAAATCCCTATCAACTCTATTGGATGGTACTTTCCTAAGTGCTTACCGATAGTGCTCTGCACACAGTAAGGACTCTGTAAATACCATTGATTGATTAATTGATGACTCGTGGTATAGCACCATATCTAGGTGAGATGAACACTAGAGAATAATTCAGTCTTGATCTGGATATTTTTGTTATAAATGTGTAAGTTATAATCTTGAGGGCAGAAATAGATCATCCTGGGCAATTAACACCCCCCCCCCCCTCCATTAACCTGAATTATCCACATAATTGTTTTTGCTCTCCATTTCTCTTCCCTGCAGATATACTTCTGGTGTCAAGAAGCTTTGCAAATAAATCCAGGCTTCTATTTCTATTCGATCTAGCCCAAAGAGAATTTTTGAGGCTTGCTTGAACCACTAAATCCAATGCTATTTTTTTTGCAAGAGCACATTTCGTTTTTTATTTATTGACGGAAGCATTCAGGTCTACCATAAATTCAGGATGATTGACACAATTGAAAAATATGAATTCTAATGTCTTGATATACACTGTAAATGACCTTTAACTGGGGACATGACAAGTTATCATGTAATGAAACTGTTTTGGAGCCATAATATTAAAACTAAGTAAGGAAGCTGTCTATGCATTACTCAAAAAAATGATCAGACCTATTTCAAGAAGGACCTCTAATACACAGACACACAATTCATTCAATAGGGATGCTCTTAAATGGGATGCTTTGATTGCCAAGAGAAAATTTACGTTATGTGGGGACCCAGACATAATGCAAACATATGAATCTTACTGCTGCGTATCCAAACCTACGATATCAATAAAAGCAAGGTACCGAAAAGCAACACCCAAGCCATCCAGATAGCTCAACGTCAAGCTCTGAGACAATGAATACACATGTAAGGAGATCAGAAACAGCAACCCAGCAGACCTACTGGAGCCAAGAACCCAAGGGACAAGTATCAACAAGGACAGCAAATAGACCATATCTGGGAGAAATAACCATTAGATCATCAGTAAGAATGATTTTGACAGGGCAATACTACAAATATTGGTTTAAAGAAAAGGCCTGAGAGATAATACAAAATATGCTTGGAAGAAGGAAATGCGCCATTAATGCGATGAAGTTCTTAATGATCACATCTAAAAATGACCTATAAATCTACGGTATTTATTGAGTGCTTATTATATGCAGGGCATTGTACTAAAAGCGTGGGCAAATACAATGCAATGTAGTTAGTAGACATGACCCCTGCCCTTAAACAAATCCTAAGATTTAACGGAACAAACTAAGCTTGCCAAGGCTGAAGAAATCCAAAGAAATACTGTCCTCCACTAAACTAAGAACCCTTATTCATTACTAAAGAAGTCTGTGGCCTCATATTTACTACATTACAAAAGTATCACCTTCTTTAAAGCAAGAAAAGAAACCTATGGAATTGGCAACACCTCTTTAATGACATTTTGAACAAGCTTCTATCCTAAAAATGGGAGTATGGAAGGTTGGAAAACCTGCCAAAGGCATAGTCGCAGTTTGTTTTCTAGAAAATTAAGCCATAAAAAGTGCTAAAGCATCTAGAGTTCACATCAGCATCCTCACACCAATAATATTTACTGAGCACAAGACTGTACTCATGTCTTTGAAGGATGGCAGGAGGGGTGGGGGTGTCACACAGAAGTAGTAAAATATGCCATCTTTGCCCTTGAGGGGATTACAATCCAATGAGAACACCAAGGAGGTATATATTGAGGACATTCCTGAAAAACTATCAACCAACAAAAGGGGTGATGCTTAGATTCCAGCAGACCCTTTCCCTCAATAAATAGAAGACTGAGGGAATGCCCCAGGACTTCAACACAATACACACCATCTTCAAGAAGAAAAAGTGAGCATGCCATTTAAGGAAATTATTGAGATTTCCCAGTGTGGCCTAATGGATAGAGCACAGGGAGTCAGAAGGATCTGGGTTCTAATTCTGACTCCGCCACTTGTCTTCTGTGTGATCTTGGGTAGGTCATTTCACTTCTCTGTGCCTCAGGTACCTCATCTGTAAAATGGGGATTAATGGAGATTAAGACTGTGAGGCCCATGTGGGACTTGGACCGTGTCCAACCTGCCAAGCTTGAATCTATTCCAGCGCTTAGTACAGTGCCCGGCACATAGCAAGTACCTAATAATAATTATGGTATTTATTAAGCGCTTACTATGTGACAAGAACTGTGCTAAGCGCTGAGGTAGATACAAGATAATCAGGTTGTCCCACGTGGGCTCGCGGTCTTAATCCCCATTTTATAGATGAGGCAACTGAGGCACAGAGAAATTAAGTAGGCCTTCCCAGACTGAGCCCCTTCCTTCCTCTCCCCCTCGTCCCCCTTTCCATCCCCCCATTTTACCTCCTTCCCTTCCCCACAGCACCTGTATATATGTATATATGTTTGTACATATTTATTACTCTATTTATTTTACTTGTACATATCTATTCTATTTATTTTATTTTGTTAGTATGTTTGGTTTTGTTCTCTGTCTCCCACTTTTATACTGTGAGCCCACTGTTGGGTAGGGACTGTCTCCATATGTTGCCAATTTGTACTTCCCAAGCGCTTAGTACAGTGCTCTGCACATAGTAAGCACTCAATAAATACGATTGATGATGATGCTGAAGTAGCTTGCCCAAGGTCACAAAGAGGACAAGTGGCGGAACCGGGATTAGAACCCACGTCCTCTGCCTCCCAAACCCGTGCTCTTTCCACTAAGGCACTTAAACACAAACCATACATTATTGTGACCAAAGTATTTTTGGGCAGGCCAATCAACCAACCATTGAGTGGTACTTAATTGGTGTTCACTGTGTGAAGAGCAGTGTGAAAAGCAGGCCAGTGAAGAATTTTAGCCAAGTGGTAGAGCACAGGACTGGAAGTTGGGAGAACTGGGTACTGGTCCCATTGCCAGGCAGACCATATCCTCCACAATCTTGGGGCAAATCACTTAACCTCTCCAGGCCTCAGTTTCCTTATCTGTAATATGGGAAAAATAAGAGATTGAGGGCCCCTTGGGGGACAAGACCCGTGTCAGAGCACAAGCCTGGGAGTCAGAAGGTTGTGGGTTCTAATCCCAGCTCTGCCACTCGTCTGCTGTGTGACCTTGGGCAAATCACTGCTACTGAGCCTCAGTTTCCTCATTTGCAAAATGAGGATTAAGACCGTGAGCTCCATGTGGGACAGGGACTGTGTCCCACCCAATTTGCTTAGACAAAGTAAGCACTTAAAAAATACCATAATTATTATTATTTATTAACTGATAAGCTTGTAAATGCCCCAGGGCTGAGCACATAGCAGCACTTAATAATGCTATAATGAATTAAACCAACAGTCCCTCACTCGTGGCTCCAGATTAAATCCATCTTGGGAAACCTGATCTCTGCAATATGAGAACAACAAGAGAACTACAGGGACCAATACCAATGCATATTCATTCATTCATTCAATCGTATTTATTGAGCACTTACTGTGAGCAGAGCACTGTACTAAGCGCTTGGGAAGTACAAGTCGGCAACATATAGAGACAGTCCATGCATATTTACTGTATTCGTACACCTAGCAACTGCACTGGACATCAGGAAAGCCATGGTGCCAGGATTACTTTACCCGGGCCCTAAATCTCCTCTACGATGGTTAGTTGAGTCAGAGACCTGCCTGACCCTTTCTTCATTGCAATCAAGCAAGACCGTGTGGAGTTCCAGTCCTGTTGATCCGTTCATCGCTGACTTCCTTGAGAATACAAGAGACCTGAATGTACAGAACTGGCCTGGAGGCAGGTATTAAAGGTAAGCTTTTGATCTACCGGGAAACTCTTTCAACTAGATAGAGGTTAGGAGCTTCAGCAAAGTTTTCAGGCACCCACCGCAGAATGATGACTAGGCTCTGGTGACACATATATAATGGATATTAAGTTGATTATAAACCACTTCTGAGAGTCAGAACGGGATTATGAAGTATGGATTAGGAGACAGCAAAGTACCCAAGTAATAATAATAATAATAATAATAATAATAATGATGATGATGATGGTATTTGCTAAGCCCTTACTATGTGCAAAGCACTGTTCTAAGCGCTAGCTACTGCAAGGTAAACTGAAGGAGATACTCATAAATAGGATGGATCAAACGGTAATTTTAAAATACAGAGAAGCAAAACCTTAGGAAGTAGAGGACAGCAGCAAGCTCTTCGAGGCAAATGAGTCTGGTGGATAGAAATCAAAAGGAATAGTTCTCCTTAAGCAAAGGCTTCAGGGAGACCAGAATATGAGCGGCTGATCTGCAAGTCGACGTGTGGCAAACATCACCAACGCAAGGGGCTATCTTTAGGTCTGGTGTGAAATGGATTATTAGTTGCACTGCAGTCTTTCTAGGCACACCCAATGCTAAATTTATTCTGCCCCTGGCACCTCTGGAATTGGCAATTCATAGCTCTTGCACCTCTGGACTTTGCAGTTCAGAGCCCCGTTGTCATTGGTAATAATGATAATAATACGGCCGCACATTCAAAGTCATTCCAAATTCGAAATGAACAGTGACATAATCACTTGGGCCCCACCACCTCTTTCATTACAAATTAAGCACAGGGCACACCAATGCACATAGATAGGACCTCTGTCAGTAGGATCATATTGAATAAGAAGGACAGCTCTCTCTCAAATTACAGCCATTTATCTATATATTTATATATTATAGCTATATAATACACTCATGCACACACACACCCCCCTTTTTCACATGGCCGTTCCTTTAAATTATACACACGAAAGTCTGTTTAAATATAACTTTGGTTTAATTTCCTTCAGTAGACTTTTTACACATCTGGTATTGAAAACTTAAAAGTTTTGACAACAGCCCCAAGTGAATAAGCAAAGCTCAAAACTGAGTTGTTAAAGGTAACCAGTGTGAATGCAAGAGGGAAAACAAAAATTCATTTTTCACCTTTTGACTGAGTTGTAACCTTCCAAAGTTAAAGAAACAATATCGTATCTGAACACAATACCCAGTGCCTATTACATTTCTGTGGATCTTAGACATTAATTGAAACTAGTGGTTTTTGTTAAGAAAGACTCAATGTCTTAGTTACACCAATGAAGATAGTGCAATGAAAGGATATTAGACAGCATCTAAGATGGTGAGAGTGAGGAAACCAGGGGCCCAGGATACTGGAGAGGCAGATACTCAGAATGTCATTTGACAGAGAGGACTATTAGAAAGTGCCACATAAAAAGGGGAAGGATCTTTAAAAACTCTTCCAATTCTGGAGGCTTTCTAAATCAACTTTAATTCATTCATTCAATTGTATTTATTGAGCGCTTACTGTGTGCAGAGCATCATCATCATCAATCGTATTTATTGAGCGCTTACTATGTGCAGAGCACTGTACTAAGCGCTTGGGAAGTACAAATTGGCAACATATAGAGACAGTCCCTACCCAACATTGGGCTCACAGTCTAAAAGGGGGAGACAGAGAACAAAACCAAACATACTAACAAAATAAAATAGAATAGATATGTACAAGTAAAATAAATAGAGTAATAAATATGTACAAACATACATACATATATACAGGTGCTGTGGGGAAGGGAAGGAGGTAAGATGGGGGGGGATGGAGAGGGGGACGAGGGGGAGAGGAAGGAAGGGGCTCAGTCTGGGAAGGCCTCCTGGAGGAGGCCTGTACTAAGCGCTTGGAAAGTACAATTCGGCAACAGATAGAGACAATCGCTATCCAACAACGGGCTCGCAGTCTAGAAGAGTGACCTATTCTAACCCCTCTCAGGGTCGCACCTGAAGAGTTTCCAGTACTCTCCCAGTCTAGGCTATGGAATGGCGAGTCACGCAGAGGCATACCCTTTCCATTTCTAGCTTGGCCGGTGACTATCAAGTGGCAGGCAATCTGCTACAAGTCAAAACTCACCTGTGCAGAGCAGCAGAGGCATGGAGAGAGTTGAGGGCAGAGACTCAAGTTTACTGCGTGGAAGGAGGCAATGGGAAACCACCGCCGGATTCTGACCAAGAAAATCTATGGATACCCTACCAGAGCAATTACAGATGGATGTGGGGCACTCTGTACATACCTATTCTATTTATTTTATTTTGTTAGTATGTTTGGTTTTGTTCTCTGTCTCCCCCTTTTAGACTGTGAGCCCACTGTTGGGTAGGGACTGTTTCTATATGTTGCCAATTTGTACTTTCCAAGCGCTTAGTACAGTGCTCTGCACATAGTAAGCGCTCAATAAATACGATTGATGATGATGATTGCTAGGGGTCAGAGACGACTCGACGGCATAAGAGAAGACCTACTCTAGGTTGGTCATTAAGAGAATAATACCACAAATATATGCCTCCATATTGTTATACTGTACTCTCCCAAGTGCTTAGTGCAGTGTTTTACACACAGTTAAGTGCTCAGTATATACGACTGAATGAATGAAACAAAGACGATATAAAATGCCCATTTGTATTGGTTGTTCCAACCACCGAGAGCCATGAGAATGACTCTAGGTCTAACACATATAAGTACGAAATTCCCCATCTTTAACACGTTTACCTCTGCTACCAAATTAACCTCGACCCTTCCTGAATCAATCTCAGCCTACTTGATTTCACTGACTCCCAGCCAAATGTTATTTCCTGTTTTTAAAGGAAAAAATGTGTCAAAGCTGGACCCTAGGCAAGTGGAATTTCAAAGAGTTTTTATGGAGCAACCCACTATTCATTTAACTATAATAGGATTTGAGGGGATTAAAAGTTCCCCTAAATACTAATACAGAAATGGTTAGGGGAAAGCATGGTTCGAGATTATGTTATGCTAAGTACTTGGAAAATAAGTCAAAGTGTTTTGTCAAACTCGAAGAATAACTTGAATGGACTAGTGGAAAGAACCCGGCTGGGCCCAGGAGTCAGAGGACCTGGGTTCTACTCCCAGCTCTGCTTGTGCCTGCTGTGTGACCTAGGGCAAGTCACTTCACATCTCTGTGCCTCATTTCTTCATCTCTAGAATGTAAGCTTGTTGTGGGCAGGGAATGTCTGTTTATTGTTACATTTTACTCTAACAAGCTGTTTTGCACACAGTAAGTGCTCAATAAATATAACTGAACGAATGAATTAGTAAAATGCGAAATAAATATCTTTCTCCCTCCTATTTAGACTGTGAGCCCCATGAGGGACAGGGACTATGTCCAATTTGTATCTACTCCAGCACTTAGAACAGAACACATAAAAAGCGCTTAATGAATGCCATTCATTCATTCAATCATATTTACTGAGTGCTTACTGTGTGCAGAGCACTGTACTAAGCGCTTGGGAAGTACAAGTTGGCAACATACAGAGACGGCCCCTACCCGACAACGGGCTCACAGTCTAGAATACCGTTAACATCGTTATTATTATTATTATTATTTCAATAGTGATTTTTTACCAAAGCAATTACCGTACATTATCTATTGATTTTAACATTAATTCATTCTGGGAGCAAAACACCTTTTTCTTTTTTTAACTAACCATTTTCTGGGGAGAGCAATGAAAAGACAGAGAGGAAGAGACAACATGGAAAGCAGAGACACGTAGAGGCAGAACTTGATAAAAAAAAGCACTTTTCTTTCTATTTCAGTTCTCCTCCCTCACTTCTTCAGCAAAAACCAAAAGCCCTCCCCTTTACGGGATTTCTAGCCTGGAGTCAAGTTACAGAGCTGAGTAATGAATCCCTGCAAAAGTGACTACAATGGAAATAATGACAGAAGTTTAACACTAATGGGGCAAGCAGAGAGTGCAGGGGGAAATTTTCTGGTTAGCTTCCCCACATTGAATTTTCACAGATCGCTCACCAATGTACCATTTTTAGTGGGCTATTTGGCTGTTCATAAACACCACTAAATTTTTGAAATATTTGCAAACCCTGGGGACAGGAGATGTCCTTGAAATTCCTGCTGCTCATAGATTTTGTAATCACCACACTTTCTTCAATGGCCTTTTTTTAAAAACAAAAAGAACAAAAATGACATTTTAACAATGACAACTTGATAACTAGAATGAAAAAAAAGCAAGCCTAAACTCTAATACAGCAACTAGGACTTGAACTATGATGGGTTTCATATTAATGCTCGTAAGATTTGTCATTGTCACATCTTACTAACACTTGGAGCATCTCATTTTCTAAATATAATGTATCACTGTTTAGTGGCTAAAAATGTAAATTACAAAAAACTTAATCATGCTCAAGAAACTGATGGGAAAAAAAAAGATTCCTGAACTCATCAGTACACATTTAGAACTTATTGAAGAATGCTTAATAATTAAGCAGAAAGATGCTTGGAAGATATGGCACCTCCTTCCTCCAGTTATCCCTTTCTCCATTCTATGAAGTCTCATGGATTAGAAAGATGATACTTCAATCGATCATTCAGTGCTATTTTTTAAGCAGTTACTGCAATAAATCTATAAGCTCCTTGTTTGCAGGGATACAACTTCATTGTATTGTAGTCTCCCAAGCACATAATACTGCTCCACTGTAAACACTTAATAAATACTATTGATTGATCATATGCAGAACACTGTACTAAATGTTTGGAAGGGTACAATTGTGTTAGGGGACAATCATTTCACTCGATGGCCTTACAGTGTAGTGATGGAGGCAGACATTAAGGAGAGTTACAAATAGGGGAGATGACTCTATTAAATATAAAGTATAGAGTATTAATACTCTATTTATTTATTTATTTTACTTGTACATATCTATTCTATTTATTTTATTTTGTTAATATGTTTGGTTTTATTATCTGTCTCCCCCTTCCAGACTGTGAGCCCACTGTTGGGTAGGGACTGTCTCTATATGTTGCCAACTTGTACTTCCCAAGCACTTAGTACAGTGCTCTGCACATAGTAAGTGCTCAATAAATACGATTGATTGATTGATTAAAGCAAAGCAGCGTGGCTTACCTGGAAAGAGCCCGGGCTTGGGAGTCAGAGGGCTTGGGTTCGAATTCTGGCTCTGCCACTTATCTGCTGTGGGATCCTGGGCAAGCTCCTTAACTTCTCTGTGCCTCAGCTACCTCATCTGAGGTGGGAAA
Source organism: Tachyglossus aculeatus (assembly GCF_015852505.1). NCBI lineage: Eukaryota > Metazoa > Chordata > Mammalia > Monotremata > Tachyglossidae > Tachyglossus > Tachyglossus aculeatus. The sequence continues at coordinate 11,922,789 of NC_052073.1, read as the reverse complement.
ACCTCATCATCTTGTATCTACCCCAGTGTTTCAAACATTGCTTCATCATCAATCGTATTTATTGAGTGCTTACTATGTGCAGAGCACTGTTTATTTATTCACTGCTTGGCACATAGTAAGCGCTTAACAAGTGCCATCATTATTATTAAATAATAAGCACAGTTCTAAGCGCTGGGTAGATACAGGGTGATCAGGTTGTCCTATGTGGGCTCACACTTTTAATCCCCATTTTACAGATGATGGAACTGAAGCACAGAGAAGTTACATGACTCACCCAAGGTCACACAGCAGACAAGTGGTGGAGGCGGGATTAGAACCCACATCCTCTGACTCCCAAGCCCACAGTCTTTCCACTAAGCCATGCTGCTTCTCAAGAGATGTATGTAAGTGCTCTGGGGTATGGATTCAAGTGCACAGGTGACAGAGGAAGGAAGGAAAATAGGGAGGGGAGATGAGAGATTAGGCCAGGAAGACTTCTTGGAGGAGATTGGCTTTTAGTAGGGCTAGACTTTCGAAGATCATCTTGCCACATTAGAAATCATCTTTTTTTCTGCATTGGATTCAACTGATACGCAAGCTGGTTTAGCTACAGAATGAATCAAAACTGTATTACAGAGTGGCTTGGGTTTCCCCAAATCTTCTTCATTCCTAATGTAAAACGCAGCTGCTTCCCTTAAATAAGGAGAACTGATTTAGACCATCTCTACAAGAGCAAACAAGTATTTGGGGAATAAAATGCTACTGACAGTCGCCATCAATTACTGTTCCTAAGACAGGCACAAATTAAGTCTACAAAAAAGGCACCACTACTTACGAGAGGATGAGATTGGCACATTTTGTTATGGTAGTTGTTAAGCATTGACTATGTGCCAAGCACTGTACCAAGCCCTGGGGTACGTATAAGATAATCAAGTTGGACACAATTCCTGTCCCATATTGGGCTCACAGTCTAAGGGGAAGGGAGGAGGATTTAATCCCCATTTAACAGATGAGGTAACAGCGGTACAGAGATTGTTGACATGAATTAGATTTGCTCTGTATTTTCTAGATCTTTTCTGATTCAATCCCTCCTCAGGCCATTCGCTTTCTCAATATTTCCACATCTCTCACTCTACCTGCTTCTGACCCTAACATTATGATTGTTTAACTTTTATAACACTGTTCTACAGCTGATGGCTGATTTAATTAATACTACTCAAGTGAACACCTACTGTGTGAAGAACATTGAAATGAGTGCTTGGGAGAGTATGATGGTGCTGGAACATTTTAGTTAAAAGGGACTGGCCCTTCTGAGCCACAATATTAATATGCCCACATAATCTACGTCTTATCTCCTTCATTCAGTTACATTTCGGGTCACCAAACCCAAGAAAAAGATATTATGGGGGAAGAAAACCCATGATACATGTTCATATATGTATTTTAGAGAACCAGAGACTCTACGTTTTACTCAAGAAGAGTGCTTTTCACACAATAAGCACTTAATAAATGCTATTGCAGCAACTAATATTTATATACATTATATATATATAATTTTAATATAATATTTATATTAGGTGTGAACATTTGACACCTTGGAAAAATAAGCCACTGCATTTCTTTAGGGGGAAAATGTAGGCTTCTTTTTTCCCCAGGAGAATTTTCCTGGGTTCAGAAGATCAAGAGGACATAATATCAGCTCTAAGTGAAGAATTCCTGAGGCATTCCTAAGTACACTCCCCTGGCTAACGTTCCTGGTGAACCTCACCTTAAGGGAAACTTGCTTTCTAGTAAGCAAACCAGAATCAGCACCGCAGGCACACACGTTGACAGCACATCACTTTCTAGCCAAATAGATAGGCGCTGTCAGAAGAACATTAGCAAATTTGCTAACAGTGTTTTACCCAAAATGTGTAGTGAAAACACATGTTATAGAAGAACAGCATGGAACTAATTTAAGACAGTAAATCAGGGCAGGAAATTGATGGCTGGTCTTCATGACAATGAAGACACTCACCGTACCTAAACACTGTGTAAGTGACAGTTTAGGATTTAAGTTTATCCTTTTGGTCTTTAAAGAAACTATTATAATGCACCACTACCTGCATGTTCTGTGCATAATCACAGGAACACTTAGAAAACAAACTCTGGCTAGTTGTCTGAAGAATTAAGCAAGTAATGAATCAGTGAACGGTATTTATTGAGTGCATTCTGAGTGCAGAGCACGGAGCAGCCGATAGAACAAGCTCCTGGGAGTCAGAAGGTCATTGGCTCTAATCCCGGATCTGCCACTTGCCTGCTGTGTGACCCTGAGCAAGTCACTTCACTTCTCTGTGCCTCGGTTACCTCATCTGTAAAATGGGGATTGAGACTTCAAGCCCCACATTGGACAGCCCCACATTAGAAGCAGCGTGGTTCAGTGGAAAGAGCATAGGCTTTGGAGTCGGAGGTCGTGGGTTCAAATCCCACTCTGTCAACTGTCAGATGTGTGACTTTGGGCAAATCACTTTACTTCTCTGTGCCTCAGTTACTTCATCTATCAAATGGGGATTGAAACTGTGAGCCCCTCTGGGACAACCTGATCACCTTATAACCTCCCCAAGGCAGCACTTAACAAATACAATTATTATAAGCGCTTAGTACAATGCTCTGCACACAGTAAGCGCTCAATAAATACGATTGAATGAATGAACGACAGGGGCCGAGTCCATCCCGACTTGCTTGCATCCCCCCAATGCTTAGTACAGTGCCTGGCACATAATAAGTGCTTACCAAATACCATCCTTATTGGAATTATTATTAATACAGTAGAGTTGGTAGACACTCTCCCTGCCCACAAGGAGCATACAATCTACAGCAGGAGACAGTCATTAAAATAAACAGATGTATAAATAAGTGCTGTGGGGCTGAGGGTGGGATGAGGATAAAGCATTTAAAACATACCGATCCAAGCAGATATGTGAAACAGAAGGAAGAAGGAATATGGGGAAAGAAGGCTTAATCAGGGAAGGCCTCTTGGAGGAGATGTGATTTTTATAAAGGCTTTGAAGGTGGGGAGAGTGGTAGTACATTAAGGGGGAGGGAGGTCTGGACCAGAGAGAGGATGTGGGCAAGGGGTCGGCAGCGAAATGATGAGACTGAGGTGCAGTGAATAAACTGGCATAAGAGAAGCAAAGTGTGTGAATTAGGTTGGGGTACAAAATCAAAACGGCAAGATAGGACAGGGTGAACTGAATAAGAGCTTTAGAGCTGATGGTAAAGGGCTTCTGTTTGATGAGGAGGTGGATGGACAACCACTGGAGGTTCCTGAGATGTGGACTGAACTTTAAAAAAAAAATGATCCGGGCAGCAGATTAAAGTTTGGTCTGGAGTGGACAGAGACAGGAGGCAGTCCTGTGAAGGACAGTGGGGAGGCTGACACCATAGTCAAGATGAGATATAAGTGTTTTGGACAGGTTCAGTTTGAGGTGTCAGCAGGGCATTCAGGGAGAGAAGCCAGGAGGAAATGTGAGGCTGCAGAGAAGGAGAGTTGGTCAGGGCTGAAAAGCCAGATATGGGAACCGTCTGTTTAGAGCTGGTAATTGAAGCCATGGGAGCACATGAGTTTTCTAAGGGAGTGGGTGTAGATGGAGAACAGAAGGGAACCCAGAACTGAGCCCTGAGAGATGCCTATTGTTTGAGGATGGGAGGTGGAGGAGGAGCCAGTGAAAGAGACTGGAAATGAGCAGTAAGAGAGATAAGAGGAGAACCAGGAGAGGACAGTGTCAGTGAAGCCAAAGGGATAATGTTTCAAGGAGAAGAGAGTGGTCCACAGTGTCCAAAGCAGCTTACAAATCAAGTTGGAATAGAATGGGACTAGAGGCCATTGGATTTGGCAAGAAGATGATCACTGGTGACCTTGGCAAAGACAGTTTCTGTGGAGTGAAGGGGGTGGAAGCCAGATTGGAGGAGGTTAAGGAGAAAATTGGAGGAGAAGAAGTGCAGGCAGTGTTCCTGTGCAACAGTGGCTTTTACTTGAAAAGTTTGTATTGTTAAAAGCCAAAGGACAAACAATGGTGATAAGGTCCGATGCCAACAATTTGGGCCAAAAAGCCTCCCAAGGACTCAGTTTCAGATAGCACTTGGACATTCTGCATGTGTGTGCACTTTCTCTGAGTGTAATTTAAGCCCAGTTTGAAAATTTGGGGCCAATTTGATAAAGTTTTGATAGATAGCACAGTAAAAAATGTTATGGAAAGGAGTTACTTCAGTGCACACTGCCACTGTAAATTTGAAGAGACATTGTCAACCTGCTGAAGTCCTTGAATTTATTTTCTTTAAGAGATAGATAAATTCCCCAGACATCCTTGGAGATAAGTACTATATACATATATTCAGGCCAAAATTTTTTCAGGTGGCCTCAATCCAGTTGCTCAAATTTACTTATACTTTTTAGTTACATGGGATTTTTGGCACCAAGAGCATAGTCAATAAACAAATGCAGATTCTCTGATTGTTACAAAACCTAGTTTTAAAGCAGAGTCTGTGGAACTTTTTATTCATTTTCCATGCAAAGGCATTTCCTGGATTTGAAAGGCCAGATCTGGACTTTTTTAAAATGGAGAATGAATATGCATTTATTGAAGTTAGAAATACTCTATAGGATCTGTCACTGGGTCTAATTAGGCTGACTTGGCAGTACTCAAAAAAAAAAAAAAGAGGCCAAAAAGGGAAAGATAATGGATTCACCTGGATTCCATTTTTACTTTAGATAATCTTTAGAAAATGGATTTTAAGTATGAAAATGACCATCCACAAACCTAGGTTTTTGCCATGTCGCCATCAGGTTCGTGTTTCTCTGGATTCAGAAGTTACAAAACATACACGGATCCTACTATCCATAATAAGATATACTGGTTTAGCAGTATGTCAGCATAAGCCTCTCACTTCTCTAATTGTTTAATCTAGAAGTGTGATGATATAATAAAGTAAAAATCAATATATTGCTTGTTCCAGGGCTTAACAGTGCCAAATCAGAAATCTCTTCTGTTGCAACATGGGCATAACTTTGCAAGTTAATGGGAGGGAAAATATATTCAGTATTGCAGAGTACAGTTTAGCACAGGAAAGAAAAGACAACTTATCCATATGAAACTGACTGGTGATTTCTGGAGAGGTAATTGCAGCTGCTCTATTTGGAATGTGGCCAGGACCTTGGGAAAAAAGTGCCCCTTAGGAATATGCGGTAACCACAGGAGGAATAGAATCTGTTGGTTTTAATGGAACAACCATGGTCTAGTCCTAAACTTGACTGGCCACTTGCTCTGCTGGGTGACCTTTGCAGAGTCACTTAACCTCTTCATATCTCTCATTTGACTCCAAAAATTGGACTGTCCTTTGTTATAAGGATCCTATCGGAATCAGAGGGACTCAATGAGATGAAATGAGACTCAGGGGATAAATGTAGAACTTGTTCCACCCCTACAACAATTACGTACATATCCTCTTGCTGGGTTGCTTCTCCTATCTGTAATTTATTTTAATGACTGTCTCTCTCACTCGACTGCCATATCTTTGAAGGTAGGGCTCACGTCTACCGACTCTATTGTACTCCCCCAAGTGCTTGAGACAGTGTTCTGCTTACAGTAAGTGCTCAATAAATACCACTAACTGATTGTTGGCGGCAGCTTATGGCATGAAATCTATGAGAAACTGCATTTGGAATAAGGAATATATTCAATTTACTCATCTTTCCATTGTCCTGCTATTACCAGTTGTACCCCTCTCTGGCTTCCATTATTTGTACATTATTTGTCTCACGTCCCCTTCCAACTGTAAACCCCTTTAGGGCAAAGGCCATGACTTTTGATTTGATTATACACTCCCAGTTGCTTAATACATTGTTCTAACTGCAGTTGGCTCTTGAATACTGATTGAAGAGTTAAAAAGGTAGAAAGCGAACAGAGAACAAAGAACAGCAATGCTAGGAGCTAGTATAAGCCCAACTCATTATAACCATTGGTAGGACCACAGAGTGAAGGACACTAGAAAAGAAGTATATAAAAGAAAAAGAAAAGCAAAATAGATTAATGGATTTTATACATCATGACATCCATGCTTTATGTATTTCTAGCCTGTAGTTTCTTTAAGGTGAAACTAAAAAGGGAAAGTTGAATAGTTCAAAAAAACATGAAATTTGGAATAATGCTTAGGCAGTAATGGTAAGGAAAATAGTTTTTCAAATCAATCAATAGTCTTTTCTGAGGGGCCAGTGTGTGGCGAGCACTGCATAAAGTGCTTGGAAAAGTACAACAGAATTAATAGATACGATCCCTGCCCTCAAGAAGCTTACAGTATGGCAGATTTTAAGATTAAACAAATGTATTCTGCAATTTACAAAAAACCTGTGATGAGTTGAGCTCACGGGAGATGTGTTTTAAGACTCTAAAATACTGTTAATAGTAATGTCATGTGGAGTCTTAAAAATTCTGGTTTTCAAAGTCTCTCCCCCAAACTGCAATAAAATGACACTTAATATCATTTAATAAACTGCACTAAAATGACAATTTATCACCTCTTTTTCCCCTCCCAAATCCCCTCCTCCACCTACCTTTCCCAACACAGTTGACAGCACCACTATCCTCCTCAACTCTCAAGTCCATAACCTTGGTATTATCCTTGACTCCCCTTTCTCTTTCAACCTCCACATTCAGTCTGTCATCGAATCCTGTCATGGCATTTCCAGAATGCTCCCCTTCCTCGCCCCTCAAGTGACTACCACTCTGGACTGGACTGTGCATGAATAGGGACCATCTCTATATGTTGCCAACTTGTACTTTCCAAGTGCTTAGTACAGTGCTCTGCACACAGTAAGAGCTCAATAAATACGACTGAATGAATTAATATCTCAGTCTATCGATTACCGCTCATCTCCTGGATCCATACTTCACTCTGCTGACCAGATAACTTTTCTAAAATGTTTTTCGGCAACACGTTTCCTGACTTGTCAAAAACCTCCCAAGGTTGCCCAGTCTCCTCTGCATGAAGCAGAAAGCCTGACTATTGGCTTTAAGGCATTCCATCAGCTTTCTCCTTGCTATATATCCACTTTTCCCATTACATTCTTCTCTAAAATCTACCTGGGCACTGTGACTCATTCTTGTCTCTCCCACAGCCAACCTTGTCTCCTTCCTCCTGCCTCTGTCACCTCCATCAAATCCAACAGACTACTGCTCTCCCCATCTTCAAGCCTGTCTGAAATCACATTTTATCCAGTAGGCCTTCCCCAATTAATTTCTAATCACCACACTTTGTTTCCTCCATCCACTGCAACTTTGGCACTTACTGCGACCTAAGCATTTAAGTGCATGCAACCTCCCTACGCTCTCTTTATTCCTCCTATTAATACTTCATCTTAGAATCTGTTTCTCCCTCTTCACTGTAAATTCCTTGATGGCAAGAATCGCGTATACAAGTTCTACTGTACTCTTCCAAGTGCTTAGTACAGTGTTGGGACCACAAGAGCTCAGTAATTATTACTGATTGATTGGACAGCGTTTGGTGCAGGAAGAATGTGTGGATGGGCCATTCTGCAGTTGTGAACACAGTGTGACTAAATTTAATATTATTTTGGGGATAATCTCTAAAATCAACCCAATGGTAAACAGTTTGAAAGAGAGTTTCGACATGCAAATCTCAGAAAAGAAGGTGAAAGAAATAGCAAAAAAAACTCAGTAACGTGTAGAACTTAGAAACTGTTTAAAAACCTCCTATTCTCCAAAAAAGCCAGAAAACAACAACTATACAGGCATATCTATCTAGCAAAGTAAAAAAAGTCTCCATAGGAAAAACTACAAAGTTGCCCTTCAAATTCAGAAAGTTTATATAAAAAAAGAAGAAAATGGAGGTCCTCAGGAGTCCTAGGTCAGGTGAAGCCAGAAAGTTAGGTGGGTTGCCGAAGAGTTGGAAAAATTCACGCTGAGAAGTGTTTCAAATAAGGCATTAGGAAAGTTCTGACAAATAATAGGGATAATTTTAATAAAAGGTTAAATATCTTTGGATGATAGTTCCATGAGGGACTATTAAAAAGGTAGGTAGGAATATTGGGCAAACCTCACAATGTTTCTGATCCAATCCAGTAATCATTTTTTTTAATGTTATTATGTACTTAGGAAGAGCTACAGCTCTTTACAACACAGGAACCTCGGCTACACTAATCAATTTGCATTCAACTAATAATCCCTTTCAAATGAGTGATTCTCACCAATTAATGACTGATTTGTTGCTCACTGCCCAGACTCTCAGCAAACCTTGCTTGTTCTAACTAAACTGCTTAGTGGATATGTTAATGGAAGTTATTGCAGTGATAAACTATCTTCAGACAGTGATAAAAAAAAAGCATGTGGGGGAGGGGGAATTGCTAGCCAGTGCGTTACTGAGTGATTGAGTTGGAAAATGAACCATTCCTTAGGGTTAGCAAATGATTCTTCATCAGGCAGCAGATTATTAAACACACCTAGATAATAAAGGGATGATTTTAGAGGTAATTCTGCTGGTTTCTCATATTTTCCATTTTAAATTCCATGTTACTTTTAAAGGATTCACCTATTACAGTGATTTACACCTCAGAGAAGAGAGACTGTGATGTCCTCTAATGTCGGAGACAGTGCATTATTATTTCCCATTAAGTCTGTTCCTTTTTTCCCCTGTAAAACGTTTGAAAAATGCCTCTCTCGATATCACGTGGGTACAAGGCAGAAACACATCCTTTGAATACAGAGTCCGTGATAACTGGTGTTTTGAGTAGGTAAGTTGTTTTGGGCCTACAGATAGCACATTCTCCACTCAGAATTCTCGGAGTCACTCGTCTTAAGAGTTTTCAAATGGCTTGCCCTGGAAATCCAGATTTCATTTTTATTGTGGTCATTTGGGACTATGACTTGGCCAGTGGGGTTTTCCAGACCCGGCTCTCCTTATCTTTATTCCCCCGTTCAAGCGTCCTTCCTCTCCATACTGAAATGGCTACTGTTTCAACAGGGTAAGTGTAAAAATGGAGTAAAAAAAAAATTAAAGATGTATTTTACCATTGTATTTTGCTCAAATATGCTCAGAAGTTCCTTTCCAACTTTAGGATTTTGATACCCTGAAGAGAAGGGGAAGCAATAGAAGTGCTCTTCAAAAAAGCCTGCAATTTGTGCTGGAGCATGGAATTTCCCATCCCCAGTGACTTTGGACTGCCCAATGGAGGAAGGATATCTGAGAAAAAATGAAGTAGGAAGCATATCCCACTTAGGTGATATATCCAGCTCAATGATGCAGGGAAGAAATATAGACTATTCTGACAGGAAACTGCTAATAATCTCCGAAATATTTCCAGAGGCCGGAAGAGATTAAGCTAGCTTTCTGGTTATTAACGTCAGTTACTGCGGTACGCTATATGTACGAATGAAGTGCTGGCTAATAAAATTCCTAGTGCCAAATCTAGCTATTCAAGCTGTGAAAAAAGCTTATTTGCCCAGGGTCTAAGAGAAATCAGGAAGCCGAGTTGTAATCAAGTGATTGACCTAAAATAAATTTAATATACCCTGCTTCTTGTTTCTATTAATTTCTGGTTTGGTCTTTAAGGAGCTACATGTTTGTGGGGAAACTGATGCCGGGGAATTAGAACACATCTCAAAAATGTGTTCTCAGTTTTATTTTCTGGGATTAAAATAAGCACTTAGTACAGTGCAAGCGCTTAGTACAGTGCTCTGCACACAGTAAGCACCCAATACGACTGAATGAAGAGAAGCAGTGTGGCTCAGTGGAAAGAGCCTGAGCTTTGGAGTCAGAGGTCATGGGTTCAAATCCCAGCTCTGCCAATTGTCAGCTGTGTGACTTTGGGCAAGTCACTTCACTTCTCTGTGCCTCAGTTACCTCATCTGTAAAATGGGGATTAAGATTGTCAGCCCCACGTGGGACAACCTGATCACCCTGTATCCCCCAGCGCTTAGAACAGTGCTTTGCACATAGTAAGCGCTTAACAAATACCATCATTATTATTATTATTAATTAATTAATGAATGGCATTTTCCTGATGGTATTGTAGAGTCAAATTCCAATACTCAAGTAACATTTGAAAACATGCAAGGCTATGATTTAAGGAGTTTCTTCTTCAATGATACATTTTGCAAATCCATATATTTCTGGGTAGCCACAAGCTTCACCTATTAAGGAATCCACTCCTAATACTAAAGGCCGGGCAAATTAAGTGCCATCAATTTAACTGGCTGTGTGCAGGATCGAGGCCAGAATTCCGGGTGGTGACTTGAGAAGCAGGGCTTCTGGCATTGGCAATGTCCTCGGTCACATCACTATAGGGTGGATTCATCATCATCATCAATCGTATTTATTGAGCGCTTACTATGTGCAGAGCACTGTACTAAGCACTTGGGAAGTACAAATTGGCAACATATAGAGACAGTCCCTACCCAACAGTGGGCTCACAGTCTAATTGGGCAAATTAGAGGTCCTGTTGCAACTTCCCAACTCCAATTCACTCATTCATTCATTCGATTGTATTTATTGAACGCTTACTTTGTGCAGGGCACTGTACTAAGCACTTGGAAAGAACAATTCAGCAATAAAGTGCTCTATATGCATCGTATCCTAAGGAAGAGAGAATGAGATTAGGGGTCATGAGATCCTGATTCCAGTTCTAACTCTTGCACCTGACAGCAGTGTGATTCTGGCCAAGTAATAATAATAATACTGATGGTATTTGTTAAGCGTTTACTATGTGTGAAGCACTGTTCTAAGCGCTGGGGGGCATACTAGGTGATCAGGTTGTCCCACGTGGGGCTCACAGTCTTAATCCCCATTTTACAGATGAGGGAACTGAGGCACAGAGAAGTTAAGTGACTTGCCCAAAGTCACACAGCTGACAAGTGGCAGAGCCGGGTTTCAAAGCCATGACCTCTGACTCCCAAGCCTGGGCTCTTTCCACTGAGCCACGCTGCTTCATGAATTAAGTCACTTAACTTCTCTGTGCCTCAGTTTCCTCATCTGTAAAATACGAATTTACCTTTACCGGTTCTCCCTCCGCCTCTCACTGCAAGCCTCTTGTGGGAGGCAGGGATTGGGTCTAATCTGATAACCCCATTTTAGAGTTGAGGAACCTGAGGTACAGAGAAGTTAAGTGACTTATCCAAGGTCACACAGGAAGCACCTGGAAGAGTCAGGATTAGACCCCAGGCCCTCTGACTCTCAGGTGAATGCCCTTTCTCTGATACTCTTGTATTGACCCAAGCACTTAGCGCAGTGCATGGCACATGGTGATTCCTTGATACATACCATCATTATATTCATTTTACCTTAAAGGCCACCTGATAAATGTACAAAAACATGTTCCTTCAGAGCAGTTTAGTTAATATGAGAAAAAATCAAGTTGCTTATTATCAGTTGGGAATGGAGCAGAAGGAAAGAGTACAGAGTTTTATCTATGAGAACCAAGTTAAATGTAACCCTGCCTCACAGGGGAAGGTTTTCTGAGTCTTTCCCAAATTAGGTAATTTAGGTTTTCTTTTTCAGTTATGAAATAATTCACTTTTTTGGAAACAAAAGCAATCAATATGTTTTTATTATTGATTACGAGTTTTAATACTAAAGTAAATATGTATACTATGTTCTTTATGGGATCTTTTTAAAAGTGAAGACAGACAAGATGTTTTTAGGGGGAAGCATTATATCCTGGATCAATAAGTATTCCAGTTTAAAGGGTCTAATTTTATTGCTGTTTTAAAAATATGCCAGTACCTCCACACTAACCTATCACTCCAAAATAAAAAAAGATGAGTGACTGTCAACAGAAAAGAAAATGTAATTAAGAAAAACATTTTTATTTCAACCATTTGAGATGTTGGACAAAAGCATGATCAATAAAAATGGAAGGAAATAAGTTCACGGAAAATTTCTAAGGACTTCATTTTTTCTAGTTTATGTTTTAGTACTCTCGAAAATGTTTACCAGGCAGTAACTACCAAAACAATTAACATCTGTGCGGTTTAGTTTTCCTCAGGTAACTGTAGCTTGCATTTACTCCCATTTGTTTTTAAAATCAGGCCATAGTGAGAATCTCATTTTTGTTTCCATTACATGTGTTTCATTTTGTCACAACTCACATCTGTGGCTTTTGTTTTCAAGTCAGAAGACGGAGCAAAGAGAGTCTAGAGATCACCTAAAGGTCAGGTAGTGGCCTAAATTGATAGTATTAAGATTATAGAGGCTTTCAATCAGTTGGTTCTAACCACCAGACAACAGAGTTGCATTTAAAAGAGCGGGAAGATGGTAGAGTCAACAGTGATGGGAAAGTTTTCTCTCCCCATTTGGGATTATGAGCCTTCGTGGACCAGGGATTATGTCTTATCTGATTTTCCTGTATTTACTCCAGCACTTGGTATAGATCCATTTATACAATTAGCACTTAATATTAGTTGTAAGAATATAGTGAAATCTAACAGAAAGGCCACACAAAAAAAATCAAAATATTGGACAAAAATCAACAACCTTACAGACAAAAATACCCAACATCAATGATTATGCATTGAAACATGTCCAAGAGGAAGTAGATTCCAACTTGTCTCTATAAATTATAAAAACAACCAAAATAGATTAACAGCATATATATACGTACTGAGCCAATTTCCTATGAATATGTTTTTTCTTGTTGGTTGAAAAGAAGTTCCAGCCCAAGGCGGCACAGGGCTATATTAACGAGGAAGCTAAAACCACATGAGATATTTGGAAAAAATCAACTCTCAGAATGTCTGTCTCCTGGACAAAAAAAAATAAAATCTATGGGTGCAAATGTTACAATTTGGAGCGTGTTACTGTTTATGTCAGTGCCTCGGTTCTGTGAAGTATCTGGCCTATGTGTCCAAGTCTTGTCATTTCCCAATCAAATAACTTCAAAATGACTGTCTCAGAACTGTCATAGCATGAGCCACTTAGTACTTCAATAAGACTAATTAATGGTATAAAATTCAGCCATAAAAGGCAGAGAAAGCGGAAGACATACAGACAAAAATGTCTTTTATCTTGGACTATTCCCAGTGTTTGAGTTAGAAATAACATCCTTGAATAGAATTTTATCCAAGTATTTCTTGTCTTTTCAAAAGTTAATTAAATAATTTTATAACTAACACTTGGTTAGCCTATTCCAGTGGACACACTCCAAAAAAACATGGATATGATTGTGAATCAGGATCAAAAAAACAGTTTGGATTGACAATTAGTCTGACAGACCAAGGTTTCGTATCATCCCACACCTGGCAAAGTAACAAAATAGCTCAGATAGCTCCACTGCTGTTCGACTGAGTGTGTCCCTGAATTCTGCTATCTCCATGGCATTCCAAGAAGAGTCAAAGAAAGAGAAACAAAAGAGTTATCGTTTAGTTGGAAGACGCTGCCGGAAAATCTGAATCCACAAGAGTGTGTCTCAGAGAGTCTCTTACACTACCATATTTTCACAGATAAAATGTGCCTCTTGTCCAGACACCAATGGAAGAAAACCCAATCAAGGAAGCTACAAAAAGCAGTGTTGCTTAGTGGATAGAACACAGGCCTAGGAGTGAGGAGGACCTGGGTTCTAATCCTGCTCCAACGCTTGCTATGTAACCTTGGATAAGTCACTTAACTTTTTTGTGCCTCAGTTACCTCATCTGTAAAATGGGGATTAAGACTGAGTCTCTCGTGGGACACGGGCGGTGTCCAACCTGATTAGTTTGTGTCAACCCCAGCTCTTAGTACTAGCATGTACTAAGCACTGAAATACCTATGAAAAAAAGTTGGTTTGCCCCTTGGGAGATTGAGAGGAAGAGTGTGGTGTGACTACAGCATCAAGATTCAGACCAAATTAAAAGAAATACATGATGGGAATTGAGTATTCCCTAGACCTGAAGCTACCCCAAGTTTCCTTTTGGACTTCTAGAGCAGTTCCAAGGCATTCATGTACAATATTTAATATCAAATAGCAAGTTAAGGTCACAAATAGGGCTACTTGGCCTAATGGAAAGAGCACAGGCCTGCGAGTCAGAAAACCTGAGTTCTAATACTGGTTCTATCACTTGCCCACTGTGTGACCTTGGGAAAGTCATTTCACTCCTCCGTGCTATAGTCTACTTCTCCGGAAAATGCTCATTCAATGTCTGTTCTCCTTTCTATTTAGACTGTGAGCCTCAGGTTGGACAAACTGCATCTCACCTGACTAACTTGTGTCTATCCCACTGCTTAGAACAATGTTTTACACATGGTAAGCACTTAAATATCATCAGGTGAAGAAAGGCATTCAGACTATCAACAATACAGCAATGCTGGGCAGGTGACACCTTCACCAGGTGGGTTACAGGAAGAGAACAGAGCATAGGCTACTCAAAACAACTTCTCTATAATGAGATGAAACAGATTAACTCTAAACAAGAAGGAAAGAGGAAATATTTTAAAGAAACAGAGAACCAAAGCAATGTGACGTAGCTTTGGCTAACTGGGAGACGGCAGCATAAACAGGTCACCTGGGGTAAAGCAATCAGAAATACGAGGTCTGTCTTGGATCTGAGGGTAGGGGAAGTTGGTGGGAAGAGGATGGGACAATTATGGGCATCGTGGGTAACACCAGATGCCAACAAGGCAACAAGAGGCAGTCTTTACATGCACATCATGTGTAAGAAATTGGAGTCAAGCATTGGTTTCATTAGCCGCAGTTGCAGACAATGATAAAAATCTCCCACTCAATAGTGCCATCAACCCAGACAGCTATAAACTACTCTCTTTGTAACTGTTTGAATCTTTTATTTGCCAATCTGCCCCCCCACCTTTAATTCAAATGTGTGACAGAAAGCATCACCTTTGATATCAGTTTCAAAAAGAGTCTTGTAACATTTTTCTCTTTAGGACACTGCAAGTCATTAAAGTCAGTTTCACTGCCTATTCATTTCCAGGGAACATAATGTTCCTTGACCCACCCTGGGAAAATTCTCAGTAAGTTACCTGTCCACAAACTGGTCACTAGTCTCCAATTGTTGCCAGTTTCCCCAACCTCACAGTCAATTTGCTGTGTATTCACTCAGTAGAAAGGAATGCAATGAGGCAGTAAATACATGTATAAATATCATCAGAGCCTACAGAGCAATCCCTCACTTTAGACATGGGGTAAGAGGGTTCCACATGGCTCCTACCTCCTTTCTTGAGAGAAATCCCCAAAGAAGAAACCAATCAAAATAGTCAGTTCTGTTGCTCCAATCGCCCATAATAATGCCTCCTCTGGCCATAAAAAGGAAAGAGCAATGTCAGCAGTGTGTCTTCCTTTCACAGAGCTTAATACAGCAGCCAGTTTATCATTTAATCACACACCATAACAATTATTTATATCTTTACAAGCTTGTTCCCTAAAGCTTTGCTCTCTCGGGGGAACTTTTTTATTGCCTCGGACAAATGGACAACCTAATAATTTAGCTTCTATCAGAGATTCTAGGGAGACGAGCAGGGTCGAACACAAAACCCAAGTGACTTACCCAGGGTCTCAGTTATTTCTGTCCACCCCTACCTCCTCCTCCACCAGTGTCACAAATACAATAGGCCTGTTTCTTTGGAAGGAGGCCCCCCATAACTTGGTTTAATCCTCCAACTCTCCAACTGGCCAACTCTTTCCAACGGCACTGAATTTGAAGAATCTCTGTGGAAGGAAAATCTATGGTGCATCCTTCTCCTTTTCCTCCCATCTCACTTTGCTGGTTGCTTTGGATGTGACCCTGGTACTTGTTTGTGGATGACCGTTTGAGGCAGGTATTTGGTTGAAAGACTGGCTAGGGTGTGAGGGGAGTGATAGGATATCTAAGCTAATCACAGTCTCCTTCACCCTATGTGGACAACTCCACTAGTTTGCATGTGAGTGTGCGATGGGGAAGAATAAGAAAAAGAGGTATAAAGGTATACATATACACATCTGTGGATTCAAGGTTGTGCTGTGATGGATTGGCTCTCATCAAGCGCTTAGTACAGTGCTCTGCACAGTAAGCACTCAGTAGATACGATTGAATGAATCTGCTCCTTTTTCTTGGTAACAGCTCAAACAATAGAAGACATGATTCTTGTCCCCAAGGAGGAGGGCAAGCAGATGCAAGTTAAAAGCATACAAGACATACAAGTGGCATAAAGAGTAAGAACTTAAATGCAAATGACAAAAACAAAAAGAAATTAGACAATTTACATGAGTCCTTGGGTCACTGATAGGATGACATGATTGACAGAGAGGTGGAATTAAATTGGGGTTTTTTGTTTGAAGGACAGTGTTTCGCAGACTTGAAGAGACAGGTTATTCTCTGTGAGGGAAGACAAGGGAGGAAAGCATGAACACTAGAATTAGGCAGGGAACATGTCACTTTTATTCTAGTCTTTCCAAGCAATTAGTACAGTGCACTACACCAAGTGGACACTCAATAAATGCTAGTAATACTACTGGGATGGGAAAGTTAAAAGTGAGGAATTCAGTGAGTAGACCAACTAGAACTATTCTTACCCCGCTTCAAATTTCACAGGGTAGTCAAAACCTAGATGAAACAGAAAATACATTAAAGAAATGAAAGATAGGTAAAGGAATTCATAACTTACCACAGTTGTCACCCAGGAAAGATTTTGCTTTGCCTAAGAGCACACTGAATTTCTGAAATCATAATTTTCTGTAATGCTATAAATACTTTCCTAGAAAAGATCAAAAACTTTCCAAGAATGAAATTCATTCATCTTCTCATCTCTAGAGAGGTGCTAGGGAATGAATAAGGATGCCTTCTTCAGTAGAGCTATCCTATTCTGGGAACCATTTTTGCCTCTTGGTAGACAATAGCCTCACTAATTTTCTTAGTCCATCTGGCTGTGCATACTGCTTCCCATTTCTTATAGAAGCCTTAGGGTTATCTGTGCAGGGTGCTTCCAGACCAGCTCAACTATATTTGGAAACAGAAAGACTCAAATTGATGGGTCCCTTTTGTTGAATTTTATTCACCATGAGAAACTACCTCACCAATAGATATATTATCAGCTACCAGGTTAGATGCCTAGATTTGGGTGGGAAATAAACAGAGAGCCACCCCAAAATCAAGGGACAGGCTGAAAAGCATGGTCTCACTGCACAAATGTTGGACCTTATACTTTCATGCTTTTTGTATTTAAGGTCTCCTTTCAATCTGTCTTTGCCTCTTGCTGCCTGTTTGCTAATTACACATAATATTAAGAAGGCAGACCTTCTGATGATATTGATTTTTCCCCTCTTCACAGATAAGTGCAGCGTTTGAGCCCTGAGGATGGCAGTGGGGAGAGCCCAGGGGAGCAATTTGAATTTAATTCATCAATGGGTCCAATCCAATCAGAAAGGGGTTAGATGCTGTCTCTGGTTCCTGGGTCCACACCTTTGGAAAGTCTCTTCCAAAACACTGGCTCCTTAGAAATGATTTATTGTTGAATGGAATGATCCTCAAATTCCATTCCTAAAGAAATGTGTAACTCCAGCCTCGGATGGAATACTTTCAGTACTTGTGGTTTTAAGCTGGAATTCTGAGGACCAGTCTGGACATCAAGGAGGAAGGAATGGAGTTCAGTTCCTTGTTCCCCCTACCCTACTTGGCTTAGGTAATCCATAAATATTCACATAAATGTTCTAGGCTGCTTCCCTCTAGACTGTAAGCTCACTGTGGGTAGAGAATGCATCTGTTATATTGTACTCTC